>NW_022145600.1:23958017-24310517 GCF_000002235.5 Strongylocentrotus purpuratus | reverse complement strand
CATGATTTATGACCGCGAATCCTTCATGATTCAGCCGCGGACTAAAAACAAACATATTTTTCGGGACAATGTGGCAAGGGGAATCGGCTCTAACGTGACAACGGGCAAGATCGGGCAACTTAAAGCTTAGACATCAGACAAAATGGTGGTATTAAAATAAGCGGAACTCTGCGGAAATCTAAACGTTTCCTCTGGATTTATAAAAAACATTTTTCAGTGAATTAACCTTTAATATATCATGAAGATTGTGTTTCTATACATTTTAACCAATTCATGCAACAAATTGAACTATCAGGAATATGTGAGAGCAATTTCATATCAATAACTTAAGAACTTCATGTTAAATTGAAAGATTTATAAAGTAAGTCACTTTTGCACTCTGGGATGCGAAATGCAAATGTAAAGAAGTGATAAAACAAATTATACAGAAATTTTAAAAGCTGAATATAAACATTAAATCACAAATTATTAAACTAGATAACATATAAATAAGAGAGATAAGAATGTTACACACTGTTTTCCATAGTACATTCATAGTCTTTTCTTAGGATACCGCATACCTTTGGGGCCTATGTGCATTATTATTCCCTCTCTAATTACTTCTTCTAATTTATATTTTCAATATTAAATCAATTATATAACAAGTATTTATGAGACTCTAGAATAAAAACTGGCTGAGAAAAGGTATTTTTCCTAAAATTCCTCGTCACAATAAACAAAAAAGAACGTATTGATAAACTATCACATGACGGTATCCTTCAACAAACTTTTGATTCGACTGTCGAAAAAAAAACACTCACCGTTTTTCTTCAATTTAAGAATCTTTACAAAAATATGCAAATCGTTTGATGATCTACATTTGATAATGACACTATTTATTATTTATTTTAGGAGAATTTATATGTATTTCTTTTTGAACAATTTTAGCCCCAAAACTTGTTTTGGGTTATTCTTGATAAATCAAATGGATCGCGACAAAGACTATGTTCTTGAGCTGCTAGTATCGCGATATATCGATATCATGTCTGTCATGGCTTTGTGAAACGGTTTATCCACTTCATGACATCTCCGTAGGTCGCCGACAAAGATATGACTGTCATGGAGTTGGTTTCATGAAACGGCCCCCTGGGCTATGTTTTCACAACTTTTTATGAAAATTAATAAATCAATTTTTGTTATTTGTTCATAGTCTACTCGACCATTTCATATTTAAAGGTATCAATCTTTGTAAAAATAACAGTAAATAATTCTTCTGATGATTCTTAGTCAATAACCACCCCACTGCAAAATGCTGATTACATTAAGAGGATTTCATTTTGGGCGGCCTGCTAATGGGCCACCCTTCCTATAAATAATGTCCTAACCTAAATTTTTCATCATATCGAATTGCATAAATGCGTTTCCCTTGTTTTTTTGATAAATTTTGTCTGTTTCCATTCAAACTTCCACAGTGTGAGTATGCTTCTCTGATTTTCTGCTTTTCTTTAGAGTAGTTATCTCTCAATGTTGAATTTTACTTTAATCAGCTTAAAAAATGACATGCCTTGTGGACCTTCTTGAAATGATCTTCAGCAATTCTCTGCTATTTTCTTTTTCTTTTCAGAAACACACTGCATTTGCCAATTTTGAGAATCACAATGCTGCATCACAGGTAGGCTATGTATGAATGGAATTTTCATTGAGCATGGGTTTTTGTGTCAAGATATTGTCATAAGACAAGAAGAGAAGAGTATGGGCTGTTAACATTTATTACACAGGATACAAGTCTTTCTTGTTCCATGAAATAAGGTTCAGTTCAAAGAGGATGAAAATTTAATAATTTTCATAAGATTATTAAGGAGAAGGTTCATTGAAGTTTGAAAAGTAGGTAAATTATACCTCTACAGACTGCTGAGAACCTTAAGAATATGAGTAACGTATATTTTTAGCCCTCACTAGTGTAATGAATAAATTTAATGCAATTTTGATACCCTTTCCAGAATCCACTTACAAACTTGAAATGACGGCGATAAAACACATGCGATAGTGTGACGTCGCGGTATGAACTACCCTTCATCACACATTCAGGATAATGTTGGATAAATTATTGCTTTGTGACGATTTAGGCCAAATAAAAAAAAACATGTTTAGCGTCCTGCTTTTTTGAAAAATAGGAAGGAGGAGGCCCTTTTTTTTTTTTTTTTTTTTTCCTTCAAAATGGCCGCTCAAAATGGCTGCTCGGTACATTTTCCCTGACACTCAGGCTATTTTTCAAGATGGCCTATAACATTTTTTTAATTTTTTAAAATCAGAAATAGATCCATTTTAGCAGTGTTTTTCTTCTTTTTTCTTAAAAAAAAAATTCAAAAAAAAAATAGGAGGCGGCCCCCAAAAAGGAGGCGGGCGGGGACGCTAAACATGTATATTTTTTTAATGGCCTTACATTCACCTAAAATTTAATTAGATTGTAATAATACAGTTGGGGGAATTAAGGAATCGATCAACTCAGTTTTCCCCATTTTTTATCATTAATAATGGTCTGTTTTCACTCAAACCTTCAGATTATCTTTAATTGTAAATCGAGCATTGAAGTCACTGCCTTACGCACCATTTTCTCTCATCTGCACGATGTTACCAAGTCCCTTTAACCCCATGATAGTTTTTTAAATAGCTTTAAATAAAGACATACTAAAGCTTTTGTTTATCTTGCACTCATTGAGTTATTTCTTTGTTTTTATACGCAGGCTTTGGGTCGTCTGCATCAGATGAATGTATTGGGACATACCTTGACTGTGCAGTTTGCGAAAACAAGGAGACAGATTGCCATAGGAACTCCAAGTATTTCTGACAAGTAAGTACAATAAGAAAGATGTTTATCAGCTATTTTGTGGATTAAACCAGTTGTCAGCTGAGAGTGTACTCAACTTCCCTATGTGAAATGTTGTCAGCTTTCTTCAGAGTGTGTTCGTAATTGCTCTACCATTAGGTCTTGAAATAAAATCAATAAAACACTTGAAAGATTGCAGAAAGGAATACCGGTGTTACTTGTTTAAAACTTAAACATATATAATTATGGGTGCAGTAAGGAATGAACTTAAAGAAAATCTTTTAGTTGCTAGAAGAGTTTCGCCTGGCTTGTCTGCAAATTTGGTCCAACATTCCCTATTCCCTGAACATGTCAGTCAATTGTACTAAATCACAGCTAAGTGTTTGACCCAGTATTATTTTTTGTCATTTATGTGCAAATATCTTGTAATGATTACTTACAGATACCAACCAAGTATCATCAGCAACGGAGAGGAGACGGAGAAAAAGGATGGGAGGTCTGAATCCATCAGCGTGGAAGACATGCAGACTAAGAGAATAATGAAGACGATTGGCATGGCTCCAGACTTTGGGTATGGATTTTTTTTCTCATTCCCACTCCAAATTTTGATTCCTCATATTTATTTATGTTATTAATTTGTTTTGTCTAAATTAAATTAATTTAATGAAGAGAAAAGGAGAGGAAGAATGGGAAGTCTAAATCATACCATATAGCAAATATTTGTTTTCAATGTGATACATGTCACTCTCTTTTTTCTGATAAAAGTATTTGGTGATTTTGGTCATTAATTATTTAGTAGTACTAGTACCCCCTGTACTTGGGAAGGAAGAAGCAAAGTTAATCTCTATTCATCATGGGACTCTACTCTTTGCAAGGAATGCATTGGGTTCATAACAGGCATGGGCCATGGCTGTCCTACCCAAAGAATCTCTATTTAATTTGTGCAAGGGACATAGTGCTTTACAAAATTCCTAGCCTGTTCCTTTGGAAAAGGAGAGGGGCATGGCTACATACACTTAAGGCATCAGGCATGTGCCTGGGCTAGATGTGAACCTATGATCTTCAGTTTGTAGATTCTCTACACCCTGAGTGTATTCTTTTCTAGTAGTGAGTGTGAATTATTGTATCTTTCTTGTTCTCAAACTTATCTCTCTTAATTTTTTTCTTTTTTTTCTGTACAAGCTGTCCCATCATATAAACCCTTGATCTTCAGTTTGTAGACTCTCTACACCCTATTGGAGAGTGTGAGTTATGTCATTTTACTTGTTCTCAAACTTATCTCTCTTTAAAAAAATAAATCTTTCTGTACAGGCTCTCCCATCCTATAAACCCAAGGCTAAAGTACCACTACCCACCACCGACTGTCAGTATTCTGAGTAACATCGTCAACGCCTTAGCCTCGGTGCCCAAGTTCTACGTTCAAACGCTTCATCTGATGAATAAGATGAGTCTACCCGCACCGTTTGGTCCTCTCACTCCAGCTCCTCCTTTGGTAATTTGTTTTCCTTTATTTAAAAATAAGATGTTCTTTGTTTGTTTTATGGCGTATGCTCTGATGATGATTGCTCCATGATCAGTATTCTACACTACCTGAATTTGTGACTTTAACCAAACATCATATTTAACCTTAAACCTATACTAAAATCTTATATCAATGTGGACCAAACATCATGTGGTGTCCTGGTCGAGTGGATATGTCACCAGACCGTGGATCATAAGGTCTGCAGTTCGAGTCCCGCTGCGGTACTAAGTCTTTTGGCAAGACATTAATCAACATTTGCCACACTTGAACCAGACGAGGTAAATGGGTACCTGGAAGTAATTAATTCCTTGAAATGCTAGATAGCCCTAACAACAGCCATGCTAAAGCCAAGCACATGTTGCAGCAGTAGCAACAATTTAGTTTTAGCCTTCAAAAATAGAAAAGAGTTTTTTTTCTATTACTATATGGAAGAGTATCTTAGTACAAAACTAACATTAAGATTAAGATTTGTATTACAATGCCCTTATATTTGAAATATATTTCATAAATGTTTTAGAAAAAAAATATCTGTTGCTGTTGCCTGTAGGGTTTAATATCTAAAAGTGGGTGGGGGGGGGGGGGTCCTCTTGTGTTCGTAAATTAAGCCACCAGGGTTACAAAAAGGGCGCGCATTGGCTGGTTGTCCCCCCTAACCCCCCACCCCCTTCCCTCATCCCATATTGCTCTAAGAGTCTAAATTTATATTGCTTTGTTTTCTTTATAGGAAGATGATCAGATAGTTGTCCCTCCGGAGCCTGAGGATAATGCCCCTGCTGAAATGGAAGTGTCTAGCTCCAGTGAGGGATCAGAGATGGAGAGTGATGAAGAGAGTAGAGAACTGTATGTAATCATATCATATTTCAGAAGCCTCTCTTAAGCCTTGTTTAGACACTCGGCAGTATTACGGCCTCAAAAGAAAAGAAAAACCTAACAAACATACTAAGATATAACCCACCCCTTCAAAAAAAGAAATTCATTTTAGATGTTAATGAATGGTGAGTCGGGGTGGGGAAATGGCAACTGCATGCAACAAAGGCCTTCTGCAACCCACTTATTTGTGGTCATGTGCTCAAGATGCCTACAAACTGTTATCGGAACTACTTTTGTTGAATTCATATTGAGTCTGCCAAGAGCCAACAATGTGTAAACACCATCACCACCCCCTTTGGGACTTTCCTTGCCATACATGCACAGTATGTATATTTGTTGTGGTTCGATAATGTGAAGGTGACAATAACTCTGTGGTCAATTCATTACACTAATTGAATTCCTAACTTCACCCCTAAACAGACCTTGAAACCCATCTGCAACCGTAACTCTATTTTCTTTGGTGAAGTAAAGCCTGGATTAAATGTTGCAGGAGCAAATGTTTTTTTATAACTTTCTTAAAACCCTGAGCTTAGTGGATATTTCAATTTCAATTTCTCCATGTTTCCAACAAAACATTACAAATCAATTATAAGCATTTAAAACAAATTTTAACAAAAAAATACATGTTGGAAATGGAGGTTAACATCCATTCTTAATATCCCCATGTTTGCAGATCCAAGAAGCGTCATCTTCAGCTTGGTCACGCAGCTGTCAAACGACCGTCCAAAAAAAAGCCAGCGGCTCAACGGAAGCGCCCTCGCCTTCAGGACATGATTGCAACGGCTGCTGCAGCCAGGTCCATCCCCTTGACCGACACGACCCCAGCGGTCGGTGGGGTCACCCGGAAGGAGGTGTTTGACCCAACCCAGGTGCCCAAGAAACCAGAGATCAGGCTTGCAGAAAGTATCACCAGTGCTGTGGAGAGACAGATCCAACAAGGTAGGTCAAATGTCAAAGGTCAACATGACAAGATTGACCAAATGAAGAGGTTATAAAAGGACTGTGAATATCTCCACTTGGTCTCTAGATTACTTTTTATGGCCGATTTGAATATCAGGCTTTTTTGAGTTGGTAATTGACATGCTTCACTTGTTATAGTCACCCTTCTCCAGCCAATGAACTTAATCCTTGGCCATTCCTGATGAGGCCTGTTGTATATACAGGTATGTATTTGTTTTACCCTTCACACCCTAAGTCAGTAAAAAATAGGGTGTCATATTATATTTGCGTTTGCAGGGAAAGCACATGAATGTCTTCAGCGAAACACAATTTTTCTTTTCTTTTTTTGTGATTTGTAAGAAATCCCTGGAAAATCAATGTTAATTCACTCTTTTTAATTCTTTATTTCAGGACAAATAAGCACAGTTGAGGACACGCCCGCTCCTACAAACGCCCCTGTCACAGAAGAGATAGGAGGCTTTGGAACTTTCCAACCCCCCCTCAAGCCATCAGATGCTGGGGAGGAGGACCAAGAAGATGAGGAGGAGGAAGAGGAAGAGCAGGAGGAGGAGGGACCTGAATCAGCTGAATTCATCACCAGGGAGCAACTGAAGAAGAGGCTGTCCAAAGAGGGTAGGTCCATGTTGTAGAAATCAAATTCAAAGTTGGAAATATGTACATGCCCAAGAAGTTAAGGGGACCAAGACCCCCAAAATACTAATTCTTTGAATGTTTTGAGTTTCATGCTGGTGTAAGATATTCAAAATATGAGCTTTTAATATTTCTTCTCTGAGGAGAATTGGCAAATTTGAGCTCTCTTTGACTGAAGGTGAAGGTGATTGCGAGTGTGCTACTCGATGCAACCGTATGTGCACGAACACATATTGAACTAAAGTCCAACTTGCGCTCCATGTGTGGTGTTTGAATGTTGATCTCTATTTTCTTCCAACTTCTTAATCACACAACTATAGAAAGTTGGGTACTGGTAAATTTTTGTGTTTTAATTTAATAAATACTAGCTTTACTAAAAGTATACCTTTCAATATATTTCCAACAACTTATACTTAATTTATGGCATACTTTAAAGGCATCATTTAATAATGTTAAATCTGAGATGCACGGCCCTACGTATTATCGGTGACTGTAATATGGTATAATATTGAAGCCCTAAAAAAAAATTGCACTTAAAAATGATCAAGAAGTGCCTCAAAAAAGTAAAAATCTTTGAGTGACCAGTTTTACCATACTCGTTTTCCACAATAGACTGTAGTGTTACGAAAACCGTTTGGCAAACACAAAAGTTGGTTTCGATTTTCAATCATAAATATCTTGATAACCAAACAGGTAATTGGCTTGTGAAAGTCATGGCGTTCTTGACTGACCTAAAGGTTTATAATTATCATTGCAGCATGAGCCAACTCCAGGATTTTGTTTCAGAATCTGAGACAAAGTTACTGGATCCCTTTAAACAGTAGAGAAACTTTAAATGATATCGAATACTACATTTGAGAAATTTCATACTCTTGTACAACCTATACTATTCCAGTTTTATATTTAACATTTGAATTGAGAGAAAGCATCAAAAAAATCTTTATTCTGTTGAAATGTGACGACCCTTTGCGAGTACCGTTTCTTTTTCCAGAATGATGTTTTTTTGTTGGTTTGTGAGTCTCATATCTTCATATTCCACTCTAGAAATAAAGCACATATCTGTCTTCAAGAACTACACACCGGGCGAACCAACAACCAGACTGTACGTCAAGAACTTAGCCAAGCAAATAGAAGAAAAGGTACATGTAGTTCAGATATTTTCTTTAATGATAATAATAATAATATTCAGCTTGTATATAGCACGTTACAGATATATTATTACCCCGGTCATCGGATTCAGGCTTACCAGCACACAATGTATGCAAATTCTCCACTCCCTGGGGAGCATTCCAGCCAGGTGTCATTTTACAAGCGCCACTTGCTCATCTAACCAGTAACCACATTAACATTTGCATCCTACCAGGCAATCAATTTAACACCTGGGTGGAGAGTGGCAAATGTAGAATAACGTCTTGTCAAAGGACATTAGTGCTGCGGCGAGACTCGAACTCTTTACATTTCTTGTATTCTCAAGACTTAGCGAACAAAAAGTTTGTGCTCATCTTAAATGTGCACCTGTATTTTAAACTTGCATGCCTGTAACAAAATATAGATTTAGTCATCCCATTTCTTTTAGGAATTCATGGGATCTTATTTATTTATCATATTTCATTCCCGCAAAGATTAAAAAATAGTAAAATAATAAGATGGACCGATTCATAGATATGAAAATCTATGTGTATGTTACAAAGAATGCCATCTAATGTACTTTTAATGATCATTTATATGATTAGTATTGACATAAATGGATTGATCAGTGAAAGTCACTATTTTAAGAAGTTCACATTATATTGTTATCTTTTTTTCCCCTGCAGGATTTGAAGTTTATATTTGGGAGATATGTTGACTGGACTTCACCATTAGACAAAGATATGTAAGTACCAGCAACTTATGTAGCAAATTACATGTACATGCATGTGTGTGTGTTTGGAATTTGTGACAACTTATTGACACTAATCATATGCATAATCCAAAAAGTTTTATTTTGGGCCAATCATAATGTACCAGCAGAGCGTCATGACAATCAGTAGTCACTTGGGGTGGAGCATCATATGTCGATGACAGAAATTCAAATTTTGCCATTTGCCTAATTTCCATTTATTTCCAATCCAATCCATAGAGTATGTGGTACAGGGAGATTTTGTGCAGAATTGTAATAAAATCCAGTGACCTGGTTGATAATACTGTAAGGGCTTTGGTTGGTTACGTTGTAACTGATAAAGCGCTTGATAAGGAGCAGTAATTATTACTACATGTACAGTATTGCAAGATCAAGCACACAATCTGTATTTACTGTGTGAATGCTGAAACTTCTTTACAAAACAGTTATCATCATCATCATCATCATTATCATCATCATCATCATCATCATCATCATCATCATCATCATCATCATCATCATCATCATCATCATCAACATCATCATCATCACCACCACCACCACCACCACCATCACCACCACCACCACCATTATCATCATTATCATCATTATCATCATTATTGGACAGGACCATGTTGAAAAACAGTATACCTGAACATATTATCCTGTATAAAGATGTTTTAATAAATAAATAAATAAATTATTGTTATCATTATTATCATTTGTGGTCTGTTGCGTCCTCCCAGGTTCAACATACAGCTGATGAAGCAAGGTCGTATGAAAGGTCAAGCGTTTGTTGGTCTCCCCAGCGAGCTAGCCGCCCAGCGTGCTCTCCGAGACACCAACGGTCTGCTGGTCCACGATAAACCTATTGTGGTTGTATCCTTTTCAATCCAGTCTCACTCAGACTTTCGTGTTATATTGATATCATTTTATTTCATCATTCATGGTGATGAAAAATATGTCAAATTACTTTCCCATTTTCCTCCATTTACCTCCTTTCTTCAGTCTCACCTGTTTTCATGGTTTAAGCAGTTTTTCTTCTCTCTTTGGCTGTCTCTAATATTCTCTTTGTCCCTCTATATTTCTCCATCTTTCTTCCATTTAATGGCTCTTTTTCTGTTCCTCATTTCAATCCTTAGTACTCTTCCTTCTCCCAAGAGCCCTGTTTCAGAAAACCTGTTATCAGTATTCAGTAACATGTTTTCCAAATATGTAACAAATTTCCCACTGCCAATCAATTTCTATGATATCACTAGCTTATGTCAAGTATTGTTATACGTTATTGATGGTAAGTTTCGATCAAGTTGTTTAAATTTCCTTCCATCTCTCTTTTCTTCTCTATTCCTCTCTTATACTCTAATGCCCTCTATCATTTTCCCGGTCTTTGCTTTACTAATGTTGTCTTCGTCCTTGTCTTTCTCTTTGATGGTTTGATGCTTTGTTTTTACCTTACTGTTAATAAAGCATGTGTATGCTTGAAAGTAAGCAACAAGGGGACTAATGGCGGTAAGTACTCCCTAAGTGATTTGATAATGAGGATTGATGCACGTTACAAGACCACTGCTCTACCGCTGAGGCATGGCGTCTCCACATATATCTTTGTTATCCCATGTTGCATTTTCCTTGACCATTTCAATCTCTCAGAGCTTTGCCCGATCAGCCAAGCCTAAGGAGAAGGAGGATCCTAAGCAGAAGAAGAAAGAGGCTGCCAAGAAACCGCGAGAAGCAAGACGGATATGAAGTGTTTGGTAGAGACTCAAGAGATATAGAGAGAAAGCCATTTTTTAATATCAGCTAGTTGATCGGACAGAAGGAATTGTCAAGACACCCAGGCCCGTGAGACAGACATGAAATAATCTGTATGGAGAGAACAAGCAGATAGTAATGTAGAGCAGCAGGAGGGATATGAAGTGATAGGTGTAGAAAGAAATCTAAGCGGTACCGACTGATCAACAGAAGGAAAATGAAGCTGGCAAGAAATTCAGAGAAGCAAGATGGATATGAAGCACCTTGTATAGAGGAAAGCCTTGGTACAGACTATTTGGACAGGGAGATGAAAGAAGAACATCCCAAGAGAGACCAAGTGGTAGACTCAGGTTGATCAGTCATAAGAAAGAACTTGCCAAGAAACCTAGAGAAGCAAGATGGCTATGAAGCAGTCCGTACACATATAGAGGGAAACCTTGGTACAGACTCATTGACCAGAGAGAAGAAGGAACCTGCAGAGAAATCCAGAGAAGCGAGACGGATATGAAGCAGTTTCGGGGGGCTTGTGATTTATAAACTTTGATATTCTTACATCCCCAATTATCATTATCTGTGTCTTTGGTAAAAATAAAGGACAGTAAAATCAAACAATCTTAAATATATAGTTTTCAGCTTAGTTTTATTTCATGTTGACATTCATGGTGACACAATTTTTAAGCTAGGTTTGTATGCATCGATAGATGTTTCATATGTTTGTATTAGGCCAAGTTTTTTTACAAACCGACGCTAAACTTGGTGTTATTGATTGCTGTGGTATATATCGAGGGTTCAGTGACACAAAGACGTAACTCCATATTTTGCCAAAATGAGTATTCGATATCAAAATGTTCAGAAAAATGTGGGTTTTCCAGGAAACACAAAGACTTAACTCCACTCAACACCCCATTAAAGTCTATGGCTAGTGAAACATAGACTTAACTCCTTAAGACCCAAGTGCTCAGTGCAGCCCTCAAAATACACGGGGGCGATGGGCGATTCGCCCCCGTGAGCTCCATAATCGCCCCCGTCAGGTTGTCCATGGGGGCGATTGCAAAATGAAAAATCGCCCCTGTGGAATTATGAAATAAAGATTATCTTTTCTTATATAACTTTAACACAAAATTGAGTATCAATTTTCAAACCTAAACCTAATGAAATGGAACTTAGATGGCGCTTTCTCTCCCATCTCTATGAGTATTACCGATACAAACAATTGAATTCGCAGTGTAGCTAATGCGGCCGTCAGCAGTGGCTATATTGCGCCGGTAGTACTGGTGTGCATGCTGACGCCCAATATCTGCTGGAGCTGGAGACAATCGCGCAAGGACTGAAACATGGAGAAGTTTTTCGTTGTGAAAAGTGTGAATCCTCTGAAATCTGGTTGCTCTAAAAGACCAGCAAATAATGTAACTCGACCAATAAATCAATATTGAGAAGAAGATCAGCAAAGATGTTGCAGGGGCGGATCTAGGCGGTTTAGGGGGTTTAACCCCCCGATCCCCCTTGGGCTGCCAAGTGAAAATGTGATGTGCATAGAAAAATGCTATCACGTGTCCAAACCTACACACAGTGGCGTATGCAGGATTTTTTCAAGGGGGGGGGGGGTTAAAATTTTGAAATCGGGCCAAAAATTTCGCAATGACTTGAACCCCCGTTACACAGTAGTAGTAGATGTGAGTAGATGCCAGGAAAACATCACTAACGGGGGTTCAAAATAGCACCAAAAAAAAAAATCGCCTCGCCGTTCGTGGACAATGCTCTGCATGTTAGTAGATGCCAGGAAAACATCACTTACGAGGGTTCAAAATAGCAACAACAAAAATCTCCTCGCCGCTATGTGGCTCGTGGACGATGCTCCACATCGTATTTGGGTTACCCCCCCCCCCCCCACCCTTAGCAAAAAGCTAGACCCGCCCTTGTGTTTTGGAAGGATATGGTAAAGACTAAAAGTAAAGAAAAATGTAAATAAGGTTGCTCCGAATAATGAGGAGGACAATATGTGCAGAATGGAAAGAAATGGAGAAAATGTCATCACGGGCAGGCAAAGATCCAGGATTTCACCTTGTTTTTTCTTCTTCCTCTTTTTTGGTCCCTTTTAGCTCTCCTTTTTTCCTTTTCCTTCCTTCTCTCTCTTTTTTTTTAGCAGGGGCGGGGGGAGTCAAAGGCCTTTTGCCCCACCCCCGTCTGCAACTTGTTGGCGGAAAAATTGCAACTGATATCCCCCTTCTTTTCTTTACTTCTTCCTCAATTTTCCTTCCCTTTATCTCCTCTTTTCCTTTTTTCTTTCCATTTCCTTCCTTCCTTCTCTCTTATTTTGTTTTATTGGGGGAGGCAACAGCCTGGGAGGCAAGGTCCTTTCGCCCCCCCCCGATCTCCTTCTTCCCCTTGTTCTTTTCTTCTTCTTCTTCTTCTTTCTTTCCCTTTCTCTCCTCTTTCCCTCTTTTCCTTCTCTCTCTCTCTCTCTCTCTTTTGCGGAAGGGGGGGGGGGGGGGCAAGGTCCGCTCACCCCCGCTGGATCCGTGCCTACATCTACCTTATATCTACTAACGTTAGACCCTAATAATGGATCTAGAAGATTGATTGACCTGGTCTCAGTGACGGGTAAACTTTTTTTTCTCAATTACTTGGTCTAACTATGAAAACCGTCTAATTTTACTTTAGATTTTCAAACAGTAACAGTTACGACCTATATTAGGCCTAAGGCCAAGGGCTGTACTCTACATTTTAATAACAAATTAACGTTAATGTTAGACTTAACTTAAACTGTTGTTTATCTGTGATACAAGTGGGAAAGGAACACTTTTTTTTCACCAAAAAAAAATATTTCCCCTTTTTTTCCCCCTTCTTTTTTCCCAGGGGGGGGGGGGGAATTGCAACTGATATCCCCCTTTTTTCTTTACTTCTTCCTCAATGTTCCTTCCCTTTATCTCCTCTTTAGTGACTGGTCCCTCAGAAACTAGTGCTAAGCTAGTCACAGAGAATTCATGATTTTAACTGATGCCTGTCAGTGCATTGTAAATTTGATTTTTCTTCTAATTTCATTTCATTTTTTTTTTATATTTGATAAATATGGTGCATTGGCATATGGCCCATGGTTGGAGCGTTGGATGCGTTGAACAGCGTTGGTGTATTATGTGGATTTATCATATTCATATTCTGAATATTTTCAGCGAATTTAATAATATTGAAAAGGATGCAATTCATAGTTGTACCCGATAATTCTCACTTAACATATTCTCTCTCTCTCTCTCTCTCTCTCTCCCTCTCTCCCTGTCTTGCATAAAGAAAATATAAAAATAATATTTTGCCTTGATTAAAGGTAATACAAAGTTTTGGTCTGGGATGATGAATTTGGTTCAAATGAACATATTGGAAGCATATGCGATCCTACAATATTCAGTGATCGTTGTCGAGGTCGAAATCGACTCTAAATTTATGAAATTGTAAATAATAAACACTTTATGTTGTATAGCTCCCTCTCAAGGTCAAGATATTAATTAAGCTATAAAACAATGTATCTTGACTCAAATCGACCGATTAGCTATTCCCGTTCGGAAATTATATAGCAAAACTACATATTCTGAGATTTTCATGGTCGCAGCTATCATTGTACGGCCGTAGGAGCTATTTGAAATTTATCAAAATTTACCGGGAGCACACTACATATTCTGAGATTTTCATGGTCGCAGCTATCATTGTACGGCCGTAGGAGCTATTTGAAATTTATCAAAATTTACCGGGAGCACCGGTAAATCTTTATATTCGATTTTTCTCAAAAGCAGAAGTTTTTAGGGGCTAACATTTCTTGTGCTTTTAATACATCCACAGGGGCATCCAAATATATCAAAATTGTAAAGAATCATTACCCACCCATTTTTCCAAATTTACCAAAACTTTGTAATACCTTTAAGAAAAATTGAAAATTTGATCAGGATTAAACAGGGAGAAGGAAAGGGGAGGAAATTAATCAAAACAAACACTGAAGAATCCAATTCAGCGTTCTTTCGTGATGCATAAGAATGAAAGTACATTAAAAGGTGAAATGATAAACTGAAGAGCGATGATAAATCAATTCTTTGACTTTGATTGATTGAATAAAAAATAATGAAACGATATGCTCTGAGGGTCATATATCTTCGAATATTAGAAAGTTTCATCCACCATCGTGTTGTTGAACACTATTTGCAATTTAATTTTAATGCGGTGACTTGTCGGTTACGAGCAGAAGGTCATTTCAGGCTTCTATATTCTATAATATTATCAACAGATATCTGGATAGAGACACTTCGTCACATCAAGCTACGAGAAAGTATATCATCGTCTCACAGAAATCGAAATTCTTTTCACCCTTTTTTTTCTTCTTCCTCTTTTTGGTCACTTTTAGCTCCTGATTGCAACTGGTATCCCCCTTCTTTTCTTTACTTCCTCAATTTTCCTGCCCTTTATCTCCTCTTTTCCTTTTTTCTTTCAATTTCCTTCCTTCCTTCTCTCTTATTTTGTTTTATTGGGGGGGGGGGGGGGGCAACAGCCTGGGAGGCAAGGCCCTTTCGCCCCCCGATCTCCTTCTTCCCCCTTTTCTTTTCTTCTTCCTCTTTCCCTTTCTCTCCTCTTCCCCTTTCCCTCTTTTCCTTCTCTCTCTCTCTCTCTATTTTGCGGAGGGGGGGGGGGGGGTGGGGGGGGGGGCGCAAGGTCCGCTCACCCCTGCTGGATCCGCGCCTGCATCTATCTTATATCTACCAACGTTAGACCCTAATAATGGATCTAGAAGATTGATTGACCTGGTCTCAGTGACAGGTAAACTCTTTTTTTTCTCAATTACTTAGTCTAACCATGAAAACCGTCTATAATTACTTTAGATTTTCAAAGAGTAACAGTTACGACCTAAATTAGGCCTAAGGCCAAGGGCTGTACTCTAAATTTTAATAACAAATTAACGTTAACGTTAGACTTAACTTAAACTGTTGTTTCTCTGTGATACAAGTGGAAAAGGAACACTTTTTGTTCAAAAAAACAACAACTTTCCCCTTCCCCCTTTTTTTTTTCCCAGGGGGGGGGGGGGGGGCGGGGGCGGCCCCCGGGCCCCCCTGGATCCGCCACTAATCATGGGGATAAAAGTATACAGCTATGTAACAAGTACATTTCTAAGAGGGAAAATGCCGACTTAGTGATAATGATAAAGTGATAAGTGATAATGATAAAATACCAAGGAATTTAGGATTTTCATGGGTACCAATCCAATGGAAATTTGTATTAAAATAAGAGCCCCCGTCAGCGCTAAAGGAGCCCGCGTGAGAAGGCTCACGGGGGCTCTTTTTTTTGGAAGAGCCCCCGTGGACAAAAATTTAACTTGAGCCCTGGCTCAGTGACACATAAACCACTTTTTCTCAAAAGGGCCGAAATGGAGTTACGTCTTTGTGTCACTGGCTTCTCGATATGGGCTTGATAGATTCCGCATCAGCTGCTAGGATGTCAAGTTCTTGCAAACTCCATTGTACGACCCTGTCAGAGTTCAGATGAGAAACATAGAGATTTGAGTACCCGCAAATGTACTTTTTTGCTTTAGAGAGGGAAGTAATCACATATCTCCTTCAAATTCCTAGGGCTAATAAAATGAAATCCATACAGCAACCTGACTGAGAATAAGCTGTCCAACAGCCGATTCATCAGTTTTTATCTGATAGTTGTTGTTGTTGTTTTATTTCCGTATAATAAAAATCAGATACAAATACATATAAAATAATCATACAGAGAAAAATGGACCGTATACGGCTGGTAGCCCATATTCAGCTGCAACTATAATTGTTGCTGCTGGTCTTCCATGGGCCAGTTTACAATATACAAAATATACATAATATTACAAATTAACAAAATAAATAATTACAACAAAGTATCAGTCGAAAACATAATACAAATACTTAAAGGAAAAAAAACACACAAAAAAAACAAGCAAACAAACAAAACAAACATCATATAAACATACATAAAGAGGTACAACAACAAGGTGATTATAGTCTGTTTAGGTTAGTCTTAAAGGTGGCAAAAGTGGGTAGTTGACGCAAATCAGGGGATAATTTATTATATTGAAAAGAAGCTCTGTACACAAAAGTTCTTTTACAATAATTAGTTCTTGGCTTAGGTAAAGAGAGGTTATGTGCATTACGGAGGGAGTATGGAGAGGGTTTAAACTCAAACATGTCTTTCAAATATTCAGGGGTCATGTTATGTAATGTTTTGTAAGTTAGGAGTAATAAATAACTTAGCCATAGTACATCCCCGTAATAAAAGTGAGGTAATATGATGGAATTATAGATTAATTTCAATTCAGACATATTCACAAATTGTCTTAGTCTACATAAATAACTAACCATTTTACTTAGTTTGTTACACGTCTGTTTATGTGAACATTCCATTTTAATTTTTTCATCCACATGTACACCGAGATATTTAAAGCTCTTTACTTGGGACAACTATTGTTCTTTGATTTTGATATTTAAAAGCGGTTGTTTTTTAAGCATGTTATGTGTTCCTAGTAACATGTATACAGTTTTGTCGTAATTGATCATTAAGTTGTTTTATTCATCCACGCATCAAGGCTATTAATTTCTTTATTTAAAACATTTTCCACCACTTTTGGATTTTTAAGTGAATAATAAATGACCGTATCATCTGCATAAAGATGGACCTTGCAGGTGTTGAAAGCAGAATTGATGTCATTTATAAAAAATAATGGACAGGGGCCCCAGCAAAGAACCTTGCGGCACACCTTTCGTAGTTAATCTTTCATCAGAAAGGACATTATTTACGCTTTCATGACTGGGCTTTAAATGCAATTGTATATTATTCATCAAGGATCTCATCATCAATGCTACATAGTTAGATTTTCTTCCAGTCAGTGCTAAATGTCTGAGATTGTCCGTTCTGGCTCAGGTTCTAGTTTCTTGGTGTTGTGTTTTGGCACGGCTCGGTGGCATCTGAAGTACTTGCTGTTTTGGGGGTATGGGTTGCAAGTGAGCGCAGAACCTGGTGGAAGCCTTTTTCATCAGTATAAGGTTTCAAGGTTTTTCTTTATTTTCCACATGATATAACATAATCAAATGAATAAGCAATATATAAATCCAATAACATAATACAGGCGCGGATCCAGGATTTCTTAGGGGGGGGGGGGCCCAAATTTGAAATTATGCGAGCCAAATATTGGTACGTTATGGTGACCAACAGTAACGTAATGCGGGGGGGGGGGTGGGGTCGGTGCAAGGGGGGGGGGGCGAGTTTCCCCCTCCCAGGCTTTGACGTTTCATTACATTATTAGAGAAAGAAAACGATTCGTTGTACCGTTCTCGAAAACAATTCTCGTCTGGATTTAGTTTTTTCCCCTCCCGCGCGAAGCGCGGAAAATTTTACGATTTATTAAATTATTAGAGAAAGAAGACGATTCGTTGTAGAGTTCTCGACTCTTAATCCTTGTCTAAATTCAGTCCCTCCCTCCCCCTCCTGCGCGAAGCGCTGAAGCTTTGACGTTTTATTAAACTATTAAAGAAAGAAGACGATTCGTTGTACCGTTCTCGACCCTTTATCCTCGTCTGATTTCAGTTCCCCCCCTCCCGCGCGAAGCGCGGAAGCTTTTACGTTCCATTAAATCATTAGAGAAAGAAAACGATTCGTTCTAAAGTTTCCGACTCTTAATCCTTGTGTAAATTCAGTCCCCCCTCCCCCTCCTGCACGAAGCGCGGATGCTTTGACATTTTATTAAACTATTAAAGAAAGAAGACGATTCGTTGTACCGTTCTCGACCCTTTATCCTCGTCTGATTTCAGTTCCCCCCCCCCTCCTGCGCGAAGCGCGGAAGCTTTTACGTTTCATTAAACCATTAGAGAAAGAAAGCGATTCGTTGTAAAGTTCTCGACTTCTTAATCCTTGTCTAAATTCAGTTCCTCCCTCCCCCTCCTGCGCGAAGCGCGGAAGCTTTGACGTTTTTATTAAACTATTAAAGAAAGAAGACGATTCGTTGTACAGTTCTCGACTCTTAATCCTTGTCTAAAATCAGCCCCCCCCCTCCCCTCCTGCGCGAAGCGCGGAAGCTTTTACGTTTCATTAAATCATTAGAGAAAGAAAACGATTCGTTGTACAGTTCTCGACTCTTAATCCTTGTCTGAAATTAGCCCCCCCTTCCCTCCTGCGCGAAGCGCGGAAGCTTCTACGTTTAATTAAATCATTAGAGGAAGAAAACGATTCGTTGTACAGTTCTCGACTCTTAATCCTTGTCTAAAATCAGCCCCCTCCCATCCCGCGCGAAGCGCAGAAGCTTTTACATCTTATTAAATCATTAAAGTATTACCGTATTACCGTTCTTGCCTCTGAATCCTCGTCTGAATTCAGTCCCCCCCCTCCCCTCCTGCGCGAGGCTTTGACGTTTTATTATTAGAGAAAGAAAACGATGCGTTGTACCATTCTCTATACTCTTAATCCTTGTCTGAATTTCAAAGACGTTCTTTGTCTGCTCCTTTTTCTTCCTTCGTCCTCTTCCGATTGGGGGGACCGCCCCCCCCCCGGCTACGCGCCTGCGGTCAGATAAACACAATCTTGATACCCTGTCCGACCCCGCAAGCTCAGGGGTTTAAGGCAATAAATTACGGTCAGATAAGCATTCAGGGGCCTACCTTAGGGCCCCTGGTGGGGCCGAGGCGGCGGAGCCGGCCCCGGAAGCTCAGGGGTTTTAGGCGTTTAATTAAAGGTCAGATGAGCATATTTTTGTGTATACCTTATTATTTTGTGACACTGGCAAGTCACTATTTGGCGTGGGGTCCAGGGGGCGGAGCCCCAAAAAATCAGGGGTTTTAGGCATTAAATTACCGTCAGATGATCATCTAAGGGCCCGCCGTAGGGCCCTAGATGGAATCCAGGGGGCAAAGCCCCGGAAGCTTAGGGGGTTTAGGCATTTAATCACGGTCAGATTATTTTGTTAACACTGGCAGTTAACTATTCTTACTTTCTTGCTCTCATTCTATTTTATTTCTCTTTAATATACTTTTTCAAGAAAGGTGGGGGGGGGGGGGGGGGGGGGGGGGGGAGAGCTCGAGGCTCTCGATCCCGCCGTACCTCGGGCCCTGACGTGTAGGAATCTCAAGAATCATATTTTTGCTGGTTGTAAATTTAGGAATATGTCATTTTTCAACAAACACATACAAACGTATAATTTATTAAAAAGTGAGGAAAAATTTGGAAATTATGTCATGTCAGCATTATTTGTAATCTACCGTTGTGGAATTAGAAATAAACCACGTTTGAATTTGATTTCCCCCAAGCCCCCCCCCCCCCCTCTATCAGTACACCAGTATCTCCCCTTTTCCTTTTTCTTTCCCTTTCCTTCCTTCTCTTATTTTTTTTTGATTGGGGGTGGGGGGGGGGGGGGGGGTTAACAGCCTGGGAGGCAAGGCCCTTTCGGCCCCCCGATCTCCTTCTTCCCCCTTTTCTTTTCTTCTTCCTTTCTTTCTTTCCCTTTTTCTCCTTTTTCCCTTTCTCCCTTCTTTTCCTTTCTTCTCTCTTTTTTTTTTTTTTTTTTTTTTTTTTTGCGGGGGGGGGGGGGGGGCCAAGGCCCGCTCGGCCCCCCCCCTGGATCCGCGCCTGACATAATATAAACCAAACATTTACAAATGATTATATAATTATTCAAATAAATCATTTAAGATTGGCACAGTGGTAAAACATAGTAAAGGAGTCTATTAAAAAAGCATGGCTTGTATTTTATCGACACCTTGAGAATAAAAAATAAGTTACAAGTGCTCTTTAATATTATTAGAAAATATATGTATAAAAATGCTTATAAGAGACATTCCTGACAACCACTAAGACAAGAGAAGTCTCCAAAATGTTGAGACCTATGAAGTCAAGTAGTCCTTGGAGCCAAGAGCTCACAGGTGATGTGCCTCCTTCTAGGGACGGCAAGTTGGCAAAGATTGGCAGGCTGTAGAGACCAAGGGGGCGTTTCACAAAACTTGTCATCAGTGACAAATGACAGTTTTTGTTTTAAGCTACTACCGTCCTTGCTTCTGATTGGTTATCAGCAGATTTGTCACCGACCCTTGTCATTTGTCATTGGAAAAAGGCTTTGTGAAACGGGTCCCTGAACTCCATGTCTGCCCGTATCGGCACAACCTGATGACGAATGGAAGAATGATGATAAGGGCTGAGAGAACATCAGCCACGCAGAGGAATATGAATCCTGGAGCATACGAGGATGTGTGGTCGTACAGAGCACCTGTGTGTGACAGGAATGAAAGAAAAAAAAAACCTGTCGAGGGTTCAGTGACACAAAGACGTACCGGTAACTCCATATTTTCCCAAAATGAGTATTTGATATCAAAATGTTCAGAAAAATGTGGGCTTTCCAGGACACACAAAGACTAAACTCCTTAAGGCCCAAGTGCTCAGTGACATATAAACCTTTTTTTTTCTCAAAATGGAGTTACGTCTTTGTGTCACTGACCCCTCGAGAGAGAGAAGTAGATATACAGTTAACAACTAAATTATTCATACCCAATTTAAGTTTGATGTTGATGTGTGTTTCTCGTAAGACCGGAATGAAAGGTGGGCTGGTTGAATTAGGGCCTTTTTTATATATATAATTAGATGCAAGTTTTGATGTGTCACATTCTTTAGCAACAGAAATTGGGACAAATCGGTTTTTCACATACATGTACTGTGTGCTTGAAATAGTACACAACTTGGTAAGGGTATGAATAATTAAGTTCTTAACTGGAAATAGAAAGAGAGAGTGTGGTGTGTGTGAGTGAGTAAGTGGGTGAGAGAAAGAGAGAGAGAGAGAGAGAGAGAGAGAGAAGCAATAAAGAGCTAGAGACAGGGGGTCTGTTTAATTTGAAAAATAAAAAGATCAAATAGACTTCAACATATGTTAGAGACAGGTAAAAGATATCTGTCATAACTTTTCATTGTACTTCATCTGTATGTTAATTTTGTGGCAATATCCACTGTAGCCACTCTGCAGGATGGACATTTCCAATATGGTATGATGTATTGAAGAAAATCTTTTAAAAATCTGAATGATGACCTAATCTTATCTTGGATTTCAAGACTGAAATTTAAAGTTTATTCTTAAATCAGATGCGTAGCGGCTTTCCATGATGTCATCCATGTATCTAAAAACTAGTTTGCGCAATATCCTATCTATGTGTGTGTTAGTTAGTAATTACCACTATTTTGTATAACATTCTGTTCTGGATAAAAAAATAATATCTGTATTTTTATTGACTAAAAAAACACTACTGTTTGAAAAATGATCTTTTAATGTCAACTTACCCGTGACACATTCTCCCAAAATTTCACCAAGTCCGAAAATTGACATAGTCCAGGTCAAGCCAGCAGGGAAAAGATTATCAGTGGTTGCTTCTTTACAGAGGAAGTTGGCGAAGACCACCTTGAATCCTCCACTGAATCCGGCAAGTCCCGCTGCGATGGACAACTGCCAGAAATTAGACGCAAAGACATTGCCCAGCGACGCAGCGGCTGTCATCAGGGATAAGAACGAAAAGAAGATGAAAGGGTCTGGAGAGCATCGCCAGGAGACGATCCCAGCACCTATCCGACCAAGGGCGTTGCTGCCACCATTGGCAAGTGCCAGTAAGGATGCAGTCTCTGCATCCAGACCCTTGGACTCTGCGTTGGGTATTAAAAAGACGATCCAACAGCAGTATGAAATTGCACAGAAGAATTGAGAGATAGCTACGGCAATGAAGCGACTGTCTGTTGTAAAGACCGTGATATCAAACGTCTTCGCCATAAAGGTAAAAAATGATCACATTTGTTACCGAAGCGCGAATTCCTCTCACGGCCGTGATCAGTATGGATACCTTCGCTCAGTTCATCCATCGTAATTTCTTGACTAGTTGATGAGGACCCGTGGGGTTCATCTGGCTGTTGTCGAATGAGGAGAGGACAATTTTCCGAGCTGCCTCCGCGCCTCCTGCCAACATTCTGAGGGCTACTCTGTATCATTGCCCCCACGACTATGGTATTGAGGTTCAGAGCTCCTAGAATAGCCAAAGCCCACCTCCAGTTGTAGATCATCACAAGCCATTCGGTGATGACTGGTAGGATCATGATGCCAGCCGAAGCCCCAAGAAGCATAATAGACATGATCAGACCGAAACGATGCTTAAAGTAGATGCTTGGTAGGACCATGATGATGGGTGTGTACAATGCGTTGCCCAAGCCTGGTTTTGAGATGATATCCAAAAAAGAATGTACAATAACGCAGTACATATATCAGGAAAAATGACCCAGGAATAACAAAGTTCTGTTTGTTTTAAGTGATGCTTGCATTTCCATAATTCGATTATAAG
The DNA here is from genome assembly GCF_000002235.5 of Strongylocentrotus purpuratus. NCBI lineage: Eukaryota > Metazoa > Echinodermata > Echinoidea > Camarodonta > Strongylocentrotidae > Strongylocentrotus > Strongylocentrotus purpuratus. Next base: position 24,287,745 of record NW_022145600.1, on the reverse strand, counting down.
TTCGTTTTCACTTTTATCAGTCTTATATTTGTTTTCGTTTGACTCTGTCGGCTTGGACTTGAATTTGTAATACCGAGTAAAGGTTTCAAGAAAAAGTTCAAATTCTTTATTTACATCGCGAGAATTTAAAACCTCAACTAAGTCAACTAAACTTAAGCTTTGTTTAAATTTATCATTATTTCTACCGGTTAACTTACGACAACCTGGATTAAAAGCATTCGGTGTTCTAGATAATTGCAAGATTGATAAGTTAGAATAAATTGGAAAATGGTCACGTACAGAGATGCCCAGAGGGGCCACTCCCAACATGAATGGCTACGCACCCGCGTCCAGAAAAAGCGGCGAAAGGGTCTCTTTTTTCAGCTATACGACGGCGTCGACGTTTTCCTTAAAAAGGGGTGTTTTTCAAGCACTGATCGCACAAAAAACAAAAAAAGGGTACTTTTTCAGGATCACAGGTTTCAGCGTTTTTAAAAAAGGGGAATTTCAGAAAAAGTGCGATAGGCCATTGGGGTCCATTTCAGATGTTGATGGACACGGGTGGGTAGCATTTGTGTATGAGAGTGACCCCCTGGCCAGAGATGATGATACCAGAAATAGCTTGAACACACATATTTGTAAATAAGTTATCTATGAGCGAGGCTGTTGTCTTTGTTCGAGAAGGCTTATTTATGAGAGGTATATAGGATTGCGAGGACAATGAGTCCAGAAATTCATTGCAGAACAAATTTTAATTTTCATCAAGAAGATTTATATTGAATAATATTGAATAATAGTACTGAATATGGAACAAAACAGAGCATATCTAACCACAATTGAAAATAAGAAAGTTATACATTTTAGAAGTTGTACTCAATTGAACACAATTTGATTACTCTTAAATATCTTTTGAGGACCTCTTCCATTTGCTCTGTACAAGAAAATTGATCAAGAAAATTCATACTTTTGATTTTCGTAGTTATTGATGAAGGAATAGCTTTTGTATGCAGGGACTACAATATACATGTATATGATTGAAAATTTCCTTCTGAGAAAATAGAAATGTACAATTTATTTATTTTCGTACTTATCAGTCGATCGCAAACTACGTCACAGAGTTGACAATTCGTGTTTGATCAATTGCAACTTTCTAATCTTTCATCAGATTTGCTCAAACTTTTGCTGATCGTTTCTCCCATTGTTCTACTAGTTTGAATCCAATGGAATCAGGGTGGACCCCCCGTTTAAACCTTTATTAGGAACCACTTTCACCACCCCGAAAATACAGTGACTACCCATGATGAGTACACAAAAAAAGAAGAAAAATTCAAATCACTCACATTTCAAAATAAGGTCCCAAGAACAATTTCTTTTTACGTTTGGGTAAAACAATTATTGCAGGGGAAGATACCATTTGGTACTATTAAATTTAATTATTTTTCTTCCAAACCCATCAATTTTAATATACCAGATTTGATTTTGCATTGGAAGGAACCCCTACTCCCCCCCCCCCCCGCCCGAAATAAAGGAAGGAAAAAGAAAACGCATCTCATAATGTCTATAAATCTCTGGCTTTGTCGTCTATAATTATGGTCGGGGTAGGCATAATTAGGGGCAATTTTTAACTTAAGGTATACCAGGTTGTATTCTGCGGAGGTGCCCCCTCTACCCCCTCCCCTCCCCCTCCGCAATGAATATATAATGTGCATGTTACGATGTTGCGGCTGCTGTTGATTGCATCGTATAGTTCTTGAAAGCAGAGGAGCGTTTGGCAAACTTTGCTTCAACTGGTTACAACATGGCTTATAAATGTACATGCATATTCTTTTTCTTTTGTGCTTGCCCAACAAAGCGGTATTCACCATATTGTTCCCAATTCGAACCGTATCGGCCAAACTCTCCTGATCAATGTAATGGCTCTTCTTGAAAGTCATGTTACCTGAGAGAAAAAGCATGAAACCAAAGAGGGCTCCGTTGGGGCATATAGATGCTAGAACGATGGAGAGACCATTCACAGCGCCTCCTACCATGATCAAGAGACGGGCCGGGCATCGACGTAACAGGGGAATTGTGATGACGGCTAAAAAACAAGAATAATAATAGTAACAACAAACAACTTGTGACATTAACAAGGAAATAAATAAAGTTAGAGAGATTTATAATCGTCACATTGATATGAAAATTTCCGGAGACAGATGTATACTGCTAAGATTTATTAGAAGAAACGTTCCGTTTTGCTCTAGATTTACGCCCTAATGTTGATTTGTAGACCAGCCATGACGTGGAATTTTACTTTAAAGGTGAAATTCAATGAAAATCACAAATATGTCAACTAATGTATCACCAGAAACTGGTAAGCTAACAGATGGCCATCGTACAAGGTTTAGGTCAACTACATGTCGGGTGATTTATAAAAATACAAATACAACCACCTCCATAGCAGCTGGGATATACGAGAGTTGTTAACACGTTCTCAACCGACATAATACTTACAAAGGATAAGTGACACGCCAGATACCATGCTTATACAGAATCCAACAAAAGCTGTACTGACGTCCAAGTCCGCGATGATGTCATTGATGAGTAGGCCAAGGGATTTGATCATCCCATACTGGAGGAAGAAAACGAAAAACCCGCCCGCTAATATCAGCCATTTTCGACATCCTGATGTGCGCTCCATGTTAAATTTATTTGTCCTTGCGGAAAAGCTTTTTGTTTTCTGTAATCCTGTCAGCATATATTTCTGTTTATTCTCATGTTGAATAAAGGTCCTGAATAAAAAATTGTTTGAACTGTGCAGACGAAACAGAGAGAAAAGGTGATATAGGAGGAGAAAGAAAAAATATCGCGTTTATTCAACTAGGGCATCGTTTCAGGACAAGCTATACAAGTTCACCGACGTCTGTCGAGAGTCTGAAGTTCACTAAGTTACGCTAAACTACATAATAATTGCGTACCGGTATTAATGCGAGGCATTCGGCCATTATCAGTGTTTAACGGACCGTATTATATTATGAATTATAAGGGTAGGATAACATTAGTGCAGGTATCCCCATACATATTCCTGTTGTCTTTGTATATGCAATGGAATTATAATAAAGCACAAATTTACATGTGTTGTGAACAGATCGAATATAAGGGAGTTTACAGATAGCACATGGTACAAATGACCCCAAATATCCACAGATCTTTTACACATAGTTCCACTTTGAGCATCTTAGAATAATAACTGCCAAAGTCCTAGATGTGCTTCATGAATACCTTTTGTTTGACCTCTTGAAAAGAATATTTCATAGAATATTTTATTTTGTATCATAGAATGTACCGTTGGTGCATAAATGAATAATGTTACATAACTTTCATGAGCGCACATCCAGTATTCATCTCTGTGGGTTTTACCATTTTGGTACAAATGACCTTTATCTGCCCATGCGCAGATTGTATCTGTGAACTGGCTTATTGGTGAGGGCTCTTGACCATTTTGGCCCGAATTCACAAAGAAAGTTTGTCGACCAACCTATAGGTTTATGTGCGTCATATGACGCGTTTTTAAAGGCCAAGGTTTGTAAAAACGCATCGAAACGCGTCATAATTATGACACACATAAACCTTGGTTTGTCGACAAACCTCCTTTGTGAATTCAGGCCTTTGACTCTGTACGAGCCCGTACGAGAAGTTCCGAGTTTGATCATCTCCCAGCTCTACAACTGTACTTCTCAATTCAGGTTTAAAATGGTGATCTGCATGGCATTAGTATAGACCATTTTCGTAATGTGTTCAAGCGTGATGCACAAGTCTTGAAGTGCCTAAATTATTTCTTAGGTAGGACAAGCCATAATGTTTGTCCTTACTTGCAAAATGATAATGTATGCAAGTTGCAATCTGCTAAAGGAAAACAATTATTCATAAAGGTAAAGACCAGTATTGGAAACGCCCCAATTTCAAAAAATGAAATGGAAGCTCTCATTACCAATCATGTGAAAGAATATGTTTTGACTAATACATGATGATAAAAAATTTGCCGGGAAACCGCCTACTAATTCATATATTTGGTAAATTTGTTTCTCTCATGGTCTGTGAGAGATATAGGGTAGTCCCATATACATCTTTCTGTGTATAGTGCTTGTAACTTTACGAAGAATGGGCCAAATTTCTTATCATTTTGATGATTCCAGAACCTTGCAGATGCTAGATGCTAGATGATCAACCTTTTGTGATCGATTCCACAACGTTTCTTTCACAATGCAATCGCATGACCATAACTGGTCTTTACCTTTAACAGGTGAATGTAATAATTTGAAAATGGTCTATTGATGTAATATTAGTTATCATACTATCATGATTATAATATATTCTATATTATTTATATATGATATATAGCAATGGGTAACTTTTTCTGTCTTGATTATACCTGTAGGCGTTTTTTTAAATATTTTTCTTTCAAACGTGCTACAAAGTTATATATTCAACGTAAAAGTAACCGTGTGGTCATTTTGATATCAAAGTCGATATACATGATTTAAACCATCTTGTTCACACCTTAGATTAATTCGTGATAAATAATCCATTCATCTGGTGTGATTATGCTCCTTTTCAATAAAATATTTTAGTTGGTAAAAGTAATACAAACTATAGCTTTTCGGCCTACGGCAAACATGATCATGATGATTAAGTTATAAATCGGTACAAATAATTGTGTTCGGGTTTATTTTCGCGGATTTCTATAGGTAATGAACAGGGTTATTAAAGTTGCCTCATGTTGATTTTTCATAAGTCCTTTGGATCGTAATATTAAAAATGATTAAAGCCTAATGACTGCTATTTTTCTCTCTGGAGAAAGAGTGTGGGAGTGCATGGGGAAAAAGTAGATAGATGATAATTAATATAGTCCTGCAGTGGCGATTGACGAAAAATAGGCAAGTGAAGAATAAATAATGAAACAACCATTAGAGAAATAAAATTAATTATTTTCGGCTTTAATCCTTTGTCAATTAATGACAAACGAATTTGTCGTTAATTGACAAAGGCTTAAAGCCCAAGTCCACTCCAAAAATAACTTACTTCAAATAGAACCAGAAAAATCAGACAAACCAATCAAAAAAAGTTTGAGCAAAATCAGATAACTAATAAGAAAGTTATGAATTTTTAATGACATGAAAAACTTTGAAAATCACTACACAAATTGGCAACTCACTCATGAATCTGTGACGTATGGTCCTAACTATCTACTAATTATTTTCTTTATATTGATAATAGATATTTCCTATTTTCACCCTAAAAGTCTAATTTCTTCACACCAGCATCCAAGTTAGATTGTTAGTAATATGTTTTTGTGTGGATGCACAAATAAAGAGTAATTTTTGTCCCGTTAAATCATGAAAAAAATGTATTTTGATAAACTATTTATAGAAAAATCAATCATATTGCTCCGATTGTCTCATTTTCGCTCGCGTGAACATTGCCAGCACAAACCACTGACCTCTACCTCCTGTACGGATCATCGCCCAATCCTATTCATTATACGTTACGTACTAAAAGGCTGTATTGTCTGACCGTTCATGAATATTCATGTTTTTGCTTACCTCGGCTAAATGTTTGCTTTTACTAAATTGAAAAATTACGGTGGGGGTTTGGATGAAATGGACATAATGAAATAGGCAGAAATGATATATGATAATTCATGCTCTTTATGTTTCGTGTGCTCGACCCATAATCTTCAAATCGCTTGGGAAACTTAGTCCAAAGTTAGACTTGTTTTACATGTGTATTATAGGCAATGACGAGCTTGCAACCTATTTTGAAAAATTACGGTGGGTGAACTTTCAAAAGTCAATGAGACGTGAGGGCTCCAATGAAAGAGCCAGTGATAACGTACGTCGGGGTGGATGTGCTTTTCGTTTAAACAAAAAATGATTTTTTTTTTTAACGATTTAAAAAAAAAACGTCCATAGGCTAACATGTTAGGCTGCTGGCTCTGATCATGCTCTGACGATAGGGGGCGTTGTGAAATGAGACTAAACGGAGCCATATGAATTATGAAATACAATATTCAGAAAATAGTATCAATTCTGCACAATTCATTAACAAAATTGGGAAATGTCATGCACGCAATACGATACAAATCATTAACATGGGCAAAGGCGTGGGGAAATCAAGTTTTGGGGTATATAAAGGGAAATTAATGGGATTAAACTATATAAAGCAATTGATAAGTTGTGAGGACATGACGTCACAAACTGATAACCATCTTGGCAAATTGTGTTGTGATTCTCATTGTTCCATAGTTTTACATACTTTTTCAAAAATTCATAACTTTTTCATTAGTTATCCCATTTTGCTCAAACTTTTTTTGATTGGTTTGTCTGATTTTTCTGCTTTTATTGAAAATAAGTTATTTTTGAAGTGGACTTGCCCTTTAAGTTTGTAAATCTATAAATTCCTATATATACCTAACGGTTGTTTCATTAAATTCTTCTTCACTAACTTGTCTAGATAGATTTATTGATCAAAACAAATTGCGATGTTTTTGCCATGATCAAATTGTAAACAACAAAGATCACAGCATCATTGTGACAAAAATAACTACTATTGTGTCATTCTACTATCAATGTTCGTGTGTACAGTGACTTTACGCTCAACCAATAATGTGTAATCATCCACAACCTAGCATCGTTTACCCAATATGCATGAACCTGCATGCAATCATGATCAGCGGATGTATTAGTTTTTATTGCATTAAAAGGAAACCAACGATCCTTCTCTCCCCTTTCTTTTTCTTCTCTGCAAGTCACTCTTCTGCTTAGTTTAATTTTTTTATTGTTGTATCTAAGTTGAAGGATGCGGGCACGTCAAGCTACTATGCTTAAATTCTGTAGCCCTCCTGCATCTAATGTATGTTAATCATGCATTCAATAGCCATAATGTTTGTCCCCCTTGCAAAATGAATAATGTATGCAGTTTGTAATCTGACTAATGGAAAACAATTATTCTTAACATGTGAATGTAATAATTTGAAAATGGTCTCTTGATTTAATAATTATTAGTTACCATACTATCATGATTATATCATATTCTTTTAATTATTAGCACGATAAAAGCTAATTATGGTACGTACATTCCTGAGCGTAAGGACAAAATATGTCCTCCTTTGTTTGGAGGTGAAACTGTGTATATGATCGAATCTCTCTGATTCAAGCCGACGGAAGCGCCCTCATCCGGTTGAAGATAAAAAAGAAGAAGAATAAATTATACCTGGCCCGTAACTATGAGGGGGAGGGGTGGGGATGAGATGGTGCGTGCCCCCCCCCCCCCTCCCACCGCTAGCGACAAGAGATCCGAAAAATAGAGAAGCTCAGCCTGATATAATTATGCAACAGTGCAAACAACAGAGGTAGGACACATTTACTAGTGTTACTTTGGGGTTAAAAATTGTACCTAAATCTTGATTTTCAGACACAAAATTGCCAAAAGTTCCCCTACCCTTGAAGGGGAAGGGGGGGGGGGGCAGACTCTCCCCTCGCTGTGCCCTCAAAGGGAACCACCTCATAATGTCTGCACCCCCTCACTAAAATCTTAGTCACAGGCACATTGCATTCAGTTGAATTCAATTTTCATAAGAGTCAATTTCATAGCTTTCCACTAATTTAAAATCAAGCAACGAATTGAATAACTATATTGTATATTGTCATTGTAAATTGTTTCATAAAGGTTGAAATAGAGATTTGAATCGAATACTTGAAAAGTAAGCTTAAAATAGCCATGCTTTTGACTTCGCATAAGCTATAGGCACATCACTAATCATTCGAATTTCTGCTATTAGAATCACCGAATTTTAATTTTTTATCATCGGTTATCTATGAGCAGTGATAATAATCAGACCTACTCCGGATTTTCCACATAATGAAAGTCTCATTGTTTTCACACTAAAATTTCATTCCCTTTAATTTTTGTTGCTTGTTTTTATTCTTGACTATTATGATCACCATTTGTCATGCATTTATCGACTGCATGATCAGGCAAGGTGTGTACTAATTATGAAAAGGAAGGGGAATCTGATCGCACCAAACATCGCACCAAAACAAACTATATGTTTCACACATATTCTTTATACTACATGTATTTGATTTACCGTACCAATTATTGCTATCTAAATAATCATTTTTTTCTCACTTCGTCATTATCTCTGCAAAATGACTGGCGCCCGCTATGTTATATTCACATCTGCAGTTTTCAGATCGAGATGCTCGCACGGTAATTTAAAGAAAAAACTGATGTCTGCGTTTAGTAGAAACCAATGCGCCTTTTAAAAAAACTGTCTCTCTTCATATTTCCACCATCATCCAATATATTTACGTACTATGATGGACGAACAGAGCGGATGTATCCATTGTGATCATCGGAGGGATGCCATGCGTGTGCCCCAAATGTCCAGTAAAGGGGTACTTTTCACGGACCAAAGTCCGGCTCCTCGTACATAAAAATCCGGCCCGTATTGACTTTACACACCGGACTTAGGGGGGGGGGGGGGGGGGGTTCAAAAGGTGGTAACATGCATACCCTAAATAACACTGAGTTGGGGAGGGGGGGGGGGGCAAGCAAACAAACGAAAAATAGAGGCCATCACCCGATGATTTTTGTTCTTCTCTGTCTCCCGTTTCACTTGCCCCCGGTGCCCCCCTCCCCGATATCCTCACTATGCTGGCTTACGGAATAGGGACGGATCGAGTACAATGGGTAACGTGTTCTGTCTTTCTTATACCTGTAGGCGTTTAAACAAAATATTTTTCTTTCAAACGTGCTACAAAGTTATATGTTCACTCAGTTATGTTCATATATCAAAGTCGATATACCTAATCTAAACAATTTTTTTAACATCTTAGATGGATTCGTGATAAACAATCCATTCATCTATAGTGGTCCGATTATGCTCCTCGTCAATAAAATATTTGGTAAAAGTAATAAAAACTAAAGCTTTCCGGCCTACGGCAATCATGATCATGATGATTAAGTTATAAATCGGTACAAATAATCGTGTTCGCGTTTATTTTCGCAGATTTGAATAGGTAATGAACAAGGTTACTAAAGTTGCCTCATGTTGATTTTTCATAAGTCCTTGGGATCGTAATATTAAAGCCTAATGATTGCTATTTTCTCTCTGGAGAAGCGAGAAAGAGTGTGGGAGCGCATGGGGAATAGCTTGATATATACATACTACGACAGTTGACGAAAAATAGGCAAGTGAAGAAGAAATAATGAAACATCCATTAGAGATACTACAAAGTATATGAATTTTCGGCTTAATTTAAGGGTAAAATGAGTAAATTTGTCATTGATTGACAGCTGAAAATTCATATATTTTGTATCCCCATTGGTTGTTCCACAATTTCCCTCTTAAAGGTAATACAAAGTTTTGGTTTGGGGTCATGAATTTGGTTTAAAAGAACATATTGGAAGCATATGCGATCCTACAGTATTCAGTTATTTTCGTCGCGGTCGAAATCGAGTCTTAAGTTATGCAATTATAAATAATAATCAATTTACGTTGTATAGCTCCCTCTCAAGGTCAAGATATTAATTAAGCTATAAAACAATGTTTCTTGACTAATTTCGTCCGATTAGCTATTCCCGTTCGCCAATTATATACCACAACTACATATTCTGAGATTGTCATGGTCGCAGCTACCGGCATAGTACGGCCGTAGGAGCTATTTGAAATTCATCAAAATTTACCGGGAGCACCGGTAAATCTTTATATTCAATTTTTCTCGAAAGCAGAAGTTTTTTAGGGGTTAACATTTCTAGTGCTTTTAATACATCCACAGGGGCATCCAAATATATCAAAATTGTAAAGAATCACTATCCACCCATTTTTCAAAATTTCCCAAAACTTTGTAATACCTTTAACTTGTTAGATAGATAGATACATACATAGAGACAGACAGATGTAATGATTTATTGATAAAACCAAATATCATTGTGGCATAGCCTAATTTCGATGATTTTACAATGATCAAGTGCAAACAAAAAGGATCACAGTATTATATAATAAAAATAACATCTTATATTTTATTTGTTTACATCTCAATTTGTCTCAAGCTAGTTCGTGGTGGAGGAGGGGGGGGGGGGGGGAGTCGGTGTCGTCGCCGTCGTCGTCGTCGTCGGATGAGGAGGAGGGAGGGAAGCTGGTCGTAGCCCCCCCCCCCCAAGTGTAGAGGGATAACGCCAGGGTATCAACCCCTCCCCCTTCTCCTAATAACCCACCCTTCGCTCCTGGTAAGTGGTATTGAACGTTATTGGTATGCAGCGCAGTCCATTGCAGAGCATGTACAGGTAAATCCATTGCCGAACTTCGCGTCGAACTTCGCACCACATTCGCACACGGAGCTCCGGAGAGGAAGAGTTGGTACATAACAACGCAAAACGCGAGATGCGGTTGATGTATGTTGCTGCTTGTTCAGACGATCCTGCTATCAGACTTAAATTCGTGATTTGTACGATGGCGACACTCATGGATGGAAATATCTAAACATGCGCATCCATTGGTATCGACTTCTACCTCCAGTGAAGCATATTTCTCCAAAGCGAGCAAGACAGCCAATGCACTTCGCATTCTACTCTGCTCCTCTGTAAATTTGATTGCACACAGTCAAGGCATGAGCTACTCTCGGGAACAATAGGTATACGTACATAGGCGGGAATGATGCGGGCGAAAACCAGCAGACTGCAGACGATACTACTTGATTTCATTGCAACGAATTGCATCCATGCAAAGATCTACATGTCTATTGTTAGAGGCAATTAGACGTCAGCTTTAGCTTAGGGATGGACTTCGCTCGCTCAGATCTCCTCGATATGGGCGATGATGGTAAGTGCAGTGGAATTAAATCTAACCTGATTTATTCAATTTTTCCTTGTTGAAGGCCGATGTGAGCTGGTTGTCATAAAACTGTGTGGAGCATAGCATAGTGATTATCTTTGCTTTGGCTTTCTGTATGTTTATATAGAGATGACATAGAAGTTGATAGAATGGTCTTGTGCAGTACACACAGTCATCATCTAAATTAACTATCATCTGTATCAAAAACCCACTCGCCTACAGCTCAAAATTTGAACAAGCGCCCCAAATTTATTTTGATCAAACTAAGTGGGTCTAAATCTGTAATCCAATTCGACATGTTGGCCTTCTTGTATTAGTATGTTCACTAAGGTGGGAAATCAAGCTTCTTGTTACTAGGCAATTATATTCGTAGACAATTTGCAATGTTAGCTCAAACATAACAATGTTGAAATTGAATATGTACCCACATACATGGCCATGTATATTTTACCAAAGTTATGTTGTTACAGATGTCGTGACAGTTTTGGAGGAAAGAAGTTTTGAATTTGAATTAATTCCAAAGTTCCATGCACCGAACAAGGGGGATTTCAAATCCTTGTATCTCGAGGGGTGTAGCTATGCGCTGTCACTTAAAGAAATACCAGTAAAAGGGAGAATAAAAAAAAGGTATAGAGAAAGAGAGTGAGTGCGAGAGGGAGAAAGAGATAGAGAGGGAGGGGGATAGAGAGAGAGAGAGAGAGAGAGAGGGGGGGGGGGGGGGGGCTATAGAGGGAGAGGAGAAATTTAAGAGATGTAATTGGTAATCTGTACACAAAATCATCTTCCCCAAGCTAAATGAATACAAATCTGTTAAAAAACCAGGGCTATCAATCATTTACAACAAATGTATAACTGCAATAGACCTACCTGATAAAAACTAAAACCTGATGAAAGTTAATTTGCGAGCCTGCATAATGAATGAAGTCAGTTATACATGTACACACTCAAATTTGTGGTAAAACTTTAAGGTCACTTGTTGAATGCGGGCAATTATATGGAATGACAATTAGAATAATTGGTGTAGGACTTTACTCCACTTTTATGACATCACAGGTAGTGGATGGCCTAGATAAAAGCCTTATTAACCGTACAACCATATTTATATACCTCACTTAAGTAATCCAGCCCTCTGATTGGTCGAAATTGCATTCATAAACTTCAACTGTTCCTGTAAAATTCTCGGTAACCATGCATAAAACATTTCACTATTTTTAATAACCATGGTTATTAAAAAAATAGGTCAGCCTCCATGGTTACCCCATAGGTTTACATGTTAAAAAATGGTTTGAGCGATCGAGGATACCGTATGTGTGCGAAGGATTGGTCGGTAATTTCAATACAATTGAATCTCGATCGATCTTACCGACAATTTCATCTTGCATTGTTGACATGAAGACGAAAATAAACTTCCAAAAACAAAAAAACAACATCTGCCGATAGATCTTGATCTAAGTTCGTGCCAATATGCATTGCAAAAGTAAAAGAAGGGTCCGTTTAATGGAGCTTTTGCGAAGCATTCATCACGCCGAAGCCGGTTTCAATCCATTTTAATGTATATATAGTACAAAACTGCCAAGCACGTGAACAGCGCGCGATGGACGAGTGGTGTAAGGCATTGGTGTAAGATTCATCACTCATTGTACGTAAGAGTTCGACTCTCACCTTCGACAAAAAAAAAAAAGTATTTTTTATTTTTTATTTTTTAGTCTATTTTTTTTGGCATATAAAAGTATTAATGACTGCTTTAATATTCGAGAAATAGTTGTTTTTATACGCTCTCGGGAAGGTTACAATTGGGCTATTCCCCTCGGCACGCCTCGGGTAATAGCACAATTCTAACCTTCCCTTGAGCGTATAATAACAACTATTTCTCTCAAAGCAGTCATTAATACTATAATATCGCCTCAGGAAAGATGTAGTGAAATGTAATTTCTTTATTCAGATTTTGCTATTTTCTTGGCCTTCCCCCCCCCCCCCCCAAGCATACAATAGAAAATGGATTTCCACAAAATGCAAAGTAATAAATAATAGTGGTTTCTTATATTGGCTTACCATTAACCAATCAAAGCGCTTACAGTATGAAATTCTTATTCTGCACATTATAGTGCACATTATAGTGCACATTCTCCACTCCCAGGGGAGCATTCCAGCTAGTCGCCTGTTTAAGGGTGTGCACATGCTAATCCAACCACAGCAACGTTTGCATCCTACAAAGTGCAAGTATCCAGCTAAAGGGATAGTTAGGTTTTGGTATAGAGGGCGCTATGCAAAACAATTTTTTTGTGAGATAATGAAAAACTGAATGTCCAATTGGAAAGAGCATAGAATTTAAATGACAAAATCATCTTTGTTTGATCAAAATCGGTTCAGAGATGGCTGGAAAATCCATGAATATTACCATAATTTCTAATGTTTGTGGGTCCCAAAAATATTCATTAATTTTTAACCAGCCTTGAAAAAAATGATAAAGCGCCTTATACGTTTTACGTTAATGTTGGTTAGAAATTTAGAATACGTATGAATCATCGTGCCAGGCCATGAAACACTATTTTCTCTTTGTGAAAGTTTTAACATTCTTTATTAAAGCTATGGGATGTATTATGTGTTGCTATGTTGGGCAAGCTTTCATGTAGTCATACTTGAATTAGGTATTATTGAAAAGCCTGCTTATGTCGCTTAACAATGACACCCCATTTGTAATGGTTAAATGTAATCATTACATTTTCCGCTCATTTAATAATAATAATAATAATAAATAATAAAACTGTTACTTATAAAGCGCTTACCACCAAAGTCTCTAAGCGCTATAACAAACAAAATAGACTGATAAACAATTACATATTAAACGAAACAAAAAAGTGAAAATAAACCTTCAAATTACAATACATATACTTTAAAGTGAACAGAGTTAATTAATCAGCAAAAGCAATTTTGAATAAATGTGTCTTAAGACTAGTTTTGAATAGGTTAACAGTTTTTGACATTTAAAGGTAGTCTGTTACAAAGTTCAGCAGAAGCTTTGCAAAAAGAGCGATTACCATAAGAAAGAGTTGACACAGAAGTAGACATGAGGTTTAATTGTGAAGATGACCGTAAATTGCGTGAGGGTTTGTATTCCTGGATTAGTTCTTGCAGATAAATTGGTGCCAATTCATGAATGCATTTATAAGTTAAAACTAAGATTTTGTACATAATGCGGTACGTCACCGGCAACCAATGCAATTTGCAAAGTACTGGAGTGATGTGTTCACAAGAAGGTGTGCGTGTTACAAGCCTGGCAGCAGAGTTTTGGATTGTCTGGAGCTTTGCAATGTGCGAGTCCGGAAGGCCATAAAGAAGGCTATTGCATTGATCAAGACGGCATGTAATAAATGCGTGTATAAGCTTTTCGGTAGATTTTTATCAAGAAAATTTCTAATACGACCTATCTTGTACGAGGCATATGAAGCTGAGCAACAAATATTATTTATATAATCATCCATCCTCATTTTCAAAGATGACACCAAGGTTACATACACTTATAACAGGTTGTATCGGAACATTAGCAATTTCTACAGATGGTAAATGGGAGGAGTTTCTGAATCGAGATGTTACATGTATAACCTCAGTTTTATCCTCATTTAACTTAAAATCATTCGCAGTGGACCAAGCTTTGATATCATTTATACATCTTTCAAGTTTGGTAATAACAGAATGGTTGGAATCACGTTTCAAAACAACTTGAACTTGGGTGTCATCTGCATATATCATTTGGCCTAAACCATGCGCTTCAATAATATCTTCAAGTGGTGGGCAATTCCACGGTAACGGAAGGACACTCAGACAAGATTTTTGAACTTCAGGTTCATACTAAAAGAACTGTTTTATTAGTATAAGATGTGAAATAGTACAGATATAATACCTATATAAGTGCCTTTAATTCTCCCCCAAAAAATTGTCATTATAGTTAAGTAGTTTAAGAATGTGCATATTAATTATCTCGGTAACGGAAGGACATACAAATGGACATGGTTTTTCCAGTTAATTAGTGTTTATCCAAACTTTGTGAAGTTGATGAAGCTTTCCACTTGACTGAAACACATTTTGTTCCCCATAGTTTAATACATACTAATAAAACATTTCTTTTAGTATGAACCTGAAGTTCAAAAATCTTGTCCGAGTGTCCTTCCGTTACCGTGGAATTGCCCTTGTGCAGTGTACAAAGTAAATGATAAAGGGCCAATGACGGATCCCTGAGGAACACCTTCAAGTGGTACATGAGGTTTGGATAAAGAGTCATTGATGACAATAGATTGAGGACGATTCATAAAATAAAAATGTTTTTAAACCAATTCAAGGCAGTACCTGATACACCATATCTCTTATGTAAGTGATCAAGAAAAACATTATGACTGATAGTATCGAAAGCTGCAGAATAGTCTAAAAGTATCAAAACAGCTTCATCACCTTGGTCCACAGCTAACAACAAATCATTGTACTGCAGGCCTACATGTATACATGTTGTAAATGCAAGTGCAAATGGCATTTTTGCTCATTTGCTCACAAGTATAAACAGAAATCGATTGTTTTACTCAATGATATATATGCTTGACTTTCAAAATACCTTTTGAATAGACTATAGAATGTAAATGCATGTTGTGGCTACTTCAAATTAGCATGAAGCTTTTTTCATACGTCAAGAATCGAGACTTTTATTAACCGCTATGTGATAATGAATTCAGAGTAGAAAGCATAATGGTCCTATTGTCAGTGGACCTAATTAAGAGTCTATTTTAAGCCATTTTAAAGCCATTATTGTACTGGAGGGGTTACATAACCGGAAAAATAATTTGATTGGGAATGAATGGCTGTGCTTCCTCTTTCTCTCAAATGAACTTCTAGCACTCTTCTTGTTTTTTCCTCTTTTTTCAGTAGTATACCATGAATTACATCAATTCCTCATAGAAATGCTGAAAATTTAAGATATAAAATACAACTTCACTGTTTGGAGCCAGAAGGGAATCAACTCATATCATTTCATGCACAAATGCCCTTCTGGCTCCAAATTGATGCACTGTTCTTCCTTAAAGAATAAAGATAAACTTGAGTTCTGGTAATGCGATTGCATTGTGAAAGAAAAGGTGTGGAATGGATCAGAAAAGTTGATCATATAGCATGTAAGTAATGGTGTGTAATGCAAGGTTCTGGAGTCATCAAAATCATCATAAATTTGGCAGAGTCTTGGTAAAGTAACAATCACTTACACAGAAAGATTCATATGGTACAACACGCATGGTGTCGGGGCTAGTACTACCTTGATTTCCTTATCTTTCTATGCTCATTACTCAGCCAGTATACATTTTCTTCCAAATTTGTTTGGCACATGACATTTATTTGTAATCTTGAACATTCATTGTAAGTTTCGTTAGATTCTGTGAGAATTCATTTTCTTTTTTTACCAGAACTCAAGTTTATCTTTAAGCTTTATAATTAGGTCCTTGTTTCTATTCCCCCTTTACTCAATCTTCCCTCTCTTTTCTTTGTGCTTAAGACTCTCTGAATGGATATATCACATTATTAGTTTGTATTTTATGAAGAGGTGCTTTATAATTGAAATGGTCTGTTTAGAGTCAGAAGGACGTTAGCCCTTTGTAACACCCTTCTAGCTGGAACTAGACAAAATGTATTATTATCCCCATTTCCCCCTCCTTGCTGAATCTTTCACAATGTTTTTTTCTTCTCCATTTTTGTCCTTTCCTCTCTCGACTACATTTAGCCTTCCACCAGCAAGGCTTACTCCTTCTATTCATTGCCTTTCCATTGTGTATCAGCTCTTATCAAGGCATTACAATGGAGGCCCTATTTCTCCTAAAGTAATTCTGCCCTAATAAAAATGCAAGAATTTACTTGTAAATGTAACAGGATCAAAACGACTTTCAAAAATGAATTTAAAGTCTATCTGCACTAATTGGCCAGGAGTGATTAGACCTGCATGGTCACTGACAGGTGGTTATTCATCAAATCAGCTCTCAATGAACATAAGAAAAAGTAACTAGACAGTGGGGCTTTAAAAGGCAATTTCATTTGATGTTGGCTGCGAAATGCGACAAACATGTAGTGCCCTTAAAGATAAACTCCAGTTCTGGTAAAAAGAAAGAAAATTAATTCTCACAGAATCAAACAAAACTTACACTGAATGTTCAAGATTACAAATAAATGACATGTGCCCAACAAATTTGGAAGAAAATGTATACTGGCTGAGTAATGAGCATAGAAAGACAAGGAAATCAAGGTAGTACTAGCCCCGACACCATGTGTATTGTCCCATATATAGCTTTCTTTGTACAGTGCTTGTTACTTTACCAAGACTCAGTCAAATTTATTATGGTTTTGATGACTCCAGAACCTTGCAGTGCACACCAATACTTACATGCTACTGTACATGATCAACTGTTTCTGATCCTTTCCACACCTTTTCTTTCGCAATGCAATCGCATTACCAGTACTAAAGTTTAATCTTTAAGCTGATTTTTGAAAGTCTTTGCAATCATGTATGTCAATAATTATTACAAAATCATGAATATGATGCAAATTTATCTAGTTCTAAACCTCATGAGGTTATACAAACTAATAATGTGATATATCCATTCAGAGAGTCTAAGCACAAAGAAAAGAGAGGGAGGATTGAGTAAAGGGGGAATAGAAACAAGGACCTAATTATAAAGCTAAAGGAAGAACAGTGCATCAATTTTGAGCCAGAAGGGCGTTTGTGCATGAAACGATAGGAGTTGATTCCCTTCTGGCTCCAAACAGTGAAGTTGTATTGTATATCTTAAATTTTCAGCATTTCTATGAGGAATTGTTACATGTAATTCATGGTATACTACAGAAAAAAAGAAGAAAACAAGAAGAGTGCTAGAAGTTCATTTGAGAGAAAGAGGAAGCACAGCCATTCAGTCCCAATCAAATTATTTTTCCGGTTATGTAACCCCTCCAGTACAATAATGGCTTTAAAATGGCTTTAAAATGGCTTAAAATAGACTCTTAATTAGGTCCACTGACAATAGGACCATGTTGAAATAACCCTTGGGGATTGTACATGAACAATTAAACAAATAATTAATAACAACCTACTCATTGAGGAAAGTGGATATGAAATTGGATTGTCTTTTTGGAATCAACTGTTAGACAGAGGATAAAGAAATATCAATTGTACTCTCTAAAAAAAAATGAGTGATCACAGACTTCACTCCTCTGGAGAGTGAAAATGTAGTGAAAATAGAGTGAACATTCACTCTTTTCTTCTTAGAGAGCACTCTAAAATCAATCGATTTTCACACCTAAACAAGTGACCACAGATGTCACTCCCAAGAAAGTGAAAATAGAGTGAAAATTCACTCTTTTTTTTTAAGAGAGTAAGTTCACAGGAATTATGACAATGGCATACAATCAATACAAGTGAACGTACATTTATGTATTGTATACTTTTAAACCCAAACTTCTTAAGTCCTATGTTTTAGGAAAACTGTCTTGTGAATACAGATTTCATGATTTGAACCATGAATTATTCAAATTAAGGATGCTTTTAGGTGTGGTCCACTTGAGATAAATCCATTAGCCACATGGAAGCATAATTGATGTACAGCCCAGAACTATTTTCTCCTGTAAATTACAGCTTTTTAAAAAACAGGAATCTGCCTATATATACATGATCAAGGGCAGGTCAAGTCTGAGGTATGTTCTGTAAGTTACCACGATTTATAGACCTGTGTTATGGTTAGATTGACAAAAAAAACCTACCAGTTTATTTTATTTGATGTTACCTCTGATCAAATATGCTGAAATATTGGATGTGATCAGTTACGTACAGTAGATTTGCCTTGCCCTCAATTTGTAGCATATATTTCTATAAATATATACAAATATCCTTGAAGTGCTTGAGGAATAATATCTCATTCTGAGGTTTAACAGTCTAATTGAAGAAACATATATTCACGGGTGAGTTACTACAAGCATAACAGCAAACAAGAGCCATGTCTTTTTGCATGATATCTATCCTTTTGTTGTTTCACTAACTGTATCCATTTATGCCCTGTTGTAACATGTACATACTCAATTACCTTTTAGTACTGGAGTCTCTTCTCTGCCAGGCATTGCCTATAGGATGGTTGCTTAGCAACCAGCGCGTATTGCTTGCTTGCCTGTGCTTTTACACACACTTAGTAATTTACTAATGTGAACTTTGGACCATTTGCATTTTAACCTATCTTCGATGGTAATTCACTCAGTTGTTGTGTTTCCCTGTGCACAAATTAACCAGAATACTGGTAAATCCCTTGCATCATACAATATATCGACAAAACAGGCTAGTGATCAGTGAGTACAGCAGTTAGCCCCAAGCTCATCAGTCAGTTTTGACAGCGAGACATGTCCCTTGTTTACATTTAATCAAGTGAAATGTGGGGCAAGATTGTGTATTTCATTTAACATAAACAGGGATGATATCATAGGATGGCAGCATACTGACAGTTTCGTATAGCCTGTGCAGACTATAACAAATCTCATTTAATGAAACATTGCTTAAAAAGTAATTTTTTTAAAACATAGGCATACACACTTGAAATGATAATTGTTTCAAGAAATATTGTAAAAAGGAACTAATTTTAATGAGGTCAATCAAGGTATGTTTAGTGTCGGATTTGATAACAGTTTGCCAAGTATTATGTACGTTAATAGGCCCCACTTTACCGTATATGCTTTTCGTATGATACAACGCTTGACATTAACAGCGAACCCAGTTTTTTTATCAAGATTTAGTTTGAAAGGATGTTATGCAATTATATGTTTTACTACATGACGTTTGAATACCGTATATGATGTTTCATTATACAACGATGGCTATATCACTTCATGACATTTTGTTGTATGATTTTTCGTTTATCTGATGTTCACACTAAATAAATACAAATTACGTATTGTATCCAGTTCTCACATAGTTGTACAATTTCTTTTGCTAGTCTAAACTGGGGTTTAGTTTTTACCACCCTTGTCATGTCAAAGCCTGATCAGTCTAACTCTATTTTCTTGTTTGTCCTAAGACGTTGCATCATCTCCCTTTCTGATTTTATGAATTTCAACACCCCTGAGTGATTACATTAAGCCCACGAATGACAGTGAACTAATTCCCGGCACTCCATCACATCTATCGTCAACCATTTCTGAGATGAATCTCACCATCCTTGCCATCCAGCACATCCAAAGATATGTTCACATGGAATCCTACATTTGGGAAGCCTTAAAGTCTTAAACATTAACCTTCTAACAATGATGCAGGTTCACACAGGACTGAAACGATAAATGTTCAAAGTTAAAACTGTGAGCAAGGTATAGTCATTGTAATTACAGGCTGGGGAAAAGTAGAAGTTAATTGCATTTGCACGGCACATACCTTTGAGCAAGGAATCCCCTCTGCTTGGAGTTTTCATGTTAACTACTGGATCACCGGTGGTTTAAACTTTAAAACTTTAAGCAAACGTAGAGTTTCGTAACTACAAGTGCGTCCACACAGTCCTCAAATACAACATAACCCAAAGTTTAAAACCATAAGCTAAACGTAAAGTTTATGGGGTCTTGTGTGAACCTAGATCTTTACACTGTTTAAATATTCCTTCTCTCTTGGTGTTCAAATACCCAGGAACACTGCTGAGCTGGATAAGTGGATATATATATCTTTCTGTTTGGTTTTGTAAAGTGAGGATCTTTTATGGATATATGTGAAGAAGATAGAAGTTATGCACTGGCAGTAGGTGATAGGCTTAAAGAATTAATTCTGTAATGCCAGCCATGCTAAAGCCGGGGTATTTATATTGGAGCGCCAGGAATGGAAATGTGCCAGACATGAGCGTTATACAAGACTCCATTTATAACAAAAAATTATAATTATCTCCAGCCAGCACCTGACATTCATTTATTTCAAATATAATACTATCTTAACAGGCCTATATTTAACGTGTAGGTAGGTATAAAATGTATATATTTTTCTTCTTTAACTGAACTCACAGTTAAACTTATATCACTTACTATCTTCACATGAAGGAAACATGTAAACAGAAAAATTGATAGGAGTAAATGATGGTAAATATGTATCATATTATTTTTCATTAGGTAACTGCAAAAACAGTTACGATTTACAGCCTGGATATGCCCATCAAGTTCAACCTCGAGCTTGCAATTCAATATTTGAGTGTGCATATGGTGGACTGGTAAATTGATCCATTCCCAAGGCAAACTCGGAGGTATATGTATATGCCTCTGATACTGGCAGGCAAATGACAGGACATCTCATCGAGACATTGGTTGGTCCTTGTGCATATATACATGCAATTACAAGTCTATTTTTATGAAGGTTGTCACGGCATTGAGTCACAGCCAGGCTTAAAAATGGTATGAAATTTGAGTAGTGAACAAACTGATAGGTTTCGAAGAGATTTATTAAAAAACATGTGGTGCACTGTAACTTCTATTTTATTGATTGGTATTGTAGAGTTATCCCTGCTTCTCTTTCCTTCCTTCTACTTTTCCCTTCATCTTGGTTTTTGCCATTGCTCTTCATTAAGAAAAAAAAAAGAAAAAAAGAAAAAAAATCATCAAATATATAGCTTTCAATAGTGGTTGGAAAGTACATGTAGGTCTGATTAGATCAGGTACGGAAGTAGATCCGATTATTTTGCAAAATGCACTTTTCCTGAATACTGCACTTTTTGCAGAAGCACCTTTTAAACTACCGGTACCTTTTATGTTTAGAACATGTATGAGATGATTATCTGATCAAGATCTAAACAAAAAAAAATTGACACAAAATTGTTAAACAAGGCAAATTCATTTAAAACTTCTTAGATTATTAATGATTACTGGTAGATAATTTTGTTACATACTCGACTAATGTTATTACAGTATAACCAAAGTTGTTGTGAATGAAGTCATATCTGATATGTTTTATGCAATGCTTGCACATTTTTCAATTTTTTTCAATTTCAATTTATTTGCTCATAAAAATCCAGAAAACACATGCAAACATTCATAAATCAACATGATACAAAGGTTAAAATTCACAAGAAAAATTAATAACAAAGTATACATTTGGATTAAGTATGAGAGGTACAGCAAGAAAGGAACAAGCCTTGTGATTAGCTGACCCTGTAACATAATACATTAAGGACGCTACAAAAAATAACAAATCACTTACAACAACATAAAGGGGGGGGGGGGTATGCCTATACATGTACATGTATTGTCTTTTGAAAATAACATTTGTTGGATGGCAATTAATTGAGGTATCGTCATGATAACACTTTTCTTTAAACTTGATTTATACATTTTTTTAAAAACAGGTTTTAATTTTCTAATGGGTGGAAATCTAAAAAAACAACCACTTATTCAAAAATACAGTTACCGGTATCTTCTTTCAAAACAGTAATTGTGTCTGAAACGTTCTTTTCTGCTTGAATAATAAATGAAATATACTCTGAATCCTGAGAGCTTGTAGCTAGGATACTATTGTTTCCTGCACTTTCTTTTGATAAAGAAATACCATATAACTTGTGGCCTTTAGTACATGTAAGTGTATATGTAGACAGCTCACGCAAGCATACAAAGCAGTAATACTCAATGAGTAATATTGCAATTTACTAGTGTGTATGTGGAAGCAACCTTGCTTGATTAAAGGCCTTTTGTTATTTACTAGGTATTATCTTAAGCAAAATTGTATTATTTAAATTGTGACGTGTTGCAAGAGAAAATGCATAAATATGTCCATCTTACTATTTAAACATTTATATGGTTTTCTGATCACATTCCTGGTCACATGCTATACAAAACAGTTGCATACACTTTCAAATGGCATTCATTGGATTCTTGACCCCATCTTCTTCTTCTTCTTCTTAATCATCATCATCATCATCATCATCATCATCATCATCATCATCATCATCATCATCATCATCATCATCATCATCATCATCATCATCATCATCATCATCATCATCATCATCATTTATTACAGTCAACATTTTCCCTCTTATGAGGGGTTACTGACTGTGGGGCCATGATGACACTCTCTCCCCCCACTTCATCTTGTCTCAAGCATTCTCTCTTCATTTAATAGACCAACCTTACTGCTTTCTTTCTTCATCATATATTCCCATGAAATCTTCAGTCTTCCTGAAAACTCAAACCTTATTGAATTATTGTTAAAAAACATAGCCTATCCAAATTTCGAATAAATGAAGCAATCAAAGTGTCAAGAAAGGCTCAACAAATCTGTATTCTCTGTGCCTACATGTTTATTGACATTGATTGTTTATTTTTGATTTTTTGTCTTGGTTAAGAGAGGGGGGGGGGGGGGGGCGGGACCTGTCAGCATCAAGTTTGGCTAATATCAATAATCTTGATTTTTCTATCAATTTATCTATTTTTTTCCCTTGTAGATTGTGATGATGAAGACAATCGAGAACCTGAAGACAACATTGTGTTGGCTCACCAGGCCGCTGCGTCGGGCAACATTCCTCTCCTCATGGAGGCTTTTAATCAGGACCCAAGTGTGTTAGAGAGCTGTGATGAGAAAGGTAAGTTGCCATCTTTTTATTGTGGAAATACAGTGTATCAGCAGATTACAAGGTGATATATAAAGATGTTCTGTCAGATGTCTTCATGCAGAATCAAACAAGAGGTTTGTAGGGCTGAGTCTAGTAAAGTTGATATCATGATGATATTATGCTGTAGAGTGTTGCCATGGTATTCTATTCTCTATGCACTTAAGAATGTATAGAAAAGTTAAATGTAGGAAAATAGGAGCTGTTATTTGCATAACTGTAGCATTCTGCAAAAACGTATCTCAGATTATGTGAGAGTTGCCAGGGTATGCACAGAGTCAGATACACAAGGCTAGAGTGAGTTTCGATCATAGATAATGATAATGATAATATTGGGTATTTTATCTAGCTCTCGTATCCGCCATCAAGGGGCTGCAATATTAATAAAGGCTAAATTAAATATTTGATATCATCAAAACATCAACAACGTCAAAACAATGGTTGAAGGAGATTATTGCAGAATATTGAGAGAGCTCTGTTACAGACGTACATGTAAAGAACAAAAAAATCACTCGTCTTGTCCTTGAAAGCAATGGTGAAAATAGATTTTACTACCCAATATCCAAGTGTACCGAGCTGTAGAAAATATAAATGTCACGTCTCTTGTTCTCGGCAAAAAGCAACTTTAGAGGATATTTTATTCCAAGGATCCAAGCAGGAAGTTGTGGCCATGAAGGTAAATGTCATGGATTTGTTCTCACGGAATTGAAAGAAAAGAGCCGTTGCAGGAAAATTGCAGCAACTTCAGGTTGGAACTCATGTGTGAGAATATTTATACTTGTTCACATTAAGAATAGATAAGACGAAAATGAAAAGAACAGTAAAAAATAAAATTGAAGAAAAAGATTGACTTATAAAATAGGACTATCATTTTTAAACCTGGAAACTTGCAATAATTGTGCTTATTTCATGAAAGATTTTATATTTTGGGTATAAGGGAATGCTCCTCTTGAGCACAATTCAACTTAAAATGTACTTTAAATTTAAAATGCAGATAATGAATAGTAACAACAAGTAACCTATAAGGCTCTTTACAAAGAAAAGGTACTCCCCAAAACATATTATGAATTTAACCAAATTAATTGCTCTATTAAAGACATACATGTAAAGACATACAGCCATTTTACATCTTGTGTATTTTGTAAATGTTCTTTGAGAACACAAAAATCAAAAATCCACTATAGATTTTTTTTTAAAGATGAAGATTTGAAACCATTTTTCAACATTTCCTGAAAAAAATAGTCCACTTGCATTGACTATTTAACTGTCTGAATTTCCTCAACAGCATACAATAAAAAATTGTCAGTTTGAGCCAGGAGGGCGTTAGCTCATATACTTTTACAGAATTAACATCCTTCTGCCTCTCAACAGAAGAAATGAGCTTTAAGCCTTTAAGCCTTCTGAGCGGGTTTCCTAATTGAACAATGAACGCTGAATCATACGTTCTTGAATGCTAATGAAGCAGATGTTTACTACATTAGTACATGAATTATCATTTAGAAAACGAGTATGCCATCTTTGACGAGCATGAAGCTATTGTCAGGGGAATTCCAAGAGAAATTATGGAGTTTGATAGGAAAAGGTTTGATGCACTTTGAAATTGTACTTTCTCCTGGAGTCTAGCTCGTTGTGCTCTGTGGTGGCCATGTTTTCATGTTCTTCTACCTGAAATGAGTACCATGTTTGGTTTTAGGTAGAAATGTACTTTTCAGTAAACTGCCTGAATGCTCTTCTGAAAGGTTTATTACATAAACATGATCACAAAGGCAGTTTTGCAGTAATCAACTTAATAGGGCAATTTTGACATCTTATTGAATTACCTGTATAAATTGTATTAGGATTTCAATGTGTAATATGTCTGTCAAACTTTTCAGTATGGAATAGAATTGTTTGGATATTGAAAATTGCCTTAAGTTTTGTTTTAAAGCCTTTGTTATTGTGTTTATGGGGGAAATGAGAACTATTTGTTCATAAGGAAGTTTCAGAATGGTGAAATTATAGTAAATCACACAAACTTGCTGAATATAACATTTAACACAGGTGGTGAGATATGTACATGTATACACAAACATTTGGTTAATATCTCATAGCTAAGGCAATGCAAATAAACCATTTCTAGTTATATAACAGTGCAAGTATTTGGAGAGTAGTTGTTGTCATCCTTTTGATGTTGATGTTCTAATTCACATTCAAAGAAAAAGATGAAAAAAATGTATTTTTTAACGTTTGCCATTACTAGACACATTCCCCTACCAACTATCTAGGTGCGTATAATTGAAAATGAGAAAAAAATGATGCTTCTTACATGTATGTATTGTACCTTCCAGTGAGGAAATTTAATTTAAATAATTTTGTAAGCATGCTTACAAGACACATCTGTATTTCTTTGAGTGGGAGGATGATGGTTTCTAATACTGCTAACAAGCACTCTTTCCCTGTGAGAACTTAATTAGAATAGAAAGTGGGTTTGATAATGGATGCTAATTAGATATATTGTGGGAAGATGACAGAGTCTCATACTGTGGGTTGAAATGCTGCTGTGATAATGAACAGAATGGACAGAAGCTGACAAAGAGGCATATTGCGTGTACCGTTAAAGGGGAAGTCCACCCTGATATTAAGTTGGTTTAAATAGGAGCAGAAACATGAGAGAAACATGTCTGTGAAAGTTTTAGCAAAAACCGATTAAGAGTTAGAAGGTAATTAATTGTTGTACTGTAGGTGCAATCAAACACAAATTGGCAGCTCTGTGACATATCTTGCGTGCTCTACTCCCATTGGCCCTGCAGTAAATAATTATTTTTTTTTACTGCAAATAGCTTTTTATACAACCCCTGTATGAAATAAATTTATTACGTCATCTATAAGAAAATTGAAGTTTATGCAATTTTCTGTACAGAGCATATTGCAGAGGAGCTTGTAAGATACGTCACGGAGTTGCCAATTTGTGTCTCAGTGATGACAACTTCATAATTCATAACTTTCCTATTTTTAATCGGATATTGCACAAACCTTCACTAATTTGTTTCTCTCCATTTCTGCTTTTGTTGAAATCAACTTCATTTCAGGGTGGACTTTCCCTTTAATAGATGGGGCTTCATGCGTTTGTAGGCCCAAGGTCTAATATGAATAATTGTCGCTGTGGGTTGATTAAACGTCAGAATGATGTTCATTTGATTGAATGTACTTGTATAAGGAGAACGTCAGCCCTTAATTTATGCACATTTTTCTTTGAATGGCAGAAAATTAGGAAGCTTACATTTATGAGGTCAATGTAAAATTATATATTTTTTCTTCTAATAACAAGAAAAATGGTGACAATTAATAATCTGACTACAAGAAATTGGAAGCTTGGTCATTAGTTAGCGATGTCAGTTGTTCACCCATCATCATTTGATTATAATGTTACATATGGCTTAAGATGTACCATTTTGTTTCCAAGAAATTGTTTTTCTCAAATTTGCCCAGGTTATAATTGATGTACATGTACAAATGCATTCAAGCTCCTTTATTGGACATAGCCTACATGTACATGTTTTAATGAAAGTGCGAATGATTTGGTAATTTTATTTTGATCTGTATCTTTAGGGCATATACAGTGTACGTACATTCAGAAACATGTAATTAAAATCATGAGAAGTTGGCCAGGTAAGGGAGAGAAAGAAAGAGAGAGAGAGAGAGAGAGAGATGTGTTTAAAACCTCTTTCGTGGTTAAACCCCAGTCTGAGAAGTGAGTTTGGGTTACAAGTTAATTTATTAGCATAAACCACGCAAGCCACTTAATACTGTATTTGTTTTCGTTGAACAACTGTCACGAACTAAAGCAGTTGTTGCAGTAATCCATCCCCAGACAATTCTATAGATCTACAGTAGATATGAATGTGGTCACTTTTTCGAAAAGCTGACATGAACATGTCATGTTGTGGCTGGCAGAAGGTCGCTCTGTGCTGTTCTGCTAAATGCAGACATGCACTATTGCATGAAGCAGAATTAGGTCGTTGGTAAATGCATGTAACTTGGAAAATATGTGCTTATTTGATTAAAAAGCTACTAAAATGTTGTATAAAACCCATTTTCACCTTCTTTTTTTTTTATTAGTCGATGAATCTCTGTCATGTTTAAACAGTAAACAGTATGCATGTTTTAACTTTCAGATCTTATGGCATATTACACAATGATTAAAGTTTATTTCCAAAATCGGATTACAGTTCGGTCATAGACATACCCGACTTGTAGTATTTGTTGGGCATTAGACAAGATTTCTTTATATTTCATCATTACAGTGACATAATTTGCTATTGTGGTTTACCTTAAAGTTTATATTATAAATAAGTGAGTATATACATGTAATTCCTGTGTTACATAAGCTTAATTAGACAACTTATAACTCTAAACAAGTACCACACATTATTCAACTCCACGAACAGAGACTCTTAGTTCTGATATGACTGTCAGGATGCTTAAATTTCATAGAGCTTAGTTTAGATGCCTGTAATAATGTTGGATGAAGGGGCGTCTGTTCTTTGATAAACTCAGATCTTTTCTCAAGATTTAATATCCTCGGAGGATATTAAATTCTCTCTTTATTTGTTATGACAACCTGCAAAGTCCTTCTAAGCTCCAACACTGCGATATTTAATAACATTAAAGGTTACAGGCTACTATAGTATTAGTTGATAGATGCCTACTGTCTCATCTAAGTTGCGGCATTGCTTGCGCAATCGTGTTTGTTACATCTACATCTATTTAGATTTAGAGCATGTTTCTTGGTTATCAAAAATAATTGCTCTGTTATGTCTTGAATAATAATTTTGTGGGCCCATACACTACTTCAGCCATAGAACTACTCTTAATTCATTTGAAAGTATTTCCTTTACAAAATATTATCCTTCATTGACAGGAGTTATGGTTATTTGGAAGCGGCTGAGTCAATTGTCAAATTTTTGGTGAATGTAATTTGCTTGCTTTTCATCCCTATAGAATTCATATTGTCATTGAATGAGGAGGACAAGCCTGGGAATAATAACAATTGCATAGCGATGAGACAATTGCCTCAATCCCATTGACTACAAAAACAATATGACTAACACAATTGAAGCACATTAATGAAATCGAAAATCTGAATGATCTGTCTGATTGAGAAATTGTATTCCCTGGGTACATGTATTTTCAACCTCCTGTGTGTTAATTGTGTCACTGTCAGGCTTGTTCTGGCAATGTCGAGACTTTCAACCACCTAGTCTTATATCCAGGCAGATGTGGTCATTACCTCTCAAATTACAATGAAAATAAGTCAATTGAGTCTTGAGAATAAGAATTTGTCTTACCAACTTATCCGGTACAAAATGCTAGGAGAGACTTGTAATAAGAGCTAGGTCTTAGACTATAATCTTTATTAAAATCATTTTTATTGAAAGGGAAAAAGTCCCACCCATCTTGGAAACCAGACTAGCAGCAGATATGAATTCTTTAGGATCAATGGGGATCAGCAAATTTGATTTTACAATTTGTGCAACGTACCTCAGTCAGCCTTGAACAAGATTATGCTTTTAATCTATTAGACACACCTGTGAGTGTGTGACATGTTTTTCAGTATGCTCAGTTATACTGCCTTTATACATTGTAGTTGGACTGCCGAATCAAACGGTACATTGTTTTGATATAGAACAACTTTATGCGCAATCCTTAAAATAAAGTATTCATGAATGATTTTGTCTTAAATAGATTAAACAGTTGTGTGCTCAAAATTATTGTCAGATGGCTGCATTTTTTCACACAGAATTTTTTGACACAGAATTTTTAAGGTTGATTGTCCCTTTAATATAAACCACCTTAGCCTCCTGAGTTTGTCATTGTACATTGTTTATACATGCTGGAGTATGAGGCAATTATTCTGATGCTAGCATCACATGCACACTAATGACGATCCAATTTTCATAATTGCATCCATTATATATGACTGACCTTTAGCTCTTGTGTAGCTCAACGGTTGATTGCAATATCAGTCTTGTCGCCATGGGCTTTTTTATTGTTTCGCAGAATATTACTTTTGATAATTTTTGCTCTTTGTTTACCTGTAGTAACTGGATGATTCAGGCAGCTCATGTGAAACTCAATGTCCCATCAAAGTATGTTTATTAAATAAACAGCTTTCATATGATTTGCATAAAGTTTATACAGTGCACCTCATATTTGAGGCTTTGGTTTAGGAATTTATAATGAAGGTAAAAACATTGTAATGATAAAAGAGTATATATAGTGGTAATGTTCATGTAATGATATAAGTGTGTAAATTGTTAATGATCCAAAATATTTTGTTTGGATATATATGAGCTGTAATTATAAAGCATTGTTCTACAGTGATTGAAGTTATGTGCACATATCATACATAATCACTTTTCAGAATACTAGTCGTTTTCTAAATTATTCTATTGATTTGTACCAGATTTCTTTTTCATTTTGAGTGAGCTGTTTTGGAGCTTTTGAGAGCTACATGTAAGTTGCTCGGTGCTCCTGTGTATTTATTTCGCTGGTTCTTTGATTTTATAGAAGAGGGTGAGGCTACACTGTTGAAGCAATCTTAAAGTAGTCACCCGAACAATCAAAAGCATTTTGAATTGATGCAAAATTCATATCATTGTGAAGGGGAAGCCTTACTGATCAAATATAACAACTCCCCCTTAGGTGGTCCTCCGTAGAGCTTCAAGATGACGTTGCGTCACATGCAAGACAAAGCTAGCCACAAAGCATTTTGCGCCTTTCCATTATATCTATATGATTTTTCTGCAAATTATTGGTGCTTTTCAAGAGAATATATATCTTTCCGCAATATATAATTTGTCCATAATTATAAGTTGTCATGAATTTTCTTCGGGTGACTATACTTTAAGTGTTCACTCTATCTTTGTCAACTTTCCAACTCATCCAACACTCTGAAGGTTTACTTGTCAAAGGTAAAGACTAGTATTGGAAGCACCCCAATTTCAAAAAATGAAATGGAAGCTCTCATTACCAATCATGTGAAAGAATATGTTTTGACTAATACATAATGATAACAATTTTGCCGGGAAACCGCCTACTAATTGATATATTTGGTAAATTAGTTTATCCATTGGTGTGTGCGAGATAAACGCACGTGTCGCGCACGTAGTCCCATATTCATCTTTCTGTGTACAGTGCTTGTAACTTTACAAAGACTGGGCCAAATTTCTTATTATTTTGATGATTCCAGAACCTTGCAGTGCACACCAATACTGCTAGATGATCAACCTTTTCTGATCGATTCCACAACGTTTCTTTCACAATGCAATCGCATGACCATAACTGGTCTTTATCTTTAAGGGATTTGACACATCTGACCAACTGAAATAACATCATTTAGTGATACTACTTGAAGACCTTCATTAAATCCCCAGACGTTCTTCATTCTGGAATTCTATCCACAACAAAATCCTTAAGTGGGAAAAACTTCACGTTCTACAAACCTACAAGGAGGTGGTCAATTGGTACACCTTAGGCATTTTCCAGTTTCACAAGGGGTGCCTCAAGGTTGTTTTCTAGCACCACTTGTCTTTCTCCTCAACCTCATTGACAAACTAGATTGTACCTCTTGAGTTACTCTCTTGATTTTCAGCATTCATTCAATGTAACAATTCATGATCTCAGTATGCAAAGGTTAAAGACCAACAACAGCACCAACAAATGAAGAAAAAAACAACAACAAAAAATTAACAAACAAATAAGCAAACAAAAACCATAATGAAATCACCAGTTTAGATGATAAAATGAACTATTGATAAACATAATTAAAAATTGTGTTGCTGTAAGAAAGTATTACATAATATAAAATGATTTTTACGGTTATGGTAAACATGAATTTTGATGATGAATTTCATGATAATAAAGAAGCCCTTGAGTCATTCCAGGTTGTTTATCACGCAGTAAAAGCATTTTACCTTCATCTTTTTACATTTTCTGTTGATGTCAGCAGGTATGACTCCATTGTCCCATTCTGTTCTGAGCAAGAAGCTGGACATGTTCAAGTTTTTACTGAAGATGGGAGCAAATATCAACACCCAAGACGCTCTGGGGAGAACTCCACTCTGTTTGGCTGCTTACGAGGTAAACCTAAATCATTTAATTTTTAGCACCTCTGGCCCAAATGGGCCCGATGAGCTTATGCTGTGCCATGGCGTCCGTTTTTCATTGTCCATCCTCAATTTTAAAATGCCTCCTCTTTATCATCTTTGCTTTATATGATAGGGCTATTTTTTAAATTTTTGTTGTTGTTATGTTTCATCTTGTAGAGCTAAATGAGATACGTAGGGAGTTCATGCAACCTAGCTGAACAATGTTTTTGTAAAATCAGGAATATGGGGATACAGCTGTATATTCTCTATAGGGAAGCTGGAAGAAACCTTGTCTCATCGTCTTCCCCAGTATCATATCTACGCATGGGATAACCTGGGCAGTGTGGCAGGAAGGTGGTCCTGTACTGCCTAACATTGTATTGGCGTTAGAGAGAATTAACGCATCTTCTGTGGGCATCGCATGGCTATAAGCTCTATGGAAATGAGATTATAATCTAGAAGTCAGTAGGTTAAACCTGACCTCATTCGATAATCAGATATACCACTTCTAACTGAAATAAAATCATAGGTTTTCTCTGAAATTATACCAGGTTTCAGAAATACTCAGGAATAAAATCACTTAAATCAAGACAAGAAGGATAGGTGATGTGTGCATAGTCATGTGCGAGTAGCAAAAATAGACCTTGACTTTATTTTTTGGAGTCGATCAGGGATTATTTTTTAAAACCCCTTTTTCATCTTTGAAAATTGATAGCCATTTGTGTTCATCTTTTATTCCTTTCCACTTAAGATAGACCATGCACTAAAAGAAAAACAATTACCAATCAATTTCTTATATGAGGAGGAGGAGGAGTTATTTTTAATTCATTTGTGTTGCGATATCACTAGCTTGTGACCTTTCATACGGTCAGGTTCATGATGTGTGCCGTTATCATGGAAGTGAGGGAAATTGAAAGAGCTACCCAGAAATGGGATTCGTGTGGGAGAAGAGGGGGGGGGGGGATATCAATTAATTATTTCTGCTTTTAGCTTTCATGTTGATAAGCAGAGGTTTTTTCCCTTCGAATAAATCAGTAGATAAGAGATTATCTTGTCCCGAAATTCAGATTTCTCTTATTGGCCTTCAGAGATGATACATACTTCAAGTGCATCTGATTCTGATTCTGTGCAGGTGTAGTTTTTATTTTTTGAAGCTGAATCTGTACATGAATATTGAGCGCTTACAAAATTGTAAAATTGATAAATATAACATTAATATAATTCAATGAATATAAATTTAGTGTAGTGGTAAAGTAGTGTTCTTATTTTAGAGATTTAGAAATCAAGATTGTAATGTATATTTATGTATCTCAATATATGATCTCATCTCTAACAGCCAGTAAAACAAGATAAGCAATCAACAGTAAACCTTTGTTCACAAATAGAACAGTATAAAGTGAAAATGTCAAGTTAGATTTAGAAATATTATATGCATGCATTTGCAACAAGGCACCTGACGTACAAATTACAATACCTGTATTTCACATATTTTGCTACAGTGGGTTTTTGAGGCTCTGTATGTTAATTTTCAACTAGGATTAAGTGACTTTAAATGCTTGAATAATTTATAGGTGTATTTTCTTCCACCGTCTATTGTGTGTATTACAGGGCTGGTATGAAGGTGTTGTATGCCTGCTACGTCACGGAGCTAAGCAAACGATAGTGGACAAGAGTGGCAGACTACCTCTCCATGCAGCAACATGTGACAAGGAATCCAGGTAATAGATATTAACATGAATAATTTTGTTTACTCAGGGAAGGATCGTCAGGATCAGTGCTGTTGTTCATGCAGCCCTGCAATTAATTATTACCTAGTAATAATTGCCAGGTACCCGTCTACACCTGGGAGGGGAGCAGCAAAATTAGATTAATATGTTGCTAAAGGACTTCAGTACTGCTCTGGAAGTGAGTCACTACCTGGTCGGATTATTCACTTAATCGCACTGTGGGCTGATAACAGTTGCTGGAGTTAAATTGTGTAAGTAATTTACTAAAGCTCTATGAAAGCATATAGGGACATGATATCTTAATGTGATATTTAATGCATATTAACATCATCGCAATGATATTAATTATTACCTATACAAGGTAATTTAACCATGCACTTAAAATGCATATTGCCCGGTCCACAAAGTGGCGGTTCCAAGCCGGCAATATTCCCTGATATTATCACTCTGCTGGGTTTCACCTTTTACTTCATGTACAAAAATTGCAGTCAATATTGAGCCCAATACGTGTATTTTCCCCATTTAATATCCTGAACCTTCCAAGCAGCTGAATCACCTAAAAGTTTGAGCACACTATCATGTGGCGCTTTTAGCAGGGTAAAGTAACCGTACAGTAGCCTTTCCTGATTCACAAAGGGATAGGTATTAATTATAATATAGACTGGCTTATGTTTCAGAAGATACAAGGATTTAAGCTGAAATCATATTGACCTCGTCAAGGGCAATTTTTCCTGCTAACTCCCTCAAGACCAAACAGTCTATAAACTCAATATTATATAAATGTCATTCAGACACAAAGATGAAAATCACTTGAAAAAAATTATTGATATGCTGCATTGAGGTAATATGAAATCATCATAGTGCACTTCATATTTCTGTTTCTGTAAAACACAGATAGTGAGTAACACATAGGGTCCATTGTTATCTGCAGCTATGTTTCTAACCCCCTAAATCATTGCTATCTTTTTCTCTTTCTCTCACTTTTTGCCATTCATTTTCATACATTTATTTTGTTGCTGCTATTCATTGAGGTATCTGAAAGTCTCACATGTAAACAGGGCTTAAACTTTGCTTTCATCATTCAATATGGATGTCCATGTACATGTATGGCTCGGACAGAGTATTCATTGATTTTTTAATCTGGGTCATATTGAGTAGAGCAGAGATTGAGTAATCACTGAGAATCGATCGATGCAATCAAATGTCCGCAGTTCCACCTAATTCCAGCAAATTGCTTGAGAGGTCAATCCAAAATTCCAGGGTCACATTTGTAGTCTCCCAGATAGAACAATGATAATAAGGATAGTGTTTTTTTTTTTAGAGTAGTTGTGTTTTGTTCATATGGTCACTCCTGGTGCTCCATTATTATATAGGTGCCCTATTTCCAGAATTCCAGATTTTTCTTCAAAATTAAAGTGGTTCTGGAAAAACAGAGAATAATTTCTGTCTTTCAGAAGGTCTCTTTTTCTCTGATCCTGTAAGGCAGTTAGTTAAACATGTATCTATGTATGAGTAAATGAATTTATAGTTCTTTAAAAGGCATATTTACATGCATTGAAACTGTTTTTGTATATTCTGGAAGCACAAAATCCTTGTGGCTTTAGGTGGTGCTGACCTCTGAACCCCAACCAGGGGCCCTCCATCGGGGCCCCTTTGCCCCCTACCCCTACCCCCTCCCTCCAGCCAAGCTTTGCATAAAGTTCAGGAAATGTGTGTGACTTTCACTGGCATCTCTGATTATTGCTCCAGTTTCACTCTGGCTTTATCATGGATGCCATTACAATTTAAGGGATGATATCTGGCCAGGCATGTCAAAGAAAGATAAACTCTGAGTCAACTAATTCTCCCTAAAAAACAACTGGTAGATAAATCCAGTCATTTTTCTGTGGGCATTTTTTTACAGGGATTCCAATTTTCAGGCAATTGCCTGAATTCAGGCCCTGGCAAGATATTTTCAGACCATGGATTAGGCTTTTTTGTATACAAAATAACTCTTTCTAGGTGATTTTCAGCCCTCTGAAGGTAGGGAACCACACAATTGCATACAAGAAACGAAAAGGCAGCTTTCTCTATTTTTATCAAGCAGTTTTCAGATTTATGCACGATCCATTCTCAGCGCCGAAGAGGATACATATCAATCAGATCATTTCCTTGGCTGGTTTGTTCAGACCAGTGCACAGATTTCAAGCCATGCATTTTTGTTTGTTCATTCCTTAATGTTTGTCTTGTGTTGAGAGCTTTGTATGCACCTGCGCAAGAAATCTATATGACACGCTCCTCTGTTCCACGACATTTATTACTCCCATATGCATTCTGGTATCAGCGCACTATATATAGAGCCTCTTTTATGTATGGATTTCTTTTTTTCCAGTAACTACCGTTATTTTCCCAGTGGGCAAACAAAAAGCAGGATCTAAGAGCAATTAGCTCAGGATGCTAGAAATGTAGTGTACAAAAAAATAAGTAGTTGTGGAATTGAAAGGAGAACAAATGTTTAGCTGCTGATTCGGAAATCCAATTTTGCTGTAGAGATTCTGGAAAAATATCTTCTCAACTACTACTACCACTACCACCACCACTACTACTACTACTACTACTACTACTACTGCTGCTGCTGCTGCTGCTGCTGCTGCTGCTACTACTACTACTACTACTACTACTACTACTACTACTACTACTACTACTACAACTAATACTACTACTACTACTACTACTACTACTACTACTACTACTACTACTACGACTACTACTACTACTACTACTACTACTACTACTACTACTACTACGACTACTACTACTACTACGACTACTACTACTACTACGACTACGACTACTACTACGACTACTACTACTACTACTACTACTACTACTACTACTACTACTACTAGTACTACTACGACTACTACTACTACTACTACTACGACTACTACTACTACTACTACTACTACTACTACTAATACTACTTCTAGTACTTCTAGTACTACTGCTTCTTCTGCTACCTGTTCTGCTGCTGCTACAAATCATTATTATCATTAAGAATATTAACAATGATAAACATAGAAACAATATAAAGGAATTATGATTTTTTTTGTTGGATTTTTCTGTTTTTAGAAGGATGATCCATACATATGTCTACACAGTCTTATACAGACAAATGCATGAATATGTCGTCAGTTTGAAGCCACCAGAGCATTAACTGTTATACCGG
This sequence comes from Strongylocentrotus purpuratus, assembly GCF_000002235.5. NCBI lineage: Eukaryota > Metazoa > Echinodermata > Echinoidea > Camarodonta > Strongylocentrotidae > Strongylocentrotus > Strongylocentrotus purpuratus. Next base: position 24,251,197 of record NW_022145600.1, on the reverse strand, counting down.
TACTCGATTTCAAACTTCAATGCCATTCTGGCTCAAAACAGTCAATATAGATAAATAGCCAGTAATATGTAGAAGCATGTCAGGTATTTTCCACACATTTTCATCTCGTTGGCAGAGGAAATTTGTCTCTGTAGGGAGAAAACATTCCTTGCATGAAACTAGGTAAGCTGATTTTAAGAGGTTTACTGTGTTTTGATCGGTCATAATGATCTCTCTTTTTTCACACACAAAATAAAATAAGAAATGCCTCTAAAAATATGAAAGTGAATTTAGCATGTTTTAAATTATGTGCTCACTGATCTGCATTAAATGCTAAAAATAGAAAATGGCATATTTGTAGATGCATGATTGTTCAGATGTATTAAATTCATATTTCATACATGATTTAAATTTGACAATATACTGTCAGTTTTGAGCCAGAAGGGTGTTTACTCATATATACTTAATTCACCTCTGAACAGACAATGTTCAGACACTGCAAACCATATAGTTTGACACACCATTTAACAAAACTTGAATGATACCAAAATACTGTATCAATAATATGGGATTTTATTGACATACACGTATATATCGATCATGCTAAAGATTCAGTATGATGCTAGATATATTGCTTGCAGCTCTCAGTTTGACTAAAATATAGATATGAAACGAAGACAGTGACGTGCACTGTTTTAACATATATGTAAAGCTAAACTCTTCTTGTGCTATCACGCAAAATGCATCATTAGTGTAAAGGATGTGAAGATGACAAAGGAAGAAATGTTGAATAAGTTTCTACAACAAATGAAATCTTCATTTAGTATATGAATGTTTACATGTACATTAAAATTGCATTTTATCTGTCTGCATTTGCAAATCAACAGTCTCAAAGAAAAAAACAGGTGAAGTGAATACACTTATGTGCTACTGATTGCATTCACTTGACAATTTTCAAGTCTTTTCATGTCTTTTCAAGCAATTCGAATTAGATTTATGCTCAATTCAAACACTGCCGTATCCTAGTGACAACGTTGAGATACAAAGAGAAAGAAAAGACACTAAAATATTGATGTGAGATAAGAGGGCTGCTAGAACCCAGCATGAAGCTTGATATATTGCTTGGAGCTCTCAGTTTGACTAGAATATAGATATGAAAGGAGACAGTGACGTGCAAAAAAGACTTGAAGATAGGGAAGGGGTTTCAAAAGAATGCTGTTTTTCTAACAACAGTAATATGTAGAAAAAGTCACGAAAGATGAGGTCATGTAGGCATATGAGTGTAGATCACGATGTTTTATGAAAAATGTTGAAATATTTTTCACAGGAAAACAAAGGATAACAAGAGAGAAAGAGTTTGATGTAAGAAGAGGAGGGGTACATTATGTATGTTTGTAAGAATGTGTATTTTTGCGTAAAATGCATTAATTCCTATATGAATTCCACTTTGCATACATTGGTTGCTGCTATGTTGGGCGAGCCTCTGGCAAGCTTTTTAGATGTCAAGATAAACTTTTCTTAAGAAAACAAATATTCATGAAATGAGAAGGCAGGTCTTTTGCAATCCAGATTCTTTATAAAATGAATCGATATAGAGCTCACATCTATGACTTCTATACATTTGACCTCCTTTGTGATATTTCAGTGATGTAATTCATGAATTTGAACTGATGTTTGATTTGTAAAGCATCTCCGAGAGTGTGGTAGCTTAATGAATTATAAACGGTGTATTACCTTGGAAACAAAAAGGAAATGTTATTCTCATAAATGTCACTCAACTTAAAAAGACTTATAGAAAGACCCTTGGAACCTGGGGAAAAGTCGGTTTCTTAATAACCAGAACTGGAAAATACAATAATAAATCTGGATGAATGGAGTGCTTAATAAGAAATAGCATCTCTAAATAAAATCCTGGGGAAGAAGTTGTCCTACTTCTCCTGTATTTAATGAATTCGTTCATAGTTTGATGAAGAAAAAAGAAAAAGGCAATAGAAAGAAAAAAAGGATAGAGATTGGGGAAATAAAGGAAGGGTGATAGAGACAGGTGAACAAACTTTTATATTTGAAATGTAGAATTATGAAATGCTATAACAGGAAGCATTATGTCCACCTGCCCCTCAGGGAATTAATTCTAATTTGTGAAAATTTCACTCAGCTGGAGCTCATTTTGTTGAAATCTCAAGCCACCAATTTGCTGTCAGAGAGAATCCTACTTATGACTCTTTATTTTGGCAATTTGCCCAAATAACCAATTTAAGTTTTAAATGTGTATTCACTCTTCCTTTGTAATACATTGCCACAATTTTTTCGCAATATTCGTGTTGTCTTTTGTTGATGTATACCGGTATTCACTTGTTCTTACTGCCTTTTCCACTGTGCCTTGATCACATTCCTAATGTAGAGTTGAAGCTTTACAAATGGGTGGAATGATTTTACCTGACAAAACGTTTCGTACAGTGCATTGTGAGATGAATGATGAATATATGAACAGTCAAAGCTGCATTTAAAGACTGCTCTTAGGAAACAAAACAGAAGTCTTTATAGACAGGAGGTCTTTATGTACAGGTTCAACACGTTCCTGTGTTATGTTTGAATTACCAACTTAATCAGGGAAACAGAAAATATGGTCTCTATATTTATTATTAATGCACGTAGTTGCTAAATTTCACTGTAATTGAAATTGCATAAAAAGAGCAAAGGCCTATTAAACAGCTTGGATAAGTTTTTGGGTATTTACTTCTAAGGACCACCTTTCTTTATTCCTTGATCGGTCTTTATGTAAAGGTGTAACTGTACTATCTTTATTTGCAGTCATGAGAAATTATCATGCTGACTCTTGTCTGTGACATGCATTTGTTTTATTTCGATTAGATATTGGCAATGCTCTTCTTTTCAATATTACTTCACACAATCTTGACAAACTTCAACATGCTCAGAATGCAGCTGCCAGGGTTTTATCAGGGACTTATATATGATCACATTTCTCCTGTTTTCAAAAACTGCACTGGTTGCCAATCCACAAGCACATAGAATTTAAAATCCTTTTCCTCACATGGAAGGCTGTAAATGGATTGGCACCAAGCTATTTACAAAACCTTGTTATGCCTTATACACCAGCTCGTAGTCTAAGATCATCACACCAGCATCTTCTTAAGATCCCCAAGACACGAGTAGCCTGTGGTGAAAGGGCCTTTTCAGCTGCAGCACCTTATCTTTGGAATAATTTACCATTTAATTTGAGAATCATAACTTCCTTAGAGACCTTTAAATCCAAGCTGAAATCTCTTTTTTAAAAACACAGTACCTGTACTTGGCACAATGACAGCCATGCAAACTCTCTTATTCTTTCTATTTTTCTTGTGCGCCTCGAAAAAGAATTGTCTAGATAGACAGAGTGATAGCTCAGTCGGTAGAGCAGTGGTCTCGTAATCCGGTGAAACCAAGTCGATGCGCTAGTGCCCTTTGGTAAGGCATTAATCCTCATTACCAGGTCCCTCGGAGAGGACCTAAAGCCGTCGGCCGTCCAGTTGTTTACTAAAAAGTATTTATGCTTTCTTAGCAGTCAGGTAAAATAACCACCACCACAACAACAAACATAACATATAAATGCCTATTATTATTATTATTATTATCTTCTGATTCCTCTTGCATCCAGAACCCTGTCGGCTCTCCTGCAGTCACTGAGCATCAACGACATCGACAAACCAGACAATGAGGGCATGACTGCACTCCATTGGGCGGCCTTTCATAACCGACCGGAGCACATCCAGCTTCTCATGCTACGAGGGGGTGACATCTATCAGACAGACATCGATGAGAAGACACCGCTCCATTGGGCAAGTCAGGTATGTCATTTTGCAGTTGTGACAGTTGCTCTGTTATCAATTTCTAATGCTGCCCAATATTCTTACTGCAATATTGGTTCTGGTTCTAGTTCTGTTTCTGATTCTGGTAGGCTATTGTATAAACTCCTCAGCTGAGATGTAACATGCAGGCGCAGTCGACTGAGCAGAGTACTTAATTTCTAAAGTGGGCTCTAGCAATTAATTCGCCCATGTTGAGCTTTTGTAAGTTATCTTTAAAGCTAGCTCCAAAGGTGGGGACATTTCTAGCATAGGTCGGGAGAAAATTCCATTCGGGGAGTGTCCTAGGATATAGGGAGTGTTTATAAAAGTCCTTTACAGCAGATAACTTCTTGAATGATACTGAAGAGCGTATTCTTGTAGACGGCATATGATAACTAATCCTGACCTTGACCTAAAAGCGCAATCAACCCTCACCCAACCCCTAACCCTATATCTCTCACAAAACACAACCCAGACAATGTCTCTGTCGTGCTTTTCTACACTAGCCGCATTTATAAATTCAACCCTGGACCTAACTTGATACCCTAAACATAACTTAAACCCATTCCCTACCAACCCTATACTTTATATGAAATCAAGCCACAAGCAACCCATCTGCTATCTGCAAAAAGATTATATTGTCAATGGCAGTAAAGGCATTCTTGCATATCACCATGTCATTGCATATTGCATGTTGAAAAAAAAGGCTTTGTCTCTTTATTCCATTGGCTCTAAGGTCTTTTTCATATATTTTACTTTGCCGATAGAAAAGCCAGTTAAGTAGTTTCTCTGTCATCATTTGCACTGAAAATAGCTTTAATCAACTCATAAAATGCAATATTTCAAAGATAATTCTCAGTAAGACTCTTATCTGTTATCATTTGTAATGGAAATAGCTTGAGTCAATTCATAAAATGCAATATTTCAAAGATTATTCTCAGTCAGACTCAAAATGGTTCTTGTATAGAGCTTATATCTGTCAGCCTTGACACTTCTTGCTCTTATTACCATGTCTTTAGCGTGGCTGCCATTGCGCTGCTCTAGCATTTTAAGGAATTAATTCCTGCCAGGTACCCATTTACATCACCTGGGTTGAGTGTAGCAAATGTATATCACTGTCTTGTTAAAGGACATTATTGCCGCGGCGGGACTTGAACTGCGGGCCTTGTGATCCACAGTCCGGTGTCGTATTCACTCGACCAGGGGGGCATTTCACAAAGCATTTTTTCAATAACAAATGACAAAAATCAGTGACAAATCTGCTGATAACCAATCAGAAGCTAGGATTTCAATAGCTTATAACAAAAACTGTCAATTGTCACTGATGAAAAGTTTTGTGAAACGCCCCTGAGGACACTTCTACTATATCTAAGGAAGATGTGAAACTCTTCCCTTTTCCCTCCTCTCCTCTTTCTCTCTGTCTATCTTCGTCTATCTCTGACGCTCTTCTCTATTTCTTTTTAATTTTATCCAATTTGAGTATTGATATTAATAAATGATTTGGCTGACATGCCTTATTTAGGTTTGAATCAGTCCCACATGTCATTATCCATGTACATTGTATTTTATCTCCATTTATTTAGGGTATTGTGGTTTTATAATGGGTTCAATTAAATCCTCATCAACAAAACTATTCTAGATTGCCTACATTCTAGAACCCATTTCTTAATCTAATTTTAAACATAGTCAGAGACAACTTAATCAACCTTTCAGAATTCAGTTTCTTTCCACGTGCAGTGCTGCTCTGTTTCTCTCTTACCCTACATTTATAAGTATAGTTCAGTTCAGGATAAGACTGCTCTCAGTCAGTGCTGCAGCCCAATTGTTCACTTTTTATGATCTCAAAACTCTTTCAGGCGAGACTAGTATATTGAAAAAAATTCTTTAACAAGGCTGTGTAAAATTTCATCAGCAGTATATACATGGCACAATGAGAAGATAAACTTCTATTAGCCAGGACTTGAAAATTGATTTTTGCACATGAATAGCCTGCATGCTGCTACAGTTTATTCACTTTTCACCTATAGAATCAAAATTCCAGGTCTATTTATGGAATTTATTGCTATGTCGGTTTTTTGTTGAGTAACTAGTGCTCGATCTGTTCAATTTGAAAGCATGTGTATCCTCCTCACTTCAGGTTTTAAGATTCAAGATTCAAATTTGATTGTCCACGTTAAAAAAACCCAGAAATTTGGCCTCCACTGGCAAAATTAAGATAACAATAAATAACATAAGAATACATGAATGTGCACAGAAGGAAAACATCAATTAGATTTACAAACAAATTTGAATACAAATGTATGTTAAAAGTAAAGACCTACTCTAAACTTTAAGAGGAGGTAGCAGAGTAAGATGATAGACTGAAAAGGAATGAACTAAGAAGAGCAAGAAAGAACAAGAATGGAGGTGGGGGCAGACATAAAATGGTTCTTGTATAGAACTTACATGTATATCTGTCAGCCTTGACACTTCTTGCTCTTATTACCATGTCTTTAGCGTGGCTGCCATTGCGCTGCTCTAGCATTTTAAGGAATTAATTCCTGCCAGGTACCCATTTACATCACCTGGGTTGAGTGTAGCAAATGTATATCACTGTCTTGTTAAAGGACATTATTGCCGCGGCGGGACTTGAACTGCGGGCCTTGTGATCCACAGTCCGGTGTCGTATTCACTCGACCAGGGGGCATTTCACAAAGCATTTTTTCAATAACAAATGACAAAAATCAGTGACAAATCTGCTGATAACCAATCAGAAGCTAGGATTTCAATAGCTTATAACAAAAACTGTCAATTGTCACTGATGAAAAGTTTTGTGAAACGCCCCTGAGGACACTTCTACTATATCTAAGGAAGATGTGAAACTCTTCCCTTTTCCCTCCTCTCCTCTTTCTCTCTGTCTATCTTCGTCTATCTCTGACGCTCTTCTCTATTTCTTTTTAATTTTATCCAATTTGAGTATTGATATTAATAAATGATTTGGCTGACATGCCTTATTTAGGTTTGAATCAGTCCCACATGTCATTATCCATGTACATTGTATTTTATCTCCATTTATTTATAGTCAGTAGGGTATTGTGGTTTTATAATGGGTTCAATTAAATCCTCATCAACAAAACTATTCTAGATTGCCTACATTCTAGAACCCATTTCTTAATCTAATTTTAAACATAGTCAGAGACAACTTAATCAACCTTTCAGAATTCAGTTTCTTTCCACGTGCAGTGCTGCTCTGTTTCTCTCTTACCCTACATTTATAAGTATAGTTCAGTTCAGGATAAGACTGCTCTCAGTCAGTGCTGCAGCCCAATTGTTCACTTTTTATGATCTCAAAACTCTTTCAGGCGAGACTAGTATATTGAAAAAAATTCTTTAACAAGGCTGTGTAAAATTTCATCAGCAGTATATACATGGCACAATGAGAAGATAAACTTCTATTAGCCAGGACTTGAAAATTGATTTTTGCACATGAATAGCCTGCATGCTGCTACAGTTTATTCACTTTTCACCTATAGAATCAAAATTCCAGGTCTATTTATGGAATTTATTGCTATGTCGGTTTTTTGTTGAGTAACTAGTGCTCGATCTGTTCAATTTGAAAGCATGTGTATCCTCCTCACTTCAGGTTTTAAGATTCAAGATTCAAATTTGATTGTCCACGTTAAAAAAACCCAGAAATTTGGCCTCCACTGGCAAAATTAAGATAACAATAAATAACATAAGAATACATGAATGTGCACAGAAGGAAAACATCAATTAGATTTACAAACAAATTTGAATACAAATGTATGTTAAAAGTAAAGACCTACTCTAAACTTTAAGAGGAGGTAGCAGAGTAAGATGATAGACTGAAAAGGAATGAACTAAGAAGAGCAAGAAAGAACAAGAATGGAGGTGGGGGCAGACATAAAATGGTTCTTGTATAGAACTTACATGTATATCTGTCAGCCTTGACACTTCTTGCTCTTATTACCATGTCTTTAGCGTGGCTGCCATTGCGCTGCTCTAGCATTTTAAGGAATTAATTCCTGCCAGGTACCCATTTACATCACCTGGGTTGAGTGTAGCAAATGTATATCACTGTCTTGTTAAAGGACATTATTGCCGCGGCGGGACTTGAACTGCGGGCCTTGTGATCCACAGTCCGGTGTCGTATTCACTCGACCAGGGGGGCATTTCACAAAGCATTTTTTCAATAACAAATGACAAAAATCAGTGACAAATCTGCTGATAACCAATCAGAAGCTAGGATTTCAATAGCTTATAACAAAAACTGTCAATTGTCACTGATGAAAAGTTTTGTGAAACGCCCCTGAGGACACTTCTACTATATCTAAGGAAGATGTGAAACTCTTCCCTTTTCCCTCCTCTCCTCTTTCTCTCTGTCTATCTTCGTCTATCTCTGACGCTCTTCTCTATTTCTTTTTAATTTTATCCAATTTGAGTATTGATATTAATAAATGATTTGGCTGACATGCCTTATTTAGGTTTGAATCAGTCCCACATGTCATTATCCATGTACATTGTATTTTATCTCCATTTATTTATAGTCAGTAGGGTATTGTGGTTTTATAATGGGTTCAATTAAATCCTCATCAACAAAACTATTCTAGATTGCCTACATTCTAGAACCCATTTCTTAATCTAATTTTAAACATAGTCAGAGACAACTTAATCAACCTTTCAGAATTCAGTTTCTTTCCACGTGCAGTGCTGCTCTGTTTCTCTCTTACCCTACATTTATAAGTATAGTTCAGTTCAGGATAAGACTGCTCTCAGTCAGTGCTGCAGCCCAATTGTTCACTTTTTATGATCTCAAAACTCTTTCAGGCGAGACTAGTATATTGAAAAAAATTCTTTAACAAGGCTGTGTAAAATTTCATCAGCAGTATATACATGGCACAATGAGAAGATAAACTTCTATTAGCCAGGACTTGAAAATTGATTTTTGCACATGAATAGCCTGCATGCTGCTACAGTTTATTCACTTTTCACCTATAGAATCAAAATTCCAGGTCTATTTATGGAATTTATTGCTATGTCGGTTTTTTGTTGAGTAACTAGTGCTCGATCTGTTCAATTTGAAAGCATGTGTATCCTCCTCACTTCAGGTTTTAAGATTCAAGATTCAAATTTGATTGTCCACGTTAAAAAAACCCAGAAATTTGGCCTCCACTGGCAAAATTAAGATAACAATAAATAACATAAGAATACATGAATGTGCACAGAAGGAAAACATCAATTAGATTTACAAACAAATTTGAATACAAATGTATGTTAAAAGTAAAGACCTACTCTAAACTTTAAGAGGAGGTAGCAGAGTAAGATGATAGACTGAAAAGGAATGAACTAAGAAGAGCAAGAAAGAACAAGAATGGAGGTGGGGGGAGAGAGAATAAAAACCGCTTGCATATTATGCTTCCAAACATCTACTTTAGAGTAGATTTAGCACGAACTGATAATTTTCTTTTGATTCAACCAGTTTATCATTTTTGCTTTCAATGCTGCATGTTGTGGTTTCAAATTGTGAGTTCAAGTTTCCTGATCAATTCATCACATAATCTTTGGCAACAAAATACACAAACGTTATTGAAAGTGTTTTATTCTTTCTGCTCATGCATGTGTACATTAATATGTGTAGCATTCTGATCCACAAGAAATCTTTTCTGCATTCAAATTATAATTCGAAACATATTTATTTCCTTCTTGTAATTGGTTGAATACAAAACAAAAATATGGTTAGGAAAGTGATAGAATTTTCAATGAATAATATTTGTTTATCAAAAAAAGATATCATACAGTTTTGTCGATATAAAGGTTAATTATCGTGCTTCATTTGGCATTTACAGATTTTGCATCATACATTTCGATCAGTATACCATGTTGCATTATTACCTTGTATGGTTGTAAAACATTATTATTACATTTATAAGGCTGATTAAGGCCGTGTAGTTTTGTCAAGTGCAGTCATCTTGTGAATATCTTTCAAGCAAGCTCAATTAGTTGCCTGCTTATTACTCGCTCATAAATGTTGCTTTTAAAAACCACTGCTTCTTTTTATGCCTCCGCCACCGAAGGTGGTGCCGGAGGCATCATGTTTTCGGGTTGTCCGTCCGTACGTCCGTACGTCCGTCCCGTTTGACCATTATCACAATATCTCAAGAACCATTTAAGATTTAAACTTAAGACTCGGGAATAGTATTTATCACCATAGGAAGACGATCTGATTAGATTTTGGAGCACGTATGTCAAAGGTCAAGGGTCACAGAGGTCAACTTATGAAATTCCATACATTGAGATTGTTATCATGATATCTCAAGAACCACTGGAGATTTAAACTTCAAACTTAGTGATAGTGTGTATCACTATAGGAAAACAATCTGATTACATTTTGGAGTACGTAGGTCAAAGAGGTCAACTTATGAAATTCCTTGTATTGAGTTTGTTAGCGCGATATCTCAAGAACCATTTGAGATTTAAACTTCAAACTTAAGGATAGTGTGTATCACCATAGGAAGACGATCTGATTAGATTTTGGAGCACGTATGTCAAAGGTCAAGGGTCACAGAGGTCAACTTATGAAATTCCATACATTGAGATTGTTATCATGATATCTCAAGAACCACTGGAGATTTAAACTTCAAACTTAGTGATAGTGTGTATCACTATAGGAAGACAATCTGATTACATTTTGGAGCACGTAGGTCAAAGGTCAAGGGTCATAGAGGTCAACTTATGAAATTCCATACATTGAGATTGTTATCATGATATCTCAAGAACCACTGGAGATGTAAAAACTTCAAACTTAAGGATAGTATGTATCACCATAGGAAGACGATCTGATTAGATTTTGGAGCACGTAGGTCAAAGGTCAAGGGTCACAGAGGTCAACTTATGAAATTCCATACATTGAGATTGTTATCATAATATCTCAAGAACCACTGGAGATTTAAACTTCAAACTTAATGATAGTGTGTATCACCATAGGAAGACAATCTGATTAGATTTTGGAGCACGTAGGTCAAAAGTCAAGGGTCACAGAGGTCAACTTATGAAATTCCATACATTGAGATCGTTATCGCGATATCTCAAGAACCACTGGAGAATTTTCACTTCAAACTTAATGATAGTATGTATCACCATATCATAATATCTCAAGAACCACTGGAGATTTAAACTTCAAACTTAATGATAGTGTGTATCACCATAGGAAGACAATCTGATTAGATTTTGGAGCACGTAGGTCAAAGGTCAAGGGTCACAGAGGTCAACTTATGAAATTCCATACATTGAGATTGTTATCATGATATCTCAAGAACCACTGGAGATTTAAACTCCAAACTTGTTTAAATTTCTCTATGGCGGAGGCATCATTTTCGACTGCGCGCAGTCAAAATTCCATCTAGTTTTAAAGTGATGTAGAGCTATATTTTGAACAGAATATTTATGTAACCGCTCCTTCCTGTTTCGTATGTTAATGAGCCTTTAGAGAGATGAGGAGTATAGGCGCATTAACGGTATGTTTTTTCTTTATAAAATACGGTTTTTAATTGCACAATTTTCTTTTGCACATGCTGCATGTCAACCAAATGCCCTAAAATGTTGATCACTACTTCAATAGAAAACTTCAAGTCTTCACTAGAGATTTATGAGAAGTATAAATTTACAAATACTAAACAAACAAAAAAGAAAAGAAACAAGTGAAAGCCGTAAATATTCTCAAAAAGAATGAAAAAGCTATAATACCAACAACAAAAAACGACAAAAAACCTATCGAAAATAATATCGCTAGTGATATTCGTTTGTCTCGCAATGTGGTCAATAAGGAATCTAAAAGATCACGACGTTTCGTGCGCTATCTGCATGCAACACTTCGTCAGGTGATAAAAACTAATGTAAGCAAGGGTCTTTTATACTTTACGGGAGGACCGGCAGAGCGGTCTATAATTGGAACAATAACACACAATGCCTATTGGTCGACGCACACAGTGATCGACCAATCACCAGGCCGCTGGTTCGGCTACTGCGCCAGGCCTATTGGCCGACGCATACGGTGCTCAACCAATCAACGGGCTGCTGGCTCGGCAAAAAGCCTTCTTGTAAATAAACTATAGGTCTTTATATGGAAATAACAGCATGAGTATTGGAAATTTCTGCATTGGAAGTGTGTCGCGTGTGGTTGTAAGTTTTCATTTTAACGAATTCCTTTTTGCTCGAAATTCCTTTTTTTGTTGCCATCATGGTTCCTTTTTTTGGTTGCACAAGGTTGGCAGCTCTGAATCTGATCAAATCCATGTGCTTGCTTCCGAGAAAAAAACAAACTACCTTGTACTTTATGAGTCTGTGGTAGCTGAAGTGGAAAGCATTGGCGCATAATAGAAGGTTGGACTGTTAGATTCAAGGTTTTCGACTCCCATCATCTCCATGTGCTTGCTTTCAAAGAAAGAATTACAACAACATTCGCTTCTTTACGAGTCTGTACTTAACTCCCAACTGGTGGCCATGAAGTGGAAAGCATAGGCGCATAATAGAAGGTTAGACTGTTAGATTCAAGGTTTTCGACTCCCATCATCTCCATGTGCTTGCTTCCGAAGAAAAAACATCAACTTCTTTGTGAGTCTGTACTTAACACCCAACTGGCGGCCATGAAGTGGAAAGCATAGGCGCATAATAGAAGGTTGGACTGTTAGATTCAAGGTTTTCGACTCCCATCATCTCCATGTGCTTGCTTCCGAAGAAAAAACATCGACTTCTTTGTGAGTCTTTACTTAACACCCAAGTGGTGGCTGAAGTGGAAAGCATTAGCGCATAATAGAAGGTTAGACTGTTAGATTCAAGGTCTTCAACTCCATCATCTACACATGCTTGCTTTCAAAGAAGAAAAAAACATGTCGCGTCTTTGCGAGTCTGTACTTAACACCAAAGTGGTGGCTGAAGTGGAAATTCTACACCGGTTAAAGTAAGTGTTTAAGATCCATGTACTTCTTCCCAAGAGGACGAATGTTGAATTTGGATGGATGTGAATTGTCGTACTTGGAAGTTTTTAAGCTGTTTTGTGTTTACAAGTCAAATCAAATGGAGAGTGAATGAAATTGACTGCAAGTGACCTGTAAAGTCCACAAAAGATTGACTGCAAAGTATACACATATACTGTATGCCCCATCTGTGACCAGACATTTGCTCCTGTGACAATAGGTCTGGTCTTAATTTTGTCAAAGATACTACATATTTCAGTAGGCAACGGTAAATACATTTATCCTTGCTAGAAGGGGGAATTAAGGAACAAACATTAGAGCTTTGGGCTTGTAGTGGTTCTGTAGATGGGGACCCCCCCCCCCCCCACCCAAATAAAAATAAAAATTTTCAACCCCCCCCTCCAGTGAGGGTAGACAGCTAGCACTTCAATTTTGTTTGTTTTGTTGTACTCAACAGAGTCAACACCCCCCCCCTCCCCCCCCCCCTCCCCCTTCCCCCTCCCCGGTTAATGAGCCCCCCAAAATTGCATACGATCTCCCTCGAAGCAGTTCCCCAAAGTTGACAGCCCTGCCTTCTGGGCCTTGGGTTATAAAGACTTGCGATTGATCTGAATCAGTCGCGAGTCCTCCAATCAATCGTAAGTTTGCAGTCTCCTATCTCTTATGTACATATTTGTGATTGATATCAACTGTTTGTGAGACAGGCCATGCATGGTGTGCCAGCTATTGAAGGATTTAATTTGTCCCTTCCGTAGAAAGCTTTCCTCATCCTGCCAATATACACGCCTCCACACACGTACTCTCCCATCCATGTAATTGTTGTCATGGTTACGATATACCATGTGGAAATTCTCTCTTTATTTATCTCTTTCTTCTCTCCTGCATGCTTGCATCCTTACAGTATGGTGCCTATATTAGGCAAGCATATATTTGACTTAAGGAATAGTGTACATGCATCGTATGGTTTTGATAACACGCTTAATACATCATGTTCAGCGTAGATAAGAAACTCTTTCATGTCTGGTCTTTTATTATGTATACACACAACAAACATTCTTAATTGCTTGTCAAAGATTTTTGCTTAATGCTTATAATTTTTTGTTAGTACAATGCTTCTGAAAAATGACGTCTTTACCTTTCTCTTTGTTTCCTTGTCAAAGAAATCTATACACTTACATGAACGTGTCCTCTTACATGTTAAAGGCAATTTCTTCATACATGTGAGCATTTTGTAATGGTAAAGAAAGGATAAAGTCATTATGTCTGTTTGGAGCCAGAAGGGCATTCATTAACTCATTTGCTAGAACAGAGTCAACGCCCTGGCCTTCTGACTATGAATAGACAATAGTTAAAGATAAACTTGAGTTCTGGTAAAAAAAGAAAATGAATTCTCACAGAATCTAACGAAACTTATACTGAATGTTCAAGCTTAGGTTACAAATAAATGTCATGTGCCAAACAATTTTGGAAGAAAATGTATACTGGCTGAGTAATGAGCATAGAAAGATAAGGAAATCAGGGTAGTACTAGCCCCGACACCATGTGTGTTGTCCCATATACATCTTTCTGTGTAAGTGATTGTTACTTTACCAAGACTCTGCCAAATTAATGATGATTTTGAAGACTCCAAAACCTTGCATTACACACCATTACTTACATGCTATATGATCAACTTTTCTGATCCATTCCACACCTTTTCTTTCACAATGCAATCGCATTACCAGAACTCAAGTTTATCTTTAATGTAGTTGTACCTGTAGGTGTAACTTAGTGACATTAAACATGCCTGGAGGATTGCAGACATGCAATCAAATCTTTGATGAAATGGGTGAATTAAATGAAGTAAAAAAGGATGCCCCTTTTTTCCAGTTATATCCATTGAATTCTGTCCATATTTAATTTAGATTGAAATGCAGAATGTGGAGAAAGAGAATCCCCCGGGCTTGTAGTCGTGGGGATTAGATGGGTGCGTTTGATCACCACTTCTGACGTCAGTTTGAACATCACAGGATCAACTTCTGAATAAGATCTGAATTATGTACGGCTTACTGGGGGCGTAGCTAGTCCAGGTTATCCAATATCCATTGCATATTTCATGAGTCAGTTTAATGAAACCTGAGAAAGAGTGTAATTGGAGAAGGGAGAGTGAGCATGTTGGTGTTGACAGAAATATAAATGAAAGTGTCTGCAAGCTACATGGATACAATCATGAGGTATCAAGTGTTCCATTTGTAGATTTTCTCCGTGATAGTGTTAAAACCCCATCGATCTGCTCTCAAGCCATGTTTAGCTGACAATTTATTGGATACCAACTCATATTTAATCCAAATGTTGTCACTAGTCACTCAATCCTACGTCCAATGTGTGATGACATCAGAGAGATGACATGTAACTCCCTAAACAACCACCTCTTGTACACCCCAATATTCTCTAAGATGACTGAAAATTCAATACAATTACCTCTTTAAATAGCAACTACACCATCCTCTAGTACACAATCTCCCAGTACATTCAATAACATTGGTAGATCCACAGACAGGAGGGAAGGGGGGGGGGGGGGGGGAGGTGTCATCTGCCTACAAGAAATAAACATGTTGTTTTTCAAATAATGTGATATTGCCTTTCTGATAATTTTGTTTGTTAGAGATTAATTATTTTACTCAAAAGGCACCAATATAAAACGCGAGGCATGATGTCTACATTTGGAGGGAGGCTTGTGAAAGATATTAGACTCTATTGCGACCCCCGCCCTCCCCCCCCCCCCCTCCTTGAGAACCTGCCCTCTGCTTAGTCGATCAGGTTAGGAAAATGACGACAGAGCAAATGTTGCAGCAGCATGTACGTGTTAGAGAACCTGATTCTCTTCATGACCACAGCAGCATCTATGTATGTATGTGCTAATTAACACGCCAACATAAGTCTAACATAACGATAGAGTTATAAAGTCAGATCAGATTGGATCTCAAATCAATTGTATAGTGAACATACATTTGTTATTGCTATTGTTTATACCATGTATTTTTCCCTTTACTGGGAACTACTCCATACAAGTTTTTATTAAACTTCTTGTAGTTTCTGTTTTTACTCTTACTATATGTATATTTGTCATTTTTATATATATTATGATATTGTTTTTATGCTTGAGAAGAATTAATAAATGGAATTGAACTATATATATATAGCTATATATTTTTGTCCTCTTTTTATAAAGAATGGCAGTCTTGTGTGCAGTTCCGTCATGGCCAAGTGTCACAGTGGGGGCGCCCCACTCATCAACGCAACGGAAGCCACAGGGAAGACTTGCGTTCATCTGGCAGCGGCTGCAGGACACCATGAAATCCTGCTGGAGTTTGCCCAGATTCCCAGTGTAGACTTTGAGGCCTTAGATCCAGATGAAAGGTACATGAGCTAGATCGATCTTTACATTTTTTGAGATCCATAAGGGTGTTTCTGTGTGTAAGTTAATGCCCTTAGGCCTAAACAAAAAGATGTAGTTATGCCCTTTAGGTGCCAAATCATTGGTCAGTTCGGTCAGAATCCCCCCCCCCCCCTTTTTCATCTTCTTTTTTCTCCCTCTTTGGGCTGACATTTCTGTTTTGAATGCTATAAAACATTTTTATTTTTAAAGCTGACTTAAGATTTCAAGATTTTTGGGTTGGTCGCAAAAGGGCAATAGAACATTTCTTTTTTTAATGCCTTATAGCTCTGAGCAGATAATAAGAAGAAAGATGGCTTAATTTAAGCCTGTCAGACTAGCTGTCTTTGTCTGTCATGGAGGAATATTCTTCATAATCGAATTATAATTTTCTAAATTGCTTTAGAATTAAAAATTTTCACATGAAAAGTCTTTGTAATTGCCATACATGTTGCTAGTTATATAGTCACATTGATTTGTCTCTGCATCTTTGTTCTGTTACTATGGTCAACCAGGACACCCTTGCACTGGGCAGCGGTCAAAGGTCATGTCAACTGTGTCAAGGTGCTACTGGAGCTGGGGGTGTGTCCCTCGCCCGTGGACCTCGACGGGAGCACGCCACACCAATACAGCATCCAGGCTGGGAAGAGCGAGGCAACAAAGCTCCTCGAGGGGACCGAATGCGGTCTGGGCCAGGATATGGAGGAACCTGCAGAATCGGAAGGGACCAAGGACGGTGTGAAGAAGAAACGTTTTGCCTTTCTCACCAGCTGGTTAGACAAGAGAAAGAATACCAAATCGCAATTTAGCAATGCAGAGAAGAAACAGGATGGTAACTTTGAAGATGTCTTCAGTGGTTTGTCACACGAGGGCAGTGTTCAGAGATCAGAATCTATACTTAGAACAAAAAACGATGCTGCAAGGCATGGATCTACGAAAGGTGCGATAGGTTTTGATGTGTTATCGGACGATCCCGTTCTCTCAACGGAGGACAAGAATATAAATGCCGACAAATCAAGAACTACAGCCAATGTTGGGAAAAGTCATTTGGACGATCAGAACTCATCGACGCATCTTCACCGTAGGACAGACCACGACACGCAAATAGCGAGTAGGAGGAAACCACGGAGGAGACAGCCCATGGAAGGTGAACTCCAACATTCCGTGTCGGAACCACATATAGGTTCTAGCTACCCTTCATCCCCCAAACATGCGGACTTTATACTGGATAACCTCTCCCTCAGCTCTCCTCAAAATCAGGTTACCGTGGTAACCAATGGAACAACAGGTAACATTTATTTTGTGTGTTTGTTTCTGATAATTAAGAGGGAAATTCTGTCTGCCATGTTAGCTGATCTATCCATTAGCTGGAGTGCCATGCTCAATCATCAGCGTCATAAATTGATCTGCTAGTACTGTTAACAATATAAGATTGCAGTGTGCATTATGCCTGGGGACACAGTCAAATATAAATGCTGTAAGCATGCATGACCAAGAAAACGCGTATAATTTTTTTTTATAGATTGGACGCGGTCGGCGCGAGGGGCATGATGGAGTGATGTCTTAGATCAATAATGCATGCAGGTACCATTTCGTTTGTGTATATGCCTATTACAGAACAGTAGGCAAATACTTGTCTGTAGCAAATCCGCAAGGGATAGTTTATGCTATGATTTATTCAAGTTTCATGAAAGGTGAACATACATGTACACAAATTTATTTAGAAGATCTAATTTGTCTAAAAACGAAAGCCTCCATGAAATCACAAGCAGTTATTTCTGTTTATATTTTGAGAAAGGTTGCAGAATTGTAATTTCAAGAATAATGGTGAACATCAATTATGGTCTTCTTGGATTACATGTATCTTGATACAGCATTCTATTAATTGCTGAATATAAAAGCTCATGTAGGAACTATTACTAATTGGCTATGAGATGAACCCTGATTTAAATTTTTGTCATTGAATTTTATTTGTAAGAATCCAAATCTATTATAAACACATGGAAATGAAAGAAAACAATCTTTATGTCATTATACATAATGATTAAAAGTATTCAGATAGGTTCAAATAGTCTGTCTTTACACAACTCAAAATGTCACCAAAAAGGAGACATAAAATATAATCGAAATAGGGAACTGGTTATTGAATGGATAATGGCTGTATCAAGTGTAGCTTGCTTCGTGCTGGATGCTGTTGGAATGCATGTTACTCATCTTTTTCTTTTCTTTTCTTTTCTTCAAGAGGGGGGGGGGGGGGGAATTTTGCTCTTCATGATCACTTTGCTTAGAAATTTTATGTAAAGGAGAGAGAGAGAGAGAGATAGAGAGATAGAGAGAGAGAGAGGTGGGGAAAAAAGATATTGACACAGAGAGAGATTCCCAATCACCAATATAAGTTTACTCCATGTGAATTTAGTTTTTTTTAAACAATTTAGTGTATAATGTAAAACCACAAACTTTGTAACAAAAAACTTTTGTGTTTGCCAGGGACAGCAATTTTTCCACAGCAAGAAACTGTTACTCATTGCAACAATTTAGTGTTGGGTAAATTGTCATTTAGCTACATCACAGCATGCCACTTTTTTTAATCTGAAAAACTCATGAATTCATGAATGTTTTCTGCATGGGAGAGTTTCTTGTTTCACATCATTTTGTTTTAAATCCTGTCTGCACTAGTTTGGCCTGGGGGATTAGACCTCCCTGCAAGGTCACTGACAGGTGGTTATCTCATCAAATCAGCTGAAAAGGGGATCATGGGGGACCAACAGGCACCGATTAGGCATTGTTTGCTATATAGAGGGTGCAAGTAGCTATAAGAAGTGCAGTGGGGCTTTAACATGGCACAAACATGTCTGCCTCCCCTGGTGTAATTACAGTGGCTGAAGGAAGATGCGATCTTTTGTCTTTGCAGGTGGTAGGAAGGATGGAAGAGAAGAAGATTCCAGCAGCTCTAATGCCGGAAGACTGATGGACTCTGGATCTTCCCTCCTTGTCAAACCGTTCTTTAGGGCGATGCCAAACGCAGAGGTACTGCAACAACAAGCCAAGGAAATCCTGGAGGCGCAGAAGACTCCAGGAGGTAGATGATAAAGACTATCATGACAAGTTGAATATCAACAGCCCCCAATTTGCGTTTTGGTTTAATAACTTTTATTTTCATTCTCATATAAAATATATGACCAGATACTTAAGTGGGATAGACAAAAATCCTGCAGATGCTATGTCCATTGTCAATGTGTTAAGATTAGGCTTTTGACACCATGGGATTTAAATTGAAAAGAGTCTTTAAAGCCAGGAGGGATAAGACCACCCAGGGTGATCACTGGCAGGTGGCTACCTCATCAACTCAGCTCTCAATTAACATAAGAAAAAGAGGATCATGGGGGACCAACAGGCACCGCTTAGACATTGTTTTCTATATAGAGGGAGCAAGTAGCTACAGGTAGTGAAGTGGGGCTTTAAAATCCTTTAAAAAGCAACATAATCACACATATTCTATAAAAATGTTACTTTTAAAAATACTATATATCCATGTAGATGTATATCTCTTTCAGGTAATTTAGTTAACTATATTTAAGCAATGTAGCAATAAAAGTATTACTATAGGGCCTAAAAAAAAAAGATATTGTATTGCCCTTTAGGTTCCCAAACATGGGTCAGTCGGTCGGTCAGAAATCTTTTTTTTTAAACTTTTTATTTTTATTACTCCCTCTTTTTGGATGATATTTTTCTTTTTTGAAAGCTTCAAGTCGGTAGCCAAGGGCAATACAACACCTTTTTTTTTTAGGCATAGTGTTGAAAACCTAGAGTAGAAAAAAATGATCAAATTGGTCCTTGAAAAAAATGTCCATCCTAGATGAGTTGATATGTTGTCATCACATTGCTAAAAGCATGCTGGATGGTATTGTAATCAGGATGTATGGCAAATGTTATAAGAATTACATTCTGAGTAGTTTCCTAAGTATGTTAATGTGAAATGCAGAGTGCCCATCTATTTCTTCCGTCAGAAGTGGGACTGGGGACAAATTCAGATGATAGGCAAGAAGCTTGGGGGGGGGGGGGGGGGGGAGGGGGGTCTTGGCCACCCTCAGCAACATACGTCATTCTCGGTCTCTCTAGAGCCTTTTTTAATGAGCAAATAAAATCTGTCTAAAGCCTGTAAACATTTTACCGGTTGAAGGAACTCTCAAGATGCTCTATTAGTGGCATTGATTTTCTGTTTTCCAAATGGGTCTTTTTCCTGTCTGCTCTCCTCCAGTTATGACAATAGCTATAATTTTAGAGTTATTCATACTGCTCTACAAATGCATCTCTAATTGTTTGTTATTCTTAATGAGAATTAGTTTTAAATATTCATGGATGCGTTTGGTTATACTTTTTCTTAGCCAAACTAGCAACAATTTCAACTACTTTGATGACCATGTGAAGTTGTAATACAGGTATTGTAACCTGTAATACGTTCTCTGTTTAACCTTTTACAGGGAGTCATCAGCAGATTAAAACAGGAAGACCAGCTAGTGGGCGGGCACGCTCTAGTCTGGATCACTATGGCTTCATGGGACGACCAAACAGTCCTAAGCTTGCCCCCATCTCTGCCAAACCAAGGAGACTTGGTAAGGGTTTTAAGTTTTGTAGTACCTCATTTGCTAGAGCTCTGGACAGGTCTGGGGGATGTTTCACAAAGATCCTAAGTTGAATTTAACAGTTGGACTTAACAATTATGGAAAGCCATTAGCATCTTTGAAATTATTCTGTAAAAGACATTTTAAAAGGCATAAAATGTTGATTTAAATCATATATATTTTCTATTATCATGGGAGATATCATGTTCTTGATGTGGAAATTATGAAAAATTAAGTCTAAAATACTTCAATTTTTTTTTTTGAATATATTTTATTTTAAGGCTCCAAATGGCTCCCCATAACTTTTAAGTCTAACTTAGAGTCAAGTTTGACTTAGAATCTTTTTGAAACTCCCCAAAGATCTCCAAGATTCCAGGGCCAGTGCAAGTGGTATTTCTCACGGCCTACTGTTGATATACAGGAATGCATATGCTGCATCACCAAAATCATCTAGGCCATGTTTGCCTATTGAACTGATGGGAGACCAGTCCTTACAGGGTAGACCCCCTTCAATCAATCTGATTGGGTAGCCCAATAAATAGATACTTTAATATGTCTGTTGTTAAAGACATATGAGGTACAGATCTAGATTATTATCAAGCATGTGGATCAGATAAACCATTTTATTTTTATGGATCAGTACCCCCCCTACCAGTTTACCAATCTAAGAAATGATCCACCATGGACAAACTACCTGTCAGAAGACTCATGCCAAATCAATTTTTAGTGTACGGAACCCTCCTTTTTTCTTATTTTTTTCTTCTTCTTTTTTAGTAGACATCGTTCTTTAGTCCTGGAAATGCACAATGTTGGTTATTGTTAGGGGGAGGGGTGATGAGTTATTTTAGCTAGTATCAGCAGTGATTATCAGTATCAGGGAAATGCTACTTAGGGATTATCAAAACCTGTACCCTGGTATATAAAGACCAGTCAAGGGCTATTCTCTGCCAAAGTGTACAATTCAGGTAGCACAAATGACAGAATAATATTGACCAATCATAAAAATATTTTAGATTAACAAACTTCTACTTATGGGAATAAAATCAATTAATGGGTGATTTGTATCAAAACCTTTTTTTTGGGGAAAAAAAGTAGTCAGAGATCACTTTATTGTCAACATATATTAAAAAGACGTATGATGGTGCATTTATATAGAACTTTGCAACACTTCCTGCGAAAACCACTTTTATGAAGTAATACTGATAATTTTTTACTTCAATATTATTATTTCACTAGTGGTGAATCACATTTATTTTACATTAAAAGATACAAATTTCTTCATTTAAATCATCGTATTTTGACCACTAACTTGAAAATAGTGTGTTAGTTTTTTTTGAAAGTGTGCAAACATTCATCATAATCAAGAATGATATTTAATTGAAATGTTACATGCAACACGGTTACAAATATTTTATAGAAATGGCAAGTATGGTAACGTATCTGGCAATATTGATGCCACTAAATAATTTGTTTACAATGATCGACCACATTGACCACCATGTAGAATAGTCATCGGACTTAGATAAGCTTGGATAATCAGAGGGAAAGTTAATACATTTCCACTTAAAGGCATGAAGCCATACTAAGAAGATGAAGCCATCGATAAAATTATCAAGGGTCTTCACTGTCCTTCGCATTCAAATGTCATTGTTGTGTGAATAACAGTGTGCACGATTTTGTCGTCTTGTATTACGTCACAAATTTTTCTTAGTTCGCAATCATCAATCAATCATGAAGCCACACTGTGTTTGAAATGCAATGCTAAATTACGTCTCATAAGAAATTTCATTTGACAGTGTTGAGTTTTTTGGCCTATAAAATAAGGAAATAAATCATGGTTATGTAGCTGTCATACAATCTCAAATGTGGTCCTTGTAAGAGAGTGCTTAACATTGGTCGCAAATAAAGAATTCAATAGAAAAAAAGTCAAATAAGTTGAATAAGTTAAATAAGGTTTTTTGCACCTGCTCTGACCCCATACACTTTTATCACATGACTGAGAATAAGTTGATTTACTAAAGCAAGGCTGTGAACAGATCAGGACTGCCAGCGACACAAAGTCACTTTTTGAACACTTTAGCAGAGAATGTGTAAAGACAAAAAAATTGTCTTTATATACAGGTGGTCTATCTATATAGGTGGAATATTGGAGCAGGTTTCACAGTACCAGACTCGCCTCAATAATCATACACATGCATAAGATATCAAAACACCTACTGACGACTCCATTGATTGTTTATTACTTTGTTCCCAACTAGACTCGCCGGGTGAGCTGTCAGTACCACCCCCAGCAGGGTTCATCCAGCAAAGGTCATCTTCTCTTACCTGGGAATCATGGGAGTAAGTCTAGTCTGTCATCATTTCTGTTAGCCTCCGTCACCAGGGGGGTGTTTCACAAAGATCCTAAGTCGAACTTAACTCTAAGTTGGACTTAAAAAGTATGGAGAGCCATTTGTAGCCTTAAAATAAAATGCATTCAAAAGCAAAAATTCAAGTATTTTAGACTTTTCATAAATTCCACATCAAGAACATGAACTCTACTTGATGATAGCAAATATGAATGATTTTAATCAACATTTTATGCCTTTTAAAATAACTTTTACAAAGTACTTTCAAAGATGCTTACGGCTTTCCATAGTTGTGAAGTCCAACTTAGAGATAAGTTCAACTTAGGATCTGTGTGAAACACCTCCCTGATGTCTCTTGAATGCCCTCCATATGTCCATTCTTCATATGAATATCATGAATTGTCAAGAAGGCGGTTGTATGCAATGTGTCTCACACAACGTTTGTCTTTTAATCATTTGTTTCATCCATGAATATAAAATCTTGTGATATTACCATTGATTTATAGTAGTGATATACCCAAAAGTACCCGTCGGTTATGTGTACAAAAAGAGATTTTTCATTTCATTTTTAAATAAAGGGATATATACTTTTTGTTGTATGTGGCACATTTCGTCACCTGGGTAGCAGAAGGGCGTTAGCACTAAATCACCACAAATTTTTATAAAACTGACTTATTTCTGAAAAAAAATTGTGGCCGTATTCTACTAGTACATTTCTATAAGTCTTTTAAGTTTTAAACCGATTTCCAGGATGGAAAGCAGTTTAAATATAAAACAAATTTTTAAATGTGAATAATTCGAAAAGTAGTTTTCGAGTCACTCGCACGCTAACGCCCTTCTGCCAGCCGGCTGATGATTTAACCTAGAGTTACTGAAAATCATTTTATACATATTTTATAATGGTACTTTGCAAATAGTACATGTACATGTTGATGTACAATGTTTATATCACCATAGAGCAGTGTTTCTCAACTTCGGCCCCACAACCCCAGATTGACTCCTTGTCAGTCCCATTAACTACAAATTCGAAACTGAGATTTTTACTTATTTCAAACTTTAATTATTGAAGTAAACTATCATAAACAGTACCTGTAAGCTACTGAATATTGATACATAAGATTTAGTGTAGACCCTGTACTTATGATACAAATTTTTAGGTCATGTAAAGCAGCAACTTTGGTATGTTAAGCAATTGATACTTTTTATAAACACTAATGTTAGCACATCATTGTTACATTATTATTCTGATCATTCTTGTTATTCTAATAAATGTCTTCCTTTTTTTTCCTGTCCAGAAATCATTGGAGAGAGGGAAAAGACCAGATAAGGCAGCGACCAGATGTCCTAGAGCCAATACGACATAATATAGTTGGTGAGATTCATTATTCTTATAACATTAGAGTTAAGGCTGTGTAGAAATAATGACATTAATTGAGGGAAGCTAACATACAGTTAACAAGTAAATTATTCATACCCTTATCAAGTTGTCAAGTATTCCACAGAGACCCTCATTCAACCAATCCATCTTTCATTATTTGGTTAAGAAAACATGAAAAACAAAATTGAATTTACAAGGGGTATGAATAATTTAGTTGTAAACTATCCATTGTCATATCAGATTATAAAGATTTGGGTCTTTATTGGTACTTGGAAAGATATGTATAGATAATGATATTAGGACAAATACAATGACATTTGAAAAGAATCATCATCCATATTCATTTTTGGAGGATGTAATAAATAGTTGTAGAGACTTCAGGACGTTTATAATTAATAATTTGCTGCAATTGATTTTTTTCTCTCATTCTTTTCCTATTTAATATAGTTATGTGTATATCCAGATTGATCCTTTCGAATATGAGATCAAGATGCCTGCGTTACTGTATAAGAAATGTCTTGTTTTAGGGTACTTTACTCTGTTGCAACAACACAACAACACAAATTGGCATAAAGTTATCCACCATCACATACATGTTTGTGTAATGATTATGCGACATTGTAACATTGGATACTTATTTTTGTTGTGTAATTTTCCTTTTTTGCAGATAAATCTAAGAAAAAGAGGAAAAAGAAGCAAAGTTCTAATCACCTAAGGGAAGTACAAGAACTTGACAAGAGGTATAACTATGATAATCAGTGGTATGATTTGAAAACGAAAGAGTGTTAAAAAGTATATTCATAATGATCATGTATATTATATTAAATGTGTACTAAAACAGGGCCCTATGATTGTCAATTATATGTTGTTCCTATGTTCATATGTTGAAGCAAGATTGTTCATGTAAATATAAACAATTACCCTATGAAGGACACAATAAAGAAATGACATTAAATTAAATAAAATTTGCTATGAATGCTGGTGATAAAGATGATGATGATGATGATATAATACAGTGTTATAATTGTTAAGAGTATTAATA
Organism: Strongylocentrotus purpuratus; assembly: GCF_000002235.5. Lineage (NCBI taxonomy): Eukaryota > Metazoa > Echinodermata > Echinoidea > Camarodonta > Strongylocentrotidae > Strongylocentrotus > Strongylocentrotus purpuratus. The sequence continues at coordinate 24,225,596 of NW_022145600.1, read as the reverse complement.
ATTACAATGATTACATGATAATAACAATCACAATGATAGTAATACTAATAATAATTATAATAATGATAATAGTAATTTTAATAATAGTAAGGATCCTGATGATAATGATAATGATAATAATAAAAAAAAAAAAAAATAATAGTAATAATAATGAATAATGATAAAAAGACAAATGTGACTATATACTAAAATCAAGTTTGATGTTCATATCCAAGTGGTTCTTGAGATATGAACTTCAAGCTTGATGGTCCCAAGTGGTTCTTGCGATAACATGAAAGTGGGACGGACTGACGGAAGGACAATCCCAAAACTGAATGCCTCCAGCATCACCTTCGATAGGTGGAGGCATTATAATAATAATAATAATAATAATAACAACAACAATGATGATAAAATTGATGATGATGATGAAAGTAGTAGTATTGTAAATGATATCAAAGATAGAAGTTCAGTTGCTAATGAAGAAAATATTATTGTTTGGGTTTTGAGTTGATTTAGGCCATTACGTCTGGAAGAAAATCTTTGTGTTGCAATAGTTTAAAAATGAGTCAAAATTTACATTTATCCTGTTTTTATTTTTGTTCTCTCTCTAGATGATGAATAAGGAAGGGCAAGAGCAAGCCTCTGATTGGTTGTCAAGAGAACACAGAAGTCCGCTGTTTGCCAATCACACACTGACTCTTATCCAATTTTTGTATAGGAGTAAAACATTGGCAGCTTTAATTCGTTAAAGGTGGTTAGATTTTCAAGTGGTGTGCGTTTCCTGTTGGATTCAACTGGGGTATTCTTGCGCCCATTCCTGTGGATTAATGTCGAATTATGTATGAGCTTCAACCATTCCTCGAGTAATCTGTACTTGCCATAAAATGAGAACAATATAGTAAGTAATATTTACATTACTACATGTTAAAGTGCTAAAAGTCTTACAACTCAATATTCTGTTCATAATGTGCACCATCTCCTCTCCACAAGAGAGCATTCCACCCTGTGGCCTTGTACAGGTGGGCAAATGCTAGTCAATCATGTTTGCATCATGTTCAATACCAACTAGCACTTCTGGGTTGAGAGAAGCATTGTAGACGAAATGCCTTGCCTAAGGATGATGCCGTGCCAGAAATGGAATGACTATGACACAGTGATTGAATGATCAATGCCCAAATGACCAGAGATATAAAGACTCAAGGAAGAGAAGAATTGAGTAGGCAGGTGGTCTTTATGTACAGGTTCCTTTTTTACTCATTGCAATGAGAAATACTCTTCTACCAAAACTTCACAATCTATCTATACAGGTAGTCACTGAAGGAGATTTCACTGTACATTTAACACTTCATTTGACTGCTCTGTACTGAAAAATAAAATGGATGAATAATTTATCAACGGAAAGCTTATAAACCATAGATTACAATAATATCAATTATATGCCATTTTAGTGTCTGTCAGAGAAGAATCAGCTCTCTGAAAACTCAAAATCTAAAGCTTTGAAAATCGGAAGTTGTCGACCTAAAAACTTGCTATCGACTTGATGACATCATCTTATCTGGAGTATTCATATTCACAATGACTTTGCATTAATAAAGCACAGCTCATCGCCTCGGCTATAAAGATGAACTGGTCGGGTCCACATGTTATGTCATCACTGTAACTTCAGCAAATTTGACCCCTTTTGACCATCTAATTTGAAGGGGTGCAGAAAATGAGGTTTTAATTTGCTTTGTGCAATAATGAAAGGATAATTACTTTTTATTCCTTTATATTTGTATTCTACGGCCCCCCCACTCAGTGTTATTTAGGGTACGCATATGCTCGTACCCTCTTTTTGAAAGCACCCCCTATCTGAGGACTGCCAACATTTCCGAACCCCCCTTTCGCGGGCTTTTCGCGGGCTTTTCGCGGGCTTTTCGCGGGCTTTTCGCGGGCTTTTCCTGCTTTGGAGACCCCCCTAAATCAGGAAAAATGCTCAATGTACCCCCCTAAATTCGGAATAATTTTTTCAGGAGTCCAAAGAGATGATAGAAAAAAAGAAAAACACCCCCTTTTTAAATAAATCTCCGGGTGAAAAGTCAAATACACCCCTTTTTTTACAATTCTCGGGCCGGACTTTGTCGCACGAAAAGTACCCCTTTACCGGACATTTTGGCAACACGCATGCGGTCATTTCGACCTCTAAGTGGGGGGGCCGGGAGTTTTCCATTCATATCACGTTGTAATTTCATTGGATAGGGTCTTTAAGATACACATCTCTGAAATCCTAACTAGCTAGATAACTGGATTAACTAGTAACTAGATTTAGGTAGTATTGTTATGGGGGGGGGGGGGAGAAATTTCATTAGGCGCTATATTCTGCAACAAAGAAAATTATGTTTCAACCATAATACAGGTACTTACCTTTGAATATAATTATCGTTAAACCATGAGGAACAACTGAACAGTGCCAAAATAGGTGAATAGGTCATATATGCACACTGAATCAACATAAAGATACTCCAGAGGGCAGCATAACACAATGGTGTTTTGTATCAAGAGATCATGCGATAGTCTTTTGCCTTTTACAATTTCAAGTATTTTAAAGTGTGCCAATCACCCCAAAATAAAAAGTTTTGAATGTTACGGGTTCGATATCGCCATATTCAATCATTTATTTCTTCTATAAATAGATGTTGGAAGGTTAAATACACTCTCAGTTACTAAATAAGTGACAGGTTGGTAAGACTACTTGATGCACCTGTAAGCGCTTAGGATAAGACTTGCACAACTTGCGTATTGTGTGCACCGTTTTATGTTATTCTTTATTTTTTTCATACTCCCTATCCATTAGCCCATACTTCCATTGAATTATTTTGAGGTTGATTTCAGACATTCTTGTCAAACACAAAAGTATTTTGGGGTGATTGGTACATTTTAAAACAGGAGGATGAATATATAGGAATAATCTACATAAAAAGAAGAAAACAAATTTGGAAAGGGTTCAAAGTTTTTCCAGGATCAATACAGATTCTTTTTATTTCGTCATCTTATAGATTAATATGCTATGAAACATTCCTTGGATTATTATGATGTCAAGAATACATTTTCAATTTTGTTTCCTATTCATCTGTTTGTATGATAACCTGTAGTTCACTTTTCTGTATCACTTTTTAAAATTTCTTTATGTTAAAATGGTTTATTGATAAGAAATCATTCACGGCCAGGTACCTGGATAGCAGATTCTTTTATAATCATAAAAGAAAACATGGATACATAAATTCATAATAGTACATTAATATCAGTGAAAATGCACCATTTTTGACAATCGACATACTGCAAGGCAACATTTAAGGGTTATCACGATGAAAAGATACATGCAGTAGGCCTAAGGGTCTATATTCATGTAGAGATCTAATTTATCACTTCATGCTGTCTGAAAATACTGCCTGAGAATGCCTGATGCTATCAAAATGCAATATCAATCGAAAATTGTCAGTAACATTTTTTCCTCTACCATATAAAATGTTTTGAAAAACGTTCAACACATATAGAATGTGTGGACAAATCCTAGACATCTTTAGTGCCTTTATTATAGTCCAATGGCAATTATCATTGTATATGAACTTACGAAACTGATCAAATAGTTTTGGTAAAGTGTATTTGTAAAAGTTATTTTAACATAGTTTTATGATTGAAGACCTGTTCTGTATGTAGATATGTAGGTTATTTTTGTATTTTAGGTGATGTTTTCCTCATTCAAAATGTGTGCGAGAGATTAAACAGTGCTATATTTTTCATTGTGCTAAATTTGAGGTCGAGATGTGCTCATTTAGTATTGGAAAACTCTTGCCCATAATTATCTTGTTTTTTATCTGGACATTTTTGTGCTCTTTTGAATTGTTGAATTTCCAGATGTTAGATATTTCTGTTTATAATGGGCATTGTACACTGAATAAAACGATCAACTCAAAATGCAATGAACAAAGGTTTTTAAGAACAAAATACAATTTGTATAGTATTTCATGATTAACAGGCAATGTGCCCCAGTAGGATAAGAATTGCCAATTGATGAAAATATTCATACTCATTTACAAATATTTGAATGGTCCTTTTAAAAATGCACTTAAATTGTGAGACAATGGTACATGAATCTTTTGTAATGCATAGAGAAAATAGATTTTTAATTTCAAGATGCATATGATGATCTATCCTTTGGTGTGCATTGCGGAAGTGGCCTATTGGTATCTCATAATATGATGTAAATGTTCTTTGAATATTTTTTAATGGTAGTTTATGTTCATTTAAGTTTTTAACTGCCTGACACAAAGATTCCAATAAAATCCACTTATCTATCTATCTATCTATCTTTAAGTAATCATATAAGGAAAAGAAGCTGCAATTTTTTCAAAGTGATCAAATCTTAAAAGTACTCAAATCGTGTCGTGTTTCTAAGAACAATCAAATCTGAAAAGTGCATTAAATTTTGCCAGTTTATTTATGAACTACTCGTTAAATACATAAAGAGTGCAATTTTTTTTCTAATACTACATGTATTACAAATATACTGTTTTTCTAATTATATGTATATGGTATTATGAATGAAATCTATTTCCAATTCCTGCCATTGAAAATTACGTCATTCAAAGGTAATACAAAGTTTTGGTACGGTGGTCATGAATTTGGTTCAAATGAACAAACTGGAAGCATATGCAATTTTACAATATTCAATGATCTAGTCTAAAGTGATGAAATTGTAAAATTTTCCAAAACTTTGTATTTCCTTCAAATTTTTCTTTAAGTTGAGACTAATTTCTTGAGCCTTATGAACAATGACTGGACAAGTTTTTTTTTGTATATGTGTATTTAAATTTTCACTTTAATAATAAAGACATTTGATTGTGTATGAATGTTTTTTTTTTAAGTAGCAATGTACATCTATGTGTGTCTTGTTGAACAAACAAGTCGAAATGTGTGTGCAGCGCTTTGTAACTGCAAGGAAAAGGTGCTATATCAAATATCTTTTGGATGGATGGATGGATGTTGATCTCTTGTCAAGGTCTGTAAAGCCTAATTCAGATTTCATTCAGTAAACTGCCTTTAAAAAAAAACCCAAAAGGAAAATACTGGCAAATATGAATGACATAAGTGCAGTACTGTCACAAATCTGGCTAATATCAACATTCATCGATCTCAAAGTATATGTACAGGCCTTAGTTGTGTGCCACTAGATTTTTATATAGGGGGAGGAGGGGGGGGGGGGGGGGGAGGAAGGTCTTGGGAGGAGGGGTTTCCTCACTTGCCATTCATTTTAACATGAGACTTTCATTTTGCTTATTTTTTAGGGTTGGGGTGGTTTAACATACCACTAACATACCACTTCTTAACTAGTCTTAAGACCTCTAGGTTGTTTTTTCCGGTTCTTTCTTCACTTGGTGGTTAAAGATCACAGGTAATTTTTTTTCTCTTTTTTCAATTAATTTTTGTCAGAGGATCAGGCACGTAGCCAGAGTTTGATGTTTGGGGGTGGGGGGGGGGGGGGGGGCACATGTAATCAATCGAGGTCAAAAAAGGGGTCTAAAAAAAGTTCAACCGATCTTGGAAATTTTTGGGGGGCATGTGCCCCCCGTGCCCCCGTGGCTACGTGCCTGCAGAGGATGCATAAGCACAGCGGAAAAGAATTTCTAAAAAGCAATCTAAGGGAACTTCAGTAGCCTTTTCACACTACCTTCTGAAAGTGACAAATCTTAGAATGACGTATTATGTAATTCGAACATGTTTTCCATGGGTATACTATAGGGTATTGATAAAAAAGTAAATAATATTTAGCCCTCCAAAGGCTATTTTATTGGATAAAGTCTGAACAAAAAAGAAACAATCATAACGTTACATATGTTTGACTCAATTGGTACAAGGTGACACTCACATTTTTTTCCCAAAGAAATAAAGATTGAAATGACTGCCACTGAAAAACACGTTTTCTATACGTACCTGCTAAGTAATAAATATATCTTTCATCCTCGTAATATTCGACAACTTTTTATTCTACATTTCACCAAATACGGGTTGCTCAGTTTTTCTGAGAAAATGCGTTGCTTTATCAATGTTACAATGCGATTAAGGGGATCATTTCCTTTTTTGAAGGGTATGAAAGTGACCTTGTGTTATGATTTCTAGAAAGTCTTTGCGATTATGTTGGTTATACTTTGCTTGAAGTTCCGCGTATTTGCCATTTATATTGTCTGATTCTCAGTGAACCCACATAAAAATGCATTCCTAGATTATGATAGAGTGGGACCAATTACCAATGGGATCCATGATACCAGTTTATACATAAAAACGAGCTTTAACATTTTTTTTTGAAGAGTAATTGCAAGGCTTAATACTCATTGAAGGTTCATATAAAACATCTTTTGAATTCTGTTCAAATAATATCATGTGTAGTTTATATGCTGCCTATAGTCTGACCCATTCTAAGATCTTATCTAAATTTATTTAATGCAATCTTCATTTTGTTAATATTTGTAATATTTCTTTAACACGAAATATAGTATTGATTATTCATGTCTATAGAAATATTTTTTATTTCAACTAAAGTGAATTGTTATCTTATGTAAAATGTGTGTGGATAATAATTTTTTTGTGAATGAACAAAATGTACTGTTAGTCTTGCAAATGACAGATAACTGTTTCTTTTTAAGTTTGTGTGTATATGTATGACATTTAATTATCTACATTTATGTAATTGTTATTCTCTGGATTTATTATATTTTGAGAATCATGAACAAAAAACTCACACGTATGTATAAATTAATATATGAACAATTGTTTATTTTCTGCACAGTATAGAAGATCAAATAAAATTTGATGAAAGAATATGGCTCAGAAGCGAATGCCCTGTTTATTTTGTTCGTCTTTCATTCTCTCTCAAATGATATCACATTCTGAAATGTTAAGCCTCTTCCCTCTGATAAAAGGGATGTTGGTATTCATGTCGGCTCTACAAAAACGAGCAAGTGTAAACTGTGTAATACAGTGCTTCAAAAGATAGATAAGGATGATTAAAGGTACTATGTCCCATTTGCAGGCCAAAAAAATGAAAAAGTTAAATTCCAACTGCATTTGAAAGATAATACTACTTTAGAACTTCCCTAAAAAAGGTGGGGCTTCAAAATGTCTTCAAGTGGGAAAATAATGACTATTAGTTGTCAAATCGACTTTAGGGCTATAGAGCCCAAAAGTAATAGTCTTGATTTTCAGACAATTGTACAGAATGGTCATACGTTTTATGCTGCGCAAAGATTCAATCAGTTTAATCTTGGCCATCACAAGAAGTGGGTTATTGATGTAGACAAATGCTCATGTACCCTTTACAACTCTTTTCATGTATGTTATTACCAAAGAAGAAAAAAAGCCAGTCAGTCACTCAATAGTGTCTGACAGTGAAGTCTAGCAAGTAAACGGGTTTCCTTGCATAATTTGAATATGAGGACACTGCTGACGTTTAAATTTTCACAGATAGGACATACATGACATATTCATAATTCCTGCAAAGTTCTACAGAATTTGAGGTTGGCTGCAAAAGGGACATAGTACCTTTAAAGGGGGTGGAATGGGCAAAGAAAACACCACTACTACTACTACTACTACTACTACCTATAATAAAAATGGCAACAATATTGATGATAAACATAGTGATAATAAATCATTATCAATGGACGCAAATGATTAAGACAGGTGAAAGACAAGACTTTTAAAATATTAACCAACAAAACATTACATTTTCAAAGACATTACCATAGATGTATCACAAAAGAATACAATAATCATAATTATTCTTCTAATTTGTATTTCTTTGTTTCTAGTAATTCTCAACAATATAATTACAGTGGTAGACCTGGCAACCAAAATTGAATGAAGACAAACGTGGAAATATTGAAATAATGTGTTTAAAGTCTGAAAAGAGGCGAAAGTAATACTTTAAAGCCTCTCTCCCTCCCCCGGCGTAAATATTCATAATTAAATGACACACGCCCTTAAGACTAAAACAACAACAACAACAACAACAACAGCCCCACCGTCCTACTTGTAGCTACATGCTCCCTCTATATAGAAAACTTCCCCAATCAGTGCCTGTTGGTCCCCCATGATCCTCTTTTTTCTTATGTTCGTTGAGAGCTGAGTTAATGAGATAGCCACCTGTCAGTGACCTCGCTGTGTGGTCTAATCCCTTCTGGTCCAGTAGTATTGACGGTCTTTAAAGGCGTAATTATTCATAACTGAATGATACACGCCTGAAAAAAAGAAGAAAAACAACTTAATAAAACACAGGAAGTTCAAGCAGTGAGGTGAAGGAATTCTGCTGGTAATGTGACTCTTAAGTGCTCTAATGTTTCCAATGATATTCTTGCTGGTACCAAGTGACGCATACACGTAGACCTTCAAGAATAATTTGATGCGAGTCAAATTGTGCGTGATGAAGGCTTTCGGTTGGTATACTGCATGCATATGTGCATGGTATATTCATCTCGCTGTCGGGTAATGTATGTCAAAGTTTCTACTGAAGGATAATCCGTTCATGAATGTGGAGTTTTAACTATCCAATAATGCATTTCCGATGGACATTCGTTGTATTGCTTGCCTTGAAACTTGTCTTGTCTTTCCCAGCATCTAATGCGCATGATCAACGCGTAAGTGTTTTACCTTCAAAACGAGAAAATGGCGGCCGAGGACGCATATTGCTGATGTTTCAGGGATGCGGTGTAAAGACAAGTCTATTCAAACTTGGCCTAAGACTCGGTCACGTGCTGAGGTCAGAAGGCTATCACGTGAGTCTTGTCACCATACTCCAACCAGACGAGCATGATGGTGTAGAGGATGACCACGAGCTCAGAGGTTTCTCGAGGGTGGACGTCCTATCTGAGGGCGTGATCGACGAGTGCCGTTCCTTGAAGGGCAAGATCTCGTCTATGAGTGCAAGCAGGGTCGTTGGCACGCAGCAACTACTAGGTCTCCTGACGCCTCAGAGGATCCTCTGTGAGGCACTTCTGGCAAACCAAACCACCATGGCGCACCTCAGGAATCTAAACTTTGACATCATCATCAGTGAGTCGTTTGGTCCTTGTCATATGATTCTGTCCCACCTTCTTGGCGGGATTCCGACCGCGAATTTTCTCGTCGTTTCTCCAAGTAGTCTACCCCATGCTCTGTTTCCCCAGAAGATGGATATGGACCAAACGTCTATCCTTGGGAGACTCCAGTTTACCGCGGAAATGATGAGTCTCCATCTATTTTATCGCAGGTTATGGGGGTACTACAGCGAAATTGCAAGTAAATATGGCATCTCTACGTTAGGAAGTGTCTCCGAATTCACGTCTTCATACACCAATGCGTCTCTATGGTTTCTGAACGCTGACCCGGTCCTTGATTACCCGTTAACTCTGCCACCAAACTTCGTCATGCTAGGTGATCTCACATCCCACCCACCTCGTCCTATTGTTGATGAAGTAAGTGCGATAAAAAATAATATATGTATATGTATGTAAAAAAATATATTACTATTATTATTATTATTATTATTATATATATATATATATATATATATTTTTTTTTTTGGGGGGGGGGGGAATTTTCATTGAATGATAAACCGCTTTACAATTTGTTAATTGATCTGAGAAAGCTAATCAAATTACAGCATACTTTGATTGTTTCTGGATTTGCTCGTACTTAGGGACACAATATTTTACACGATAATATTTCCAATTTCGTGTTCACAAACAGAGCAATATTTGAGCTCGAAAACAGAAACGAAAAGTTCGGGCATGTTCCTTTTCCCCTCTACTTTTCTATTTAGATTAACTATGAAACCATAGAAGGGAAAAAAATGCTACCCCTACTAACTTAGAATGATAAAGGATATTAGGACATTTTAAAGATGCGTTGAACTTTCTATAGGAAGATACGAGCCTACTATTGGTAAACCATCGGCCCTTTCGTTTTTGTCTGCCTCACCCCTCCCCAATATAAAATGGTCATGATAATGAAGTCTATTTTCTCTGCCTGTAATTACGGATAATCAGGGACTTCGTCAGACTATAGCTCATTGTAGTTCGAAAGGGCACATCATTGTTTCCATCAGCACCATTGCCCGTCAGCTGAAGGGAACCACCGAGGAGACCTTGGTTGCAGGGCTGTCCAGACTGCCCTTCCAGACACTCTGGCGGAATGACAGACCGAGCTTGCAGCCATCACCAACCGATAATATCCATTATACCGGCTGGATGAAAAGCAACGATATGAATGATCTTCTTGGTAAGACTGATTTTAAAAATCATATTCATACGCTTTACTCTATTTCTTTCTGTTAACTGTTTTCTTTCTTAATTGTTTTACTTTTATTCTCATTTTGCGACTGGTATTTCTCATTCTAAAATATGTCTATTTCGTCTTGTTTTGTTAAAGGTAAAGCAGAGTTTTGGGAAATTTTGAAAATGGCTGGATAGCGATTCTTTAAAAAGTTGATATATTTGGATGCCCCTGATGATGTATTATAAGCACTAGAAAATTAGCCTTTAAAACACTTCTGCTTTTGAGAAAAATTGAATATGAAAATTAACCGGTGCTTCCGGTAAATTTTGATAAATTTCAAATAGCTATACGGCCATCCAATGTTAGCTGCGACCATGAACATCTCAGAATATGCAGTTGTGAAATATAATTTCCAAACGGGAATTAAATAGCAAATCGGTCGATTTTAGTCAAGAAACATTATTTCAAAGCTTAATTAATATCTTGACCTTGAGAGGAAGCTAAACAATTTAAACACCTTATTGTATACAATTTCATCACTTAAGACTCGATTTTAACCGCGACAACGATCACTGAACATTGTAGGATCGCATATGCGTCCAATATGTTCATTGGAACCAAATTCATGCCGTACCAACACTTTGTATTACCTTTAATGAAAAAGTCCCTACTATATTTTCCTAATACGTGGGTCATGGTGCCAGTTGTCAAACATTGAGCCAGTTCCTGATGCAGTCTAACTTCAGCAAATGACGCCTGGTGTAAACCGGGAGTAATTGTTTCTTGTACATTTATTCTTGAGTATAATTAGAATAGCTTTTCATAATTTAGGTGAGAAAAAGGGTCAGAGAACAACTAAGTATGGTCACTAGAGTAAAGATAGGCCAGTGTTCACGCTTTCACACTCACTAACTACACCGAAATGGCCTTCAAGCTAAGCTAAGCCTGTAAAGTGTAAACACTGTTACATTTTTCCGATAACCTCTCTTCATGAAATGATTATGATAATACAATTTATTATTCATGGATGAAATGTATTACTTCTATGGACTTTATTGATCAATAAAGTTTGAGTAATTAAGTTTTTAGAAAATGTCAAACTTTGTCTAATAAGATTAAATCATATTTTAACAATCATATCATGAAAAGAGGTAAGAAACATGTGTTCTATCTTTAGGGGTAACAGTGCATTTGCAGGAATTTCAGGAAGTAAAAATCTTAAATCTGGTAAATTTATTTCGAGGTCTCAACAGAACTGTTGCTTTTATCACCACGGGAGGGCGTTGTGGTATTATGGAGGCGATTTACCATGGTATTCCGATGCTTTGCCTTCCCTTGATGTCATCTGACCATCATGAAAATTGCGCCAAAGTCCAGAAAATCGGCATGGGTATCGTGCTTGACATTCACTCATTCACAGCTGATGACGTGTACGATGCAGTCTTGAAGCTGACGCACGAGGAAAGGTAACGTGACACACTTGCACTCACGGGGGGGGGGGGGGGGGGGGGGGGGGGGAGGGTGTAATTACCCGTTTATTCCGCAAAGCTGTCATCATTAACAACTTCTTCGTATCGACTTCAAGGCAAATTTAAAAAATAAATACATAAAGAGTATCAATGGAAACTACGCCTAAGTCACGAAAATTTGCATAGATATCGACATTCACAGCTGATGGAGAATATGCGATGTCAAAGGTAATCATTAAAGTAAGGGAATAATGCGACACAGTGATTTAATACCCATCACTAGAATGGGGTGACGTATTTGACATCCCCCTCCCCCCCATCTCATTCAAATATACAGGCCTATCCATTTTCTCTGTTTGGCCTTGTTGAACATTGAAACATTAATGATTAAATCAACTTTTGTCGGTAGTTTTCTGCAAACTTTGTCCGACGCACCTCCCATGAAAATATGTTTTTACGACTTTCTCTTGTTGCCTTTTTCTGTATAAACCTACATTATGTTTAATACATTTCTCACAGTATCTTTAGCTATGCTCTGTCGGTACAATATTTGCATTAATCTACATTTTGTCTGATATATCGTTTAGTAAATGTAATCTATTATGATTCATATGTTCTATAATATTCTACATGTTTATAAAGATAACATATACAGATATAACACAGCGCAATACAAACAATCTTCATTATTTAATACCCCCTCTCTCTCTCTCTCATTGTCCCCCTCTCTCTCTCTCTCTCTCTCTCTCTGTCCATTCATCTCTCACTCCCCCATTCTCTCTCTCTCTCTCTCTCTCTCTCTCTCTCTCTCTCTCTTTCAGTTATCAGAAAAACGCCCTCAAAGCGTCGCACGCCTTCAAGTCCAAGCCCCAGTATCCAAGAGAACGCGTTGCATTTTGGGTAGAACACGTCCTACAAAACGGGGATCGTCACTTGAAGCACGTTGGATCTGGATCGTTCTTAAGTTTGATTTACTCTACATGTCTGGACCTTGTTATTCAGCTATTCCTCATTGCTTTTATTTCTGCTTTTATTTATTTCAAGATAATAAAGTGATGGCGCGATGGGTCAGTGGTAGAGCAGTGCATGGTCTCGTAACCGGGAGGTCCCGGGTTCGAAACCAAGTCGATGCGCTAGTGCCCTTTGGTAAGGCATTAATCCGCATTACCAAGTCCTTCGGAGAGGACTTAAAACCGTCGGTCCCCTGGTTGCTTACTTACAAGCGTACACATGTTTTGTTAGCATACAGGTAAAACTAACAAACCAACCAACTAAGATTGTTATTAAGTGGACAATGAACGGACATAGTTTGTGATGATTAGCTCTTAGCTCATATAATGTTGACATAATTATTGATATGATTGTAAAATACCATCTGGAAAAGGTCTTTCAAAGAAATTTGGATGGAATATGACAAAATTAATAAATCAAAAGAGTTTGATTTTACCCAGTTTACAGTTGTCCCTTTCCTCTCCCGTTTACTTCTTACGTCACTCTCCCTTCCCCCTCTCCCTCGCCTGTCTCTTCCTTTCTTACTCCTTCTCCCTCACCCTCTCTGGATTCTCTCTCCCCTCTCTCTGTCTATTTACAGATATTTACAGATGTCTGTCTACCACGCTCTCGCTCTTTTTCATTCTCTTCATATTGTTCCTTCTTTCCCCTTGCCTAACTCCATTTATCTCTACCTCTCACTCTCTCCCTCCGTTATCTCCCTTCCCCTCTCTACCCTCCCTTCCCTTCCCTTCCCTTCCTCTTCTGTCCCTGCCCCCCCTCTCTCTCTCCCTCTCTCCCTCTCGTTCCGACCCCCTTTCTCTGTGTCCCTTTCGACTCTGTCTTCCTTTAATCTTTTTTCTTCTTTTCCCTTCATTCTTCCCCCTCTCTCAATTTTCTCTCCTTAAAACTTGAATAAAGCATTACACAGACACAATGATTTGTAGTTTATCAACAAACATTATATTGAACTATCCGGCATATATTCTGTTTTGAAGACGTTCAGTGTTATTTGTAATTAATCACTATCTCAAACATTACAAACAATACGTTGAATTCTCTTTGTAAAACATTGATAAAAAAAATGCGAATGATAAAAACTTGTCAGCCAAGAAGTTGTTGAAGATGGGATAATAACCAGCCCTTGTTGGTCACCGATTGGTGGCTGGGATGAGAGCTGCGACTCCTGAGGGAGTGATGGGAATTATGGGAAGATGGTTTGAGCTCTAAAGGACGGTCGTATTTGCACATACGTCAAGGATATAATCAGATATATTTCTTATCAGTGTAATTAAACACGATAAAGTCGGGAATGTCGTCAGATGGCGACAAGGGGTGGAAAATGTTTAGGGGTTAGGGTAAGGTGAGTATGAGGAAATAAAGGTAGTGGTCATGACACAAACATACCTTAGTCTTACACACGAGGCCGATACAAGACTGACAACAGACAACACATACATCGCCGCAAGTGGCTTCAGTTTGGGTCACTATGCTGATGCAAGTGGTGTCTTACACAATTAATAAATGGACGATTCACATACAAATTATTTGAAAAAGAAAAAAAATTATATATATATATTTTTTAAAATACACTTTTCATTCAAATGTCAGTTTAAGAATAATAAAATTGGGTCTTCATTAATTTCTAGCATATATCAACTAGTGAGAGACAGTGAATGAGAGTCAGACAGACAGAGCGAGAGAGAGAGAGAGAGAGAGAGAGAGAGAGAAACAGAGAGATCGAACGAGGGAGAGGGGAGCATGTACAGTTTATTTAAATTGTCGAATTCTATTACTTTTGTACATTATGTGAATTTACTCACTACAAATCTACAGAGAAAGAGAAGCAGAAAACTATTCGACAATTAGCGGTCGTTAAAACATTATCTCGGAAAAAGGAACAATAAAACGAGGCTTACCACATGTATATAGCGAATTACTCCAACTTCACACATGTACAATAACAGGTTACGTTTTACTACGAAAATTCATTTTTGATAATAAGAAACACAGTATTGTTACACAAATTAGAATATAATTCACATAATCCAAACTGAAATTGATCCATTGATGAATATTTGGATTTAACCCGTTCGATACTGAATTCTCTCATCACCATATGCTTTACACATGGGCCTTCTGGTTCCCATATACAATTGGTTAATTGCAACCTTGGTAATGCTTTTCTACATGCACGCCTCTTTCAAATAACTCATTTCTTCTTCTCCAACCGCAGTTTTGTCTACTTCCATACACCTTCCCAACCTCTTCTCTTTGTCATTTCTATATCACTTATCTCTGTTTCTGTTCCACGGTCATATAAATGTGGTTGTTATTTCAATGTAGGCTTACATTTCAACTAAACTTGATATGCATCTCAGGTAGAATTCAACATTATTCCTGCCTTTGAAAATAAAGCAATCATTTTAATACTAACATTTTTACATTTATCTTGCATTTTAACTACCTGAACGTGATTTTATGAATGATCAAAGTATATCTTCTTGTAACATTGATTCTTGCAGAAATATAATTATATACATCATATAATTTTCATCCCAAAGTCAAAATTTACAACTATGAAAGCTTAAAACATAATCAAAATGTGATTGTATATATACTAAGGAACGGAGGTCGGTCGATCATTTTACGTATGTAATTTAGTAGCATGATATGTTTTGTTAACAAATTTGAACAATTTAAACATAATCTTATAAAGTCAACGATCTTACATTGGATACGGCAACCCAAAAATATGCTGCCTGTATGACCTATTCGTTTTTCCCCATCAACTCGAACAGATGTTACTACAGAACAGGACTTTACTTCTGATCTCATAAAATTAGTTTATACATTGGAATTGAACAATGAATACGGAAAAGAAAAAAAAGAATTATACTTTTATGTACACTTTATCCGTAAGCCCTGTAGGAAAATGACCAACTGTGATGGATTAAGGCGTCCGAAAATATATCGAAAATACGTTGTGCAAATATGAGCTTCTTAAAACAAAAGAGAACCCATTGAATTAATCCCAGCGGTTATGACGTATGTGACCAGAATGATAAGACACGTGCAGAAGTTCTGTACGTCTGTAGAAACTATAAAAGGGGTAGGTTCGAACGGTTTCAGCATCTGTTCCAGTTTGTGTTCAACAAAGAAGACACCACAACCGTGAGTATATACTCGTTTCTTACTCCTCAACATTATTTTGTATGGCGTTAATTTGGTGCAGTCGAGTTGTAATACCATTTTAACACTTACAAATAATTATTGTTGAAGGAAGATGTTCCTCCCTTGGTTGGCAAGTACTCAAACAATTACGTTTGTAGGCCTATTCCTCTTTGGCTATACAGTTTTAATATGTTCAAATGTTTCTTCTAGGAAAATAAAACAATATTCAGTGTATCAAAGACTTTATAACACGATTCTCATGCAGCGCAACTTATTATTCATTGTAATATACAGGCCTATACTATATTTATATATTTAGATCTCATTTTATACAGTTTAAACCGTAAAGAAGATATGGTATAACCATGTAAACTTTGAGTATTCGAGTGTGATTCCATAGCTCTACCAAAACCAGCATGTCGAAAAGGTGCTAAAAAGGGTTAGGTTGATTTACCAAGAATCATATTCAAATACCATGTCTTTTTTACAACAAGTTATTACACAAATTATAAGAAAGATATTTTTTTTTTATTTCAGAAAATGCGTGGATTGATCGTGTTTACCGCCCTGTTGGCTGTTGCCTATGGCATCGCTCCTCTCCAGCGTGCCAAGGAAACCATCAAGGGAAAGTACCTTGTTATGATCGACGTAAGTTAAAACTCTTCTCTCTTTTCTTTTGTATTCCTCTCTCGCCCTTCTATTATTACATGTATTTCTCTCTTAATTTTGTGTTGTTGCTGTGTCTCTATGAATCACATGTTATCGTTACAATTCTTTACTGTTAAATTTGGGGTTCTAGTTCTATCTCTCCTGATGTTCGTCAGTTGACAAAAACTAAAACTGTTGCAGTTAAGCAATTCAAGTTGATCTATTATTTACTTCGTATACTTCGAGTAAATTTCGTTTCGAGTCATCCCGTAGTCAACCGTTGGCACTAGTCCTTTTCATATATACAGTCCATCATACATTATAATTTGTTTTTCTTCAGGCTTCTAAATATGAATGATATTTTTAGAGCCGTATACTTTCTAATATGCAAACCTGACAAAATAAATCCCACCTCCCACCTAAGACCATCAAAATGATCACTGAAACAGTGAAATATTGAGAGAAATAAGGCAAAGTTCGTCATGCTTGGTCTCATCTTTGCTTTCTCCTTTGCTCAACCAGAAGTCATGAATATTCAAAACATGGCTCATAGATCTATGCATATTCATAACACCGTGTCAATATCACCCTCCCCTCTTTTACTTTTCTGACATCAGGATAGTCTCGACGTGAATGACTTCGGTAGCCGTCTCAAGGATGCTTTCTCTGCTCGTCGCTTCAGGCTCGCCAAGGTCCTCAAGACCTTCAGGAACATGAAGACCCTCTCTCTCGAGCTCAGCGAAGATGCCGTCGAGTTCGTAAGTTACAAACAATAAACATTTGCGACTCTCAACCCAGATGCAGTAAACGTGTACCTTAGGAGAAATAATTCCTTGAATACTTTCAGCACTTTCCGTCCGCTCGGACAAATCCAAAGTAATAGTAAATACCTCGTAGGCGCTTGAGCATTCCCTAGCGGGGATGAACAAATTTAAATTTGTGGGAGAGGGTTTAACCCCTTTCTTTTCATGCATGTCAATGAATTTATTTTGTGATACTTAATAAAAACACAACTGTTATTATCATTATCATAGTGGTATGCCAACAGACATTTTGCTGTAATCCCCACTGTGCCAGGTTGTTTTGGAGATAATCTGATTAACGCGATGGTTCTATGAATGGCGAGTGCGAAACACACAGCATAGCCCAATGAGCATGAACAATAGTTGCTACTACGAATGCGCCCTTGCACGCACATGGCACTCAATAGGTAGCGTGCATGCAGCCTCATGGCAGGCTATGGGTTAAACAAAAAAAGATTTTCTTCTTTTCGATGGGATAATTCGTGAAAATTTATCAACCTATTTCTATGACTTTTACAGCTCCGCAGGTTCGATGGAGTCGTACACGTTGAGGAGGATGGTGTTGTCCGCACTCAGGCCGTCGCCTCATGGGGTCTTGACCGTATTGACCAGAGGAACCTTCCTCTTGATAACTCCTACAACCCAATGAGTAAGATTTTAAAATTGGATGATTTTAACTTATTAAAACAAGTTTATGCTCTCGTGTTCTATGTCTAGTTACTCATTTTAGATGTTAGAGGGCGTGTAAAATCCGTTCAGTACACTCACACATGGCTGGAAACACTATGATGATCGCTACAGTTATCTTTAACAAAATGAGTTTGAAAAGAAATCAGCTCTTGTAATCGGTCACGGTCGTTTTTCCAAAGGTTCATCATTACGAAAATTCATTTTTCCGGAGGTTCGTATCTCCGAAAATGAAAAGGCAATCTTCCCATAATATAAAATGTTCAGACAACATTGATACAAAATATTCTCACAAAATCATCTCCGCTTACTTGCAGACTCTGGTGCTGGTGTGAACGTGTACGTGGTCGACACCGGTGTATGGCCCACCCACAACGACTTCGGAAATCGTGCTGTCGCCGCATATGATGCCGTCGGAAACAACAACGTAAGTTGATATATTAATTCAAAACAAATATCATTTGAATGAACGAATGGATCCAAATTTTATCCATGCAGCACTACCTATCAATGCAATTTACCGGTCAGATGCAGATGCTATGCGAATATGCCGAAAAGGAGCAGCGGGGTGCAATTTGTACAAGCCCCTCTTTAAAATTGTTCTCATGTATTCAAATTGTCTAAACAACAGCTTAAGAAGTTGACAAAGTGCGAAAAAAACCCGATTAAATAAAATCATACAGATCATTTGCTTATCATAAGTGGCCGAGGCAAGGCCTGCATATTTAGATTGTAAAATTACAAATTTGGGAACAATAGTTTAAGCTATGACAACGAAAGTCTGAATGTTGATATATCCTGAAACACATCTAACGACGTTCCACAAATCCTATAAATGTGTCTAGCGAAAAGAGTACTATCGGCCACATGTTTTCTTTTCCCATCTTACAGGGAGTTGACTGCAACGGTCACGGTACCCATTGCGCTGGAACCGTCGCTGGAACCAACTACGGAGTCGCCAAGAACGCCAACATCTTCGGAATCCGTGTTCTTGGATGTCTTGGATCCGGATCCAACTCTGGGATCATCGACGGTATCTATTTTACTTTGAATTTTTTTAGAGGTTCATTATAAACGGATCATGTGACAAATTAAAAAACATGCAGATTTTGCGGGGATTAAATGCTTAAGTCTGGTCAAATTTAGGCAAGGACCATTGAAGGAAACCCTGTACCTAATCGAAATCTAACACTACCTAGGTTAAAAACAATGATGTAGTAACATGTAGCAACACTGTCTTCACAAAGCTCCAGATCTTTCGTTTTAATCAGAATATGTAACAGATACAAACAAATTGTCCTATCCTAGCAAGCACACAATGTACTGTAGATATTCGCAAATCGTCCTGATACGTTCACTTCCAAGGACGGTTTGTGCTCCCTGAGATCGTACTGGAATCAAAAGTTAAAGGGTCGTCTCCATAAAATTGTAACACCAAGGCCACTGAAAGAACTGTTGAATCTGTTGTAATATTTCTAGGTTTACTCGATTGCTTTTTTTTGTGCAGGAATGGACTGGATTGTCTCCAACGGTCGTCGTCCAGCAGTTGTCTCCATGTCTCTCGGAGGTGGTGCCTCCAGCACTACCGATGCTGCCGTCAGGCGCATGTACGATGCTGGCTTCACCGTCTCTGTCGCCGCTGGTAACAGTGATGAGGATGCTTGCGGAACCTCCCCAGCCAGGTCTGGATATGTAAGTATCATCACTGATATCCATTTCTGCAGTGGAAGCATGTTCTGTATGTTACGTTCAATAAGGCACTGAATGAAGTACAGAAACGTAAAGTAACATACAAGATGAAGCCAATATTCTGTTGCATACGATCTCAGAGACCTTCGAAATATAAATATGAGTCCCTTTCAATAGGTTTTTGCGTCACGTATTTAATTGTTCGAACACTGCAATGACTTAATTCAGTGGAGTGGTGGAGTGGTTCATTCACTTGACTCTCAATCCAAGGGTTGAGGATTCGAATCCCAACTAACGATGCTACGTCCATTGGCAAGGCAAATAATAACATATTCTGCCACTCTCGGCCCAGGTGTAAATGAGTATCTGCTAGTTAAAAATATTTGCCGGGTCCTAAGGGAGAACAGCATTGATGCTGATGAGGCTTCCTTGCTAGGGGAAAAATATTATTATTGTTATTATGTGATCCGAACATAAATTTCCAAGGCAATACAACAGGGTATTGAGTTTCCCTTCAATTAACTCTCCAAAACTCTCGCAATCGTGTTGCAAATTTGTTACATTTTAGGTTGTAATGGGGCTTTGAGTCGACTCTAAATCAAGTACCTTTATCACAATGATACAGTGCTTGGAAGAAAAAATCAGAGAGTATTCCGATAGTGTGTGTATCAATGGTTTGAAAGTATGAATTTGAACGGTATTACTGTATGTGTTTCATTCATATTTTTAAATATAATTTAGGCCCTGACCGTTGGTGCCACCGATGACACCGATGCCCGTGCCTACTTCTCCAACTATGGCTCCTGCCTCAACATCTTCGGACCCGGAGTTGACATCACCTCTGCCTGGAAGGGATCTGACAGTGCTACCAGCACCATCAGCGGTACCTCCATGGCCTGCCCACACGTCTCAGGTATGTCGTCTTGGATGATGATTCCTTGCTGATACCTTTAACCCTGTTAAAAACTGTTACTATATACAACTTGGAGGTCTAAATATTAAAAAAATTGACTTAAAGGTAAAGACCAGTTCTGGTCATGCGATTGCATTGTGAAAGAAACGTTGTGGAATCGATCAGAAAAAGTTGATCATCTAGCATAAGAAGTATTGGTATTTACTGCAAGGTTCTGGAATCATCAACATGATAAGAAATTTGGCCCAGTCTTGGTAAAGTTACAAGCATTGTACACAGAGAGGTGTATGTGAGACTTCGGGACACGTGCGCGAAATCTATCCGGTCCGGATAGATATAATAATTTACTAAATATATCAATTAGTAGCCGAAATTTGTACCATCACGTATTATTCAAAACATAATCTTTCACATTATTGTGAAAAAACACGTAAATGTTATATGTGATAATTCCTTTCAAATTTTTCATTACTGGTCACTGTACCCGAAGTTTTGATGAAGTATTTGTAACTGTGATGTTTATATCTTTGTATAATCTTTTATTTCTCTGCATCTCAGGAGTCGCTGCTCTTATCCTTGCCGCCAGCCCAAGCATGTCCCCATCTTCCGTCTACAGCTCTATCCTCAGCTCCGCCACCAGCGGTAAGGTGACCAGCAGGGGATGGCTCTCACCCAACCTCCTCCTCTTCACCAACTAAATCAAAACAGCATTGCTGAAAGGATATTGATATGTAATCAGATGAACTCTGATTTTAGAAGTTGGAAAATGTTTCGTTGTGTAATCAAAGATGAATAAATCGAAAAAATAATCAAAGAGAAATGTGAAATGATGATTTTCTTGTGTCACGTCTGCTCAATCAAAGTCAAAAGACCAGTAAGAAAATGAAAATAACAAGTATACATGTGCATGTGTGTGTGCGTATGGGTGCGTATGTGGGTGTGTGTTCCTTCAGTCTTTGTGTGTATAAGTGGGAACAAGTGAAATTTTCATCAACACTGGGCTGTTGTGGCTATCGTAGCCTCGTTTAAATGATTTTAATTTTTTTAAAAAGTAGATTGTTTCTCTTTGTCTGTCGCCCCAATTTGGGATATTCTGAGGAGGCTAGGAACAGTGTGTGGTGGAAGTGTGGTCGGATGGTGTGTGTGTCGCATGGTGGAGGGGGGGGGGGGGGTAGTAGTGTGTTTGGTTGGATGGGGTTATTTGTTTCATGTTACAGCGGATTTCATTTTTGTTTTCATCAATCGTACAATCTATGTAATGAAAATGTTTTGAATTCATGTCAAGGAAAAACAACTGTATTTTATTTCTAAGATTGATTTGTATTGTTTGGAATCAATACAAAAACTATTGAAAACAAAGAAAAGTATAAGAGAGAGAGAGAGAGAGAGAGAGAAAGAGAGAGGCGCACACACACAAACACACACACACACAAACATCGAAACAAACCACACAGAGACGCACACACACACACCCACACGGACACAAACACACATACAACAACATAACCACAAAAAAGCCCAATGCAAACAAACAAAGCAACAAAAAACACAATAAACAACAATTTAAGAAAACAAAAGGTACCCCAACTTTAATAATTTGGTCAGGCTACAATCTGGCTCTGGGGTTAAGGATAAGTCTCCCATTTGTCGAGTACAAAAATGCAACAAATTTCTGTTTTTCTCTTAGGCGCTTTCGCTTGGGACACTAATCTAGATTATTGTGGAAAGCATATTACGAATGTCCTCTAAATAGAAAAAAACACTCCCGAGTCTTTAATCTTAAACAAAACAAAATTGTTGCCATTATGTGTGTTGGAAGATGAGGGAAAGTTGATCGGCGCTTCGTTATATAGTGCCCATACCTTTCAGTGATTAAAACTTTCAAAAATTCATAACTTTCTAACTTTTTGTCCAATTTCCTTCAAAACTTTCACCAGTCTGCTTCTCTTGTGTTTCTGCTTTTCTTTTAGTCTAGAATAGTTTGGGGTTAGGGCATGATTTATCTTTAAAAGTTTGTACTTCTTTCTGAATAGCAGTCCTGGCACTTATACTTTATGCTTCCTGATGCATATAACAAGTTTCATATGTGTTTCTATTTTTAAGATCAAATTATGCCCGCTTTGATTTCCTTCCTTCTTCCGTTTTGGCTTGACTGTTGATATGAAACTAATGAACCAACATGATACTGTGATGTTTTTGTGTTAAAAATGAATGACCTTGCACCATTACGACGTATTGTCCGAGTCAATAATGTTTATGGTAATGATGTCACCCAAACACACACACACACACACACACACTCACACATACATACACGCCTATTATGTCCGAGGACCATGGTAAACTACCTTCTTTTGAGGACAGGTGTTATCTAGCTCTAATGGACATAATGGTGAAAAGACTCCTTAAAAAAGAGAGTGCTTTTAAGGACGCTCACAAAATTGAATGCGTTTTTTTAAGTTTAAAAATTTATCATAGACCTATACATCAGAGGACATGATTCTTGTTTTGGTATACGTCTGAGGTGGCTTTCTCTAATGTTAAAATGTCATATTTCAGCATTCGACAGAGGTCAACCACGCACACTTATCAAGATTGCGTAAACTTACGAGGACATTGTATTGAATAGGTAACACAGCTCAAGTTTACATAAATGTACGAGGACAACATGCGTTACAAATGTAACACAGTCTTTGTTTGTATAAACTTATGAGGACATATCAACACAGATAAAGTTTCTGTAAACTTATGAGGACATCACACAAATCAAGTTTGCAGCAACACACGAGGTCTTATTGCACAGGTATTTCACACATACCAAGTTTGCGCAATCTTATGAGGACATTGTATTGAATAGGTAACACAGCTCAAGTTTGCATAAATGTACGAGGACAACATGTGTTGCAAATGAAACACAGTCTTTGTTTGTATAAACTTATGAGGACATATAAACTTTATCTGTTTATTTTGCACAGGTATTTCACACAGATCAAGATTGCGTAAACTTATGAGGACATTGTATTGAATAGGTAACACAGCTCAAGTTTGCATAAATGTACGAGGACAACATGTGTTGCAAATGAAACACAGTCTTTGTTTGTATAAACTTATGAGGACATATAAACTTTATCTGTTTATTTTGCACAGGTATTTATCTCTTTTAGCGATCATGAGGAGTTTATCTCAACAAGGGTTCCACTTTACATCATTCAGATACAAGCAAATTTAAACACTTCAAGTACACATGTAGATCATTTTCAAAGATTTGTTTTTAATAAAACTCAACACTGACAACAGGAACTTGACATACATGCAGTTAGTCATTCATAATGCATAAATAACTTTTCTCTTACATGTACAAAATCTCAGAAATCACCTCTTCATTTTTCTTAAATGATAATCTACACAAAGTCTGATCATTGTGATCATTTATCGATCATTAAACACAGAATTTTCAAAATGAATATAATCACTAAGATTGTCAAAAATCCTTAAATTAGCAGCATGTTTCTGCATTTGTTAATGTGATAATGAAAGATTTGGTCCACACTTGTGGTCGATTGTGCAGACATTCAGTAATAAAAAGAAACGTCAATTTTAAGCATTTTCTGGAGGTAACCCCCCCCCCCCCCCCCCACATACATTTGCTTCGTATGACCATGATTACATGGTACTTTGCCATAAGTTTTTTTTTTTTTTTTAACTTTTTTTTTTAACTTTAACAAAATATTTTCCTTCTCCACATATGGAAACGTTTGCTTGTATTTGTCTCATAAAAGAAGTTGAACACAAACTGACTCCCACACGGTGTTGAGTGCTCAGGGGTCACCGGCCACTGGCTTCATCGGGCAGGTAGTTCCATTATGTGAATGGGTAAATTAACTATTACAAAATGAGGGGACACATTACATTGTACAATAGGCACACACATTGTTTTTAATGTGTAAAAGCATACTCTTTTATTAACTTACTTATTGCATGAAACTATAAAACCAAAATGCATTTTGTATTCTAACAATTGGAGTACAATTAAGAATAACAGGTGAATGAAATACATAAACACCACAAACACCTGGGGAGGAAGCATTCATAAATTTGAATAATTTCTATGATAAACGACTCTGATGAAACTATAAAACCAAAATGTAATTTGCGTTCTGGCAATTGGAGTACAAAGAATGATAGCAGGTGAATGAAATGCTTCGACAACACAAACACCTGGGAAGGAAGCATCCATAAATTTGAATCATTTAGTTGATAAACGACTCCGTATGTGGACGTTTGGTGGAGCAGAAAGCAGTGAATTCTTAACAACACGAACCCATTTAACAGAATGTCGGAACGTAAATTAAAACAGTAAAATGGCTCTTATTTTAAAATAACTCATTAAATAAATACCCCAACTTCAGTGGTATCAGACAAAATATGTTATATCTTACTAATAATTAAAAAAAGATGTATAAACATTGTGAAAGTGTAGCATTTTACGATAAAAGACACCGATTTAGCGAAGATGACGTCATTTATGCGCTTGCATCAGGGAATTCAAGGTCAAAAGGTCAATTCAGACGCTGATAAGTTATTGGTCAAGCCTTTTTGTTTCCTTTATTCCGACAAAATTATACAATCAATCAAAACAAGTTTAATACCAGAAGAAAGCTAACGATTAGTATTTTCATTAACCGTTTGCCCCAAAGTCGCTTGACCACAGTGAAACGAGTGAGAGCTTACGAGAGCGGCCAAAGTGTGATTAAAACTCGCTATTTGCTCTTCTCCAACGCAAAAAGAGACGACATTGTGCTGGATAAATGTATTTTTTCCGACAAAAGTACAGAAAATTTGCATATGGTCTTTTTATATTATACTTTATGAAATGTTACCCGAGTGACTTCCGGGCGCCCCAATGCTGGAAAGAAACGCACATTTTAGAAAACTTCACTTTTTCATGGAAAAATGCTTATTTGTTCTATGCACGCAAGTTAGATTGAGCGGATGAGACAACGTTTCCATATGTTTTAGGACATGGACCTGTGACAAATAAACCCTTTTCAAAGGGAGATTTCCTCCTGGAATATCGTGGAAATATGGAATATTTATTTTGATCTCTTACACATAACTTGGGATAGAAATCAAATAGGTCAGGAAAAAATATTAATTTCAAGTAATGCACAGTACAGCTATAAAATGTGGATGGAGTATTCTGCACATGTGCACACTTTCCACCTTTATACACTTTGCTTATAAAAGAAATGCTGACACACACGCATATTCTCTTTGTTATAATACATTGCAGTCCATGCTGTAAGATGCAGATTGAATGTCAATCACATCCATATTTCTTATAAAGGAATGTTTATGTTTGTTTTATTTCAGCAATGAATTTATTGTATCGTTTGTTTTCTTCTCAAGTGCAATTTCCGATTGTGTGTAGAAAGTTTGTTCATGGTTTGACAATTCAACAGCAGTTATACAAATTACCATTCTTGCAGCTATAATTTTTATCAAGGTGATCCATATTAATTACAAACCTTTTTGCTTTGTATTATCTGACATTTATAGAAATTATTTGAATGTTTGCATAGTATACAATTGAATTATTATCATTTTATTCATTTATTTGTTTTTGCTTGTGATTGAATCAAACCTCATGATTTGCATGGAGTGCAATAAATCATATTTATATACATACATGTGTGTGTGTACACTTTTCTTCATTGAGGTAAGATGGATTCAATGGGATTTTAGTTTGTTTTGTTTAATAATGTTATAAACCCTGTATTTAATCTTAGTCCAGGGTAGTGTTGCAAGTTCAGGATACTTATTTCTACATTCCTCACATTCTTCTTTCCCTGGAATTTGGAATGTCCTGTAATTTCTTTTGAAAAATGTGTCTACAGCATGGTGTTGTGCTGCTGTCCAGGTAATGCGTTCCGCTGTAAATGAAAAGAGATTTTATAGGAGAGTGAAAAGAAAGCATGTGCATATTTGATAACCTAAGGACAACTTCATGTGATGCAAAAAAGTCATCTAAATCAAGAAATTTTCACAATTCCTTCTAAAGTACATTGTCACATATCCAACATGTACATGCAATTAACCCTAATCCCATTGGGATATTTCGATCACTTCAGTCCATTGGGGGGGGGGGGGGTTATTGGGTCCCCCCTTCTGATCTCGGCCGTTGATCGCGCAATCGCGCCGAAATTCGGCATGCACATAGCTTGTGATGTTAACTCTTAGATTGCGTAGTTACATTATATTCTACTTGCATGCAGATTTTTGCAGTGATCGTGCAACCAGTAGCCAAGATCTGAAGATGGGAGGGGGGGGGGGGGGGAGTTAAATCAACCTCTGGCAAAAGAAGACCCCAAAACCCGGCTAAATTAGGGTTTAAATAGGACTACAAGCAAAGTTTGAACTACATGCTATTATTACCTTTTGACCTTTTTGCAACAGGATGGCTACTTTTTGGCTCCATAGACCCAGGAGGTCCATCCCTCTCATCTGAGAGCTCTGGAGAGAGAGAGAGAGAGAGAGAGAGAGAACAACATTATTTTCTGGATTAACTAGATGAATCCTCGACCGCACGCAGTCGGAATTTATGCCTCCGCCATCACGTGATCAGAATTATCTTTCCCATTTATATCACGCAATCAGAAATAAATATTTAACTGAATAAGATTAACACATGACTTCCTTTATACTGCATACTAATAATAGCGAGAACATGAATTGAACATTCATGTTTTCAATGACATATGTGACCGATGGCCTCATAAATCTAAAATCTAATCAGACCCTTGTCCTTCCCATATCCTCGCATGATAAAAGTTATTTGTCAAACAAATTATGAGCTATTGCGAGAAAAGGCCATTTCCGTGTATAAAATGACCTATGTGACCTTTGACCTCATGGCCTATGGATAATTGTACTTCCCATCTGCATAAAGGACCAAGGTTTCAAGTTGATAAGCTAAACCATGGTCTGTTTTCCTGTATTCAATGACCCCTGTGACCTTTTACCTAATAGATCCATAAATCTTATCAGATCATTATCCCTCCTATATGAATACATGACCAATGTTTCAAGTTCATACGTTAAACGTATTATAAGTTTAGCGAGAACAGACTATTTTCATGTATAAAATGACCGCTGTGACCTTTGACCTTATGACTCCAAAATTTGCTTGGATCAGTGTGCTTTTCATTTGCACACACGACCAAGGTTTCAAGCTGATATGTCAAACTGCTCTTAAGTTATCCCTAGAAAAATCCATTTTTATGTATTTCATGACTTATATGACCTTTGACCTTTGACCTCATGACCCTAAAAATTTGCATGGATCATTGGGCTTCCCATCTGCATACATGACCAAGGTTTACAGTTGATATGTGGAATCGTTCTTGAGTTATCACAAGACAAGTGCATGTTCATGTATTCAATGACCTCTGTGACCTTTGACCTCATGACTCCAAAATCTAATCAGATCATTGTCCCTCCCATAAGCATACATGACAAAAGTTTCAAGTTGATACCTTTATTGGTTCTAAAGTTATCGCGAGAACGAAAACGGGAGGGACGGACAACCCGAAAACATAATGCCTCCGGCACCACCTTCGGTGGGCGGAGGCATAAAAATATACCAAAGTAAAGATGATTATAATACCCCATCCTCCATGTGTGTACTGAATCTCCTGACCATTGCTCAATATGAGGAAGTAATTTGATCTGCAATATTTCTACTTGATTTATTGCCATGTGCTGTAACCATGGCATCATAATTTCTGGCACATGAAAACAGGGCGTTTTACATTCACATGACCTATATGTGTGTGAAATATTAAAAGCATCTCTAAACTAGATGGAATTCGACTGCGCGCAGTCGAAAATGATGCCTCCGTCATAGAGCAATTTTACAAACCGAAACGGAAGAAATTTTTCAAATTCAAGTTCAATTGTAATCCATTAACATGTTCTCAGAATATCGTGATTACAAGCAATTTCTCATATACATATATGACCCTTTGATCTTTGACCTCATGACCCTAAAATCTACTCAGTTCATTGGCTCTGCAAGATTTCCTGAGTTAAATAGTAATCCATCTGTCAGTTCTAATGAGAATGCGTCCACAAGCTATTTTTGCATACATAATGAGCCCATGACCTTTGATCTTATGAACCATTCATTGGCTCTGCAAGATACATAAATGATCTAAGTTTGGCAGGAATCCATCAATCTGTTCTAATGATAATACGATCACAAGCTATTTTTGCAAACATAATGAGCCGCATGACCTTGACCTTTACCTCATGACCCCAAAATCTAATCAGTTCATCAGCTCTGCAAGTAACATACATGACCTAAGTTTGGCAGGAATCCATCAATCGGTTCTTGAGATAAGGCGATCACGAGCTGTTTTTGCATACACAATGTGCGCTGTGACCTTTGACCTCGTGACCCCAAAATCTAATCAGTTCATTGGCTTTGCAAGATACATACATGACCAAAGTTTGGCAGGAATCCATCAATCGGTTCTTCAGATAACGCGATCACAAGCTGTTTTTGCATACATAATGAGCCCTGTGACCTTTGACCTTTGACCTCGTGACGCAAAATGTAATCAGATTGTTTTCCTATAGTGATACACACTATCACTAAGTTTGAAGTTTAAATCTCCAGTGGTTCTTGAGATATCATGATAACAATCTCAATGTATGGAATTTCATAAGTTGACCTCTGTGACCCTTGACCTTTGACATACGTGCTCCAAAATCTAATCAGATCGTCTTCCTATGGTGATACATACTATCCTTAAGTTTGAAGTTTAAATCTCAAATGGTTCTTGAGATATCGCGCTAACAAACTCAATACAAGGCATTTCATAAGTTGACCTCTGTGACCTGTGACCTTT
The DNA here is from genome assembly GCF_000002235.5 of Strongylocentrotus purpuratus. NCBI lineage: Eukaryota > Metazoa > Echinodermata > Echinoidea > Camarodonta > Strongylocentrotidae > Strongylocentrotus > Strongylocentrotus purpuratus. The sequence goes on along the minus strand of NW_022145600.1, from coordinate 24,196,042 downwards.
GACCTACGTACTCCAAAATCTAATCAGATCGTCTTCCTATGGTGATAAATACTATTCCCGAGTCTTAAGTTTAAATCTTAAATGGTTCTTGAGATATTGTGATAACGGTCAAACGGGACGGACGGACGGACGTACGGACGTACGGACGGACAACCCGAAAACATGATGCCTCCGGCACCACCTTCGGTGGCGGAGGCATAAAAACAAGAAGTGCTTTGATCAGCAAAATTTGAAACAGATGGACCAACGGACCAAGTGGCCGACCTATACAACTTTTGTTTGGCGGTGGTGTTAAAATAAAAAAAAAATCACATAATATAAACTAGCAAAAGCAGAACGCACCTAGCAGTCTGGCTTGCATCATGCAATGCATTGCAGCATTCTTTGTGACATGGGAATATCAGATCATTTTTAAATATCCCTTTCAATATCCCTATAATTTTCATTGAATTTACATAAAAATGGCACACTATGTCTCGTTCTGCTATTCAGAGAGAAATAAATTGTGTTTTTAATGCAGTATAGGGCTTGATTGAACAGCTTTGTGAGGACATTAATCTGTGAATGTAACATAACTTGTTTCCATAAATGTGTGAGGACAATTGCAGTGCAAAAAAGTTCTTGTTTGGACTAATATTGCATGAGACATAAAACTAATATGCATAAATGTCTGAGGACATCACACGGAAATGTAACACGGAACTTGTTTCCATAAAGGCATAAAGACATCGTGCAACAAATTCTGGCACAGAAATATGTAACGACTTTGTATATAAATGTGGACATTCCATTGTCCAATTTATAACTTCTCTTTCATTCTTCTTTTCTGTCTCAATTGTATTATTTTATTTTTTTGCACTCCTTTCAATAGCCAATTAGAAATCGTGTATCCTCTCCCAGAAACTAAGTGGACTATTTGTCCATGCACTTCATTGTAGTATTGCAAATTATGCACATTATCAAGTTTCTAATACATTTTCTCTGCTTTTAACTTTTTCAAAGTTGAAATAGGAGATTCAGGAACTGGTTACCTCTTGATCTCTTTGCAATTCTATGGCTCTTAGTTCGATCTCTCTTAACTGGGGGCTCTGAAAAAAAATAATTACGAGACAAAGTACAATCTAATAGGCAACTAAATCACTCCATAGGGGTAAATGTAGTTGATGAATTTAGAAAGAGAAAATATATAGAGAATGGCTTTAGATATATAATTAGCAGAATTTTTTAATCAGCCAAAAAGTGCTTTGAAAAAATTGGACGATGAATTGTGTCTCCATGATCCCCTTTTGATTTTCAAAAACTTGGCAGCAAAAGAAGCATATTAAGACTTTTAACTAAAAACTCATATAACGGCATACCATGAAATATCTCAGTATAAACTGTATAATTGTTTATCCTTCTATTTCTTTGAATTATGTTAACAGAAAATTAAGGATTTACCTGCACACACACATATATAAAGTAAAAGTCATCAGAGATCATATGATCAAAATAACAATGTTGCACTAAAGCATATCTTCACCTGTCCATCCTTACTATTCAGCTAATTTCTCTATAACTCCCAACAAAGCAAGCTTTCCTCATAAGATGTCAGGCATTTTCTGACTTTTATCCAGGGCTAGAAACTACAATTTTGGTTAAGACCAAACTATTCAACACCTTCACAAGCACATGCATGTAACTTTATTATTCTAATAAAAATGGGACGTGAAAATAAACATGAAGATTTTGGTTGTTAGTATAGAAATAGATTCACATGCAATGACTAAAAAATGAAAACAAAATACTAATAGATGTATTTTTTAGGTAAATCCAAACTTCTTATAATGGGAACATTATGAGGTTACAGTTGTTTAAAAATTGATGCCAGATGCAATGAAAGAGGTTATACATGTATAGGATGGTATACAATTAGATACATGAAAGAAACTCATGTCTTTATGACTTGTCACCTTCTTGAATATCCCCATCTGGGGTGTGCCCTTCTTCAGGGGTGTCCACTTCTTGACTATCTCCATCAGGGGTGTCCACTTCTTGACTATCTACATCAGGGGTGTCATCTTCTTGAATATCTCCATCAGGGTTGTTATCTTCTTCACAAGCTTCTGCAGTGAAAAGAGAGGCGAGAGGCTTGGGTGCCTGGCCGGTTTGAACATAAACAGTTGACTTCAAAAAGGTCCATCTACTTGGAGGATAAAATCTGGGTTTCTAGATACCCCCATCTTTCTATTTCCTCATCGAATGGCCAGGACTTTATTTTTTTTTTCTTACTACATAGGGCTTCATGACCATAATTCTAGGAACACGCAGGTTCCTAGAAAGAATAATTCCAGCATATTTAACCCTGATCCCATTGGGATATTTTGATCGCTTCAGTCAATGGGGGGAGGGGGGGGGTGTAGCTTATTTGGCCCCCCTTCTGATCTCGGCCGTTGATCGCGTGATCGCGCGGAAATTAGGCATGCACATAGCCTGTGATGTTAACTCCTAGATTGCATGATGCTAATTAAGCATTAATTATGTGTGAATTCTAATAAGCAGAAATAAATCACCTACTGAAGCTCCAAATGTGCTGATTTTTGGTCTAGATACTCCTACTAATGTTACAGACAGATTATCATGAAAAGATTTCTAACAAAATTATTATGTATTTTATTGTTTTTTGAATTTCTTATGTATTTCTTTGTTTTTTCAACTTTATTATTTCTATTGTTTTTTTTATAGAAATTGTCGGTGACATTATTAGGGTCATACTATGATAAAAAGTACATTTTTAATCCATTTCATCCAGTTATATGAAAAATAGACCAGGATTTATGAATATTGACTGAAAACACAATTTGCATAAATCACGTTTTTGAATCATATTTGGCTTGACGAATTTTTTTCAAATGCGCGTAGCGTCGGTACCGCATACCTGGTTGTCGCAAATTTGGTTTCAAAAGTTGCGCGAGACTTGAAACAAAAAAGTCACAAACAATCATGGCGCGAGCTTTTCGCGTTTCAGACTTCTCACGAAAAATGTCGAGGGGGGGGGGGGATTAGGGTTAATCCTAAAAAAAGACTGGGCTATTTTTGGTCTCTAAGAAAACTGGGGGGGGGGGATAAAGTGCCCCAAGTCTGTTTAGGGTTAAATATAACACCTGACACATGTGTTTTCACAAATAACTCCCTCTGAAAGGTAAGCAGATCTGAAACTAGATGAATACTCGACCGCGCACGGTCAAAATTTATGCCTATGCCATCACGTGATCAGAAAGATATTACCCCTTATACAACGCGATCAGAAATATTTGGGTGATTTTTATAAGTTTTTGGGGCCCTGTGACCATTGACCTTTGAAATCCTGAAACCAAAATGTAATCATCTTCCTATGCTTATACATACTTGAGCCAGGTAGAAAGCTGTTCAATTGTTCTGAAGTTATCGTGGTAACAAGCTATTTTGGATGATATTTTAAAAGTTTTTCTTGGCCCTGTGACCTTTGACCAACTGAACCACAAATCTAATCAGTTCATCCTGACATGCAGACAAATGCAAATTTATACATAAAATCAAACTTTTTGCTCTATTTCACTAAATAAAGCTCCTAGAAAGCTGATTTTTGTGTAAATATTCTTTATATGATTCCTTACAATTCTACTTGTAAACAAAATTGCAATGAGAATCAATTTCCTATGTTTTATACTGTTTTATGAATTTCTTACCTATTTCTTTGTTTTTTCGACCTTTTGTTTTTTATTGTTTTTTAGATGGAATGTGTTGCAAAACATTTTGGAAGCATATTTATGCTAAAATAATTCATTTCAGCCCATAAAAGAGAAGGTATTCATATATTTATGATTTCTTACTGAAAACACATTTTACATAGACTTTGTACACAAAATCACGTTTTTTAGCCATTTTCGGTCTGACATGCATGCACTAAAGGTGGGCGGCGGCGTAACCATATGCCCGATTTTCGCGAAAATGGTCTTAAAAGTTGCACAAGACTTGATAGTAAAAAATCAGCGAGTCACGCGGTGAAAAAAATTCGCATGGCAGAGCGGTTGCGATGAAATTTGTCGAGGGGGGGGGGGCCAGTTGGAAAAGGGTTAAGCCATGGAATAAGCTATGGAAAAATAGGTGTCATCTTAAACAGAAAGAACACTTTTTTCTGTGATGTGACACAATATGGAAATATGTTTCTGATATATTTGCTATGTATCCGTAAACTCAATTTTCCAAAGTTTGTATGAGGGGAAAGGGTTCATAGCAGAATGGAAAAGTGTTTTGGAAAAAAAGATGTTTAATAATACATGTACATGTACTTGTTCTTACCATTTAGGTCGACATTGATACTGTCCAAGGACATTCCAGAGCACTTGTTCATCTGTCCCTTTTCCATTAGCAGCAGTATTTTTGCGATCTTAGCTACCTGAAGTGTGTTCTCTGGTAATCTATAATACTCTCGGTGAACTTTAATGTTGTGGCCCATAAAGGTGGCAAGTACATCTAGTTCATTGTCCTTCAGACATAATATCTGGGACATGGTTGCGACATGTTTCCTTAGCTGAGTGGATGTGATGTTTTCTGGATGTTCTGCTTTAGACATCCGAGCAAACTTTCTCACAGCATCACAACCCCTATAAGGTGTGGTACAACCTGGGCGTGCAAACAGGTACATATTGGACTCTAGGACTCCAGCATCTTGCCTAATGCTTTCCTCTGCTAAAACATCAAGTGCTTCTTTCATTTCCTGCGTCAGAAGCACAGGGACTGTTCTCCCTCTCTTTCCAGGTATTTCAACTCTGGTCAGTTTCTTGCAAAGCTCCTTTTCAAGCTTGTTGAGGCCCTGTAGAACGTCTTTGTTGAGATCTCCAGTACGTTTTTTGTAGTTTTCTACTGTCATCCTTTCAACCTCTCCACTGCGTTTCCTATTGAACAGGACAGTCTGAGCAAGCATGGCTTGGCCTAACCTGGAGAAATCATCACTGCTTACAGAACCTGCTGTGATGTGTGTCATTGACTCCTGCATCTGGTGCTGGATGGTGTTGTGCACGCTTTGTATGTCAGAAGACAAAGGAATTATTGTTGGTCTGTTCCTCTTTGCTGTGTAGAGAGTCTTGAGAGCACCTGTTGAAACTTTTTCTGCCCATTCAAGAGAGCACAATTCACCAAACTGTTCAGCCCTTTCTTTCTGCCCTGTGTCCCCATTCTTCAGTGCTTCAGCCATAAGAAACCTGGAACACTTTTTGAGTGAGTGTCCAACTTTTAAGGCTAGAGAAGGTGTCTTATACTTGCCTGAGCTCTCATCCAAGCCTGCTATTTTGTTGACAGCTCGGACCACATCATCAAACACCTTTGGGTCAATGGTATCAGACAGGCAGTTGATGGATGGTCTGATAGATCTCATTTGAAGGAGCAGACGGCCCATTTCCCTTAGTTTTTGACCAACATAGTTATAATGGTTGTTTGAGTCCTGGAACTTGGATAGAAGATGTCCACCGAGCTTTATGATTAAATCATCATGCCTCACTGCCAAACTAACATCATCATGAGTCATTCGGCTGAAGACTTCATCTCGAAGTCTTACAGGTACTTCTTTTGGCATAGGCAGCAACATCGAACATTGTGACTGAAAACTTCCAGATCCAGACTGAGCACTTCCGACACATTTCTTTCGATGCTTCCACAAGTCACTCCTTACATACCATGCGTAACACTGAGTGCAAGGCAGGTAGTCCTTCACTGGTGTTTCATACGTTGGCCGTTTAAATGGAATCAGCAAACCCTTCCCTTCTCTTAATACTTGAAGATTATGAGCATGATTGCCTTTATTTCTCAAAAGTTCAAGTAAGTCACGTCGATTCTTAGACTTCTTTGGAAATGCCATGATTCTTTTAACATCAACTTCGTTTGAATGATGTGACTGGATGTGACGAGCAAATTTTGGAGTGTCCTTCTCGCAAAATACACAAAAATGCCGTTTGTCCCACTTCCTCCGAAGTTCGTTGTTTGCTGTTAGAACCTTTATACATGTATCCTCAGCTTTGTCTGTTATATCCTTTTCTTGATTTCCAGCGTTGTTTTCTGAATCAAGTTGACCAATACTGGACTCATATAGACGATCTGCTCTGGATGTATGCAGTACGCGATATGGAATGACATCAGATTCACAATCATCATTGCTATCTTCACTGTCTTCACTCTTCTTCCATGTTGGGTCAGCGTCTGTATCATCAACGTCTTCATCATCTCTTTCTTCCTATGGAAACAAATGAAACACAAAGTAAATACAAATGCAGCGATCAAGCTGATAATTGATGAAATCCAATAGCAGGGAAAAAAATCAGTTTTAATAAAAAATGAGGAAATTAAATTTTCACATGTTTATTAAAATAGATACGCAAGTGCATATAAGGCATCTATGGTATTATAAACATTGTAACAATTCGATAGTAACACTTGTTTGCATGAATCTGTTAGATTACACTGCAATGCAACAATGAACTTGTTTCCATAAGTGTTTGAGGACATTACATGTACACTGCAAATTTGACATAGAAATTGTTTACATATTCAAGAGAGGACATGCATGTTATAATACTAAGCAATTTCAACACACTAATTGAGGATCTCTATACTTACCGAAGATGGTATGTTCTTTTCCTTTTCCAGACTGGGCTACAATACATGAGAGAAAGACATGAAACATTTCATCATTGTCATTTTTTTTTTGTTTACCCCTTTTCTTTCCATTTATTTTCTTGTATTTTTAAAACTTTCTTTTTCTTTCCTTTTCCCTTTTTATATTTCACTTTGTCGGCATTTTCGTTTCTTTTCTTTTCTGTTCTGCCCGAATACGAGAAGGCAAATAAGGCATCTACAGGTATCATAAACATTGTAACAATTTGGTAGTAACACTTGTTTGCATAATAAAAAAATAATAATAATGAAATATCTTTATATAGCGCATAACACAATCATGAGAAAGTCCCTATGCGCTTAAACAGAAATAGAAGTGTGAAAGAAATCAAAAGAGCTGGGATTATCACCAAGGTTATTGGGTTTCAAAGAGATAAGTTTTTAAGTTACTCCTGAATTTGTCATATGGTGTGATATTTGTGAAGAAGTTTGGTAGGCTATTCCATAAAATAGATGCTTCATGTGAAAATGATCTCTCACCATATGATTTTGTTGCAGTTTTAGGTACAGTGAACATTGATCTTTTACGAGAACGTAATGATCTCTCCGGTTTATATTCAATGAGCAATTCTGTGAGATATATGGGTGCTAACTGTTAAATCTGTATTACACTGCAATGCAACAATGAACTTGTTTCCATAAGTGTTTGAGAACAATACATGTACACTGCATATTTGACATAGAAATTGTTTACATATTCAAGAGAGGACGTGCATGTTTTAATACTAAGCAATTTCAACACACTAATTGAGGATCTCTATACTTACCGAAGATGGTATGTTCTTTTCCTTTTCAAGACTGGGCTACAATACATGAGAGAAAGACATGAAACATTTCATCATTGCAATCTTTTTTTGTTTACCCCTTTTCTTTCCATTTATTTTCTTGTATTTTTAAAACTTATCTTTTCTTTTCTTTTCCCTTTTTATATTTCAACTTGTCCCCATTTTAGTTCCTTTTCTTTTCTATTCTGCCCGAATACGCAAGTGGAAATAAGGCATCTACAGGTATCATAAACATTGTAACAATTTGATAGTAACACTTGTTTGCATAAATCTGTTAGATTACACTGCAATGCAACAATGGACTTGTTTCCATAAGTGTTTGAGAACATTACATGTACACTGCAATTATTTGACATAGAAATTGTTCACATATTCAAGAGAGGACATGCATGTTTTAATACTAAGCAATTTCAACACACTAATTGAGGATCTCTATACTTACCGAAGATGGTATGTTCTTTTCCTTTTCCAGACTGGGCTACAATACATGAGAGAAAGACATGAAACATTTCATCATTGTCATTTTTTTTTTTTTTTACCCCTTTTCTTTCCATTTATTTTCTTGTATTTTTAAAACTTTCTTTTTCTTTCCTTTTCCCTTTTTATATTTCACTTTGTCGGCATTTTCGTTTCTTTTCTTTTCTGTTCTGCCCGAATACGAGAAGGCAAATAAGGCACTGGTTTTTTTTAACTATGACCAAATAGCTTAATGACCCTTTGACAGCCTGAAACTTTACAAAGATAAAGAATTCGAAATCAGTTACAACTTTTTCTTGTAGCATGGACCTAGGTTTACCTCCCATAGCTTAGCGAAAAAATGTCAGCGTTGCTTTATGTGCATGAGGTATCCCTGAACAGCCAATTGTTTACGGAATTTTGTAACAAAATTGACATACCTTTTTGGTTGAAGCCGAAAAAAATATATACCCACAAGCAATATGTTTTTTTTCTATTGATGATTAATGAGCATGGGTGGATCTTAAAGAAAGTTAACAGTAATCTGAATTAACTCCTGTATTTTGATAGAACAGTGCAATTGAAAATGGTGTTTCGGACGTTACATTTTCCGTAAACAATGTAGGCCCTCATTTAACCCACTAGAACAATCATTTAATGAGATTGTTTATGGTTTGAATAAGCTTATTAGTTACTCCAAGTCATTAAATTAAAAGAAAATATAATGTAATTGTAGTAGCGCTTATATTATAAATATATTCAAAATTTGAAAAAGTTGTCTCATTTTCCGTAAACAATTTTGTAACGTCCGAAACAACTTTCCAATTGAAGTAGTAGAAAATATATGAACTGCAGGACCTATCTTTCGTAACATTTTTTAAACATTTCATGGCGGCTACCCACCAAAAAAAAAGAAATTTGCAATACATCATTACAATACTATTTTATAGTTAAAACCAATTTTCCGTTAACTGTTGTAACGTCCGTAACGAATGTAACGTCCAAAACAAAAAATACCAAATAAATGATGATAATCCATATTTGAGGGTATCTGGAGTAAATAAATCATTATGAAATAAGTTATTATAAGTCTTAACACAAGTCAAAACACAAATCAGGTCTTTCAAGTCCAATAATTTTGTGTAAACTCAAGAAGGGTGTTTCGGACGTTACACTATTTGATTGTTAACACATAGTTTGCAAATTTCAACTAATTTTCGATCATATGTGCAAGTTACGATTTCACAATGCACACTCCTGTTAAAAACACTATTTTGATAATTTCATTTAGATCTAAATATAAAAATATGAAGAAATATGATGCAAAAAATCAAATTTTCCGTAAAATATCTAAATTTTCTGCAAAATTGACTTATTAAACATAAATATTGAAGCCACAATTTGTGGTGCAAGGCATTCCTGGCTGCTTTAGTATATCCTTAATTGTAATTTATCAGAAAAAATCTCAATAAAAGTGACTCATAAAAATTATTCAACCATTTTAACAGCACTTTCTGTTATGCTGTTAGCACGTTTCGGATGTTACATTAAACTGTTAACAGACATTTTCATACTTTAACTAGTTCAAATGAGGGGCAAAGATAGATGTGAGAATAGCAAATTTCAATTTTTCAACCTCTCCTCTCGCTATTTACATTGCTGTGTGTTTGCAAATCATCACGTTTTCATTTTTACAGAGGTTGTTCCAAATTATGTCATATAACCAAAGATTGTATGGTCAATCTAAACTATTTGGTAGGTTACAAAAGCTCAAAATCACCCACTTAAGCAATACCCAGTGTACATGTACATGACATGGGTATGATACAGGTATATAAAGTTGATAGAATCAAGCAAATTAACATGTTTTCTAAAAATCTATCGGAAATATGAATTTTCATTTGAAAATACCTTTTAAAAAGGGCACTCAGTACACGTAACTAATCTGTGTAGAAAGTTCATACATGTATAAAAGAAAAGGGCATTACCAGTAATACCTTATTTAATGATCCTAAACATATACATGTAGTATCCTCCTCAAATGTATGCATACATACAAAATATGTAAGCTAGTGTAGGGATTTATTTTGAACTTCTGAAACTCCCCTTCATATCTATGATTCATCCTTTCATATTAACAGGTCATCCCTCATTCACATTCACCCTTTTCATCCACCATCCTTTCATCTGTCTATATCTCTCTCTCATTGGTTTCAATGTTCACCTGATGCAGTCAAGCTTATATAATATAATTTACATATCTATGAATATTCAATGTATACCCTTTGTTTATGTTTGAATATTCAAGAATACTTTGTGATGTTGATTTATACTTGTATGGGACTATATGAATATTTATTGATTTATTATACTTTGCATGGAATGTATGTGGAATGCTACATAGAATGCTGTAATGCTTTTACACATTAAAACCTGGTCAGTTAGCTAGTAGTTATCAATCCTACAACATGTCTGCTGGGCTGCCTCTGTGTTAAGAGTGGTAGGAATTATCTGTTAGAACCGCAACCCTACACTAGTGTGAAATATAAATGGGCTGTCCGTTTTTGTTTTTTTTCCTCTACGAAATGTCAAAGTTGGGGTGCGGCGCTGCGGCCTTATCGCCGGCAAATACGGTACATGTTTAGCCTACACTGTATATTGTTTGTCACCTGTAATATAGGCACAGCAAGAGTTAAGATCTATCAACCAACCAACCGACCAACAAATCTATCCATCCATTCATCAATCGGTCATCAATTAAATAAATAAATAAATACTTATTTAAGAGCATTAAAACATATTGTCGTTTAAAACAGCCTCCTAATACAAATAGTGGGAAAGGATGATTGTTACTACAGTAGTATTATAACCTAAAACACACACAATTTTAAAATACATAAAAAATGTCTCATTCTCGAGATGTACATACATTAGGATTCACTTATTTCTTATTACCGTACTTACATGACTGGGGGTACTTTTTTATAGTTTTATTTTTTTAAAGATTTGTCAATGTTTTTCTTACATACATGAATGTGTTAGTGATATTATTGAATGACACACTATATAGTTGAAGGCAAAGAACATTAGCAAGATGATTAAACATCTATATTGTAGAGTTTGTAGAAATTGATGATCTCATTGAAATGTTAACATCGTGTAACATCCGAAACAAACCATAGTATACATTTCACACTGTTGTTCATAACATGCAATAAAGAGTATGTTTCTATGTGAATTTTCTAAGGAGTTTTGATGACTACAATTGCTATTAGCTTTATATTTCACTCTGTTAGATCACATAAGCATTTTTAACTACCGGTACACGTTCTTGAGATGAATAATATACCTTACATAAATTGAGTGGTCGATGAAGACAAACTTGGTATACATGTATGTGCTAAACTAATTAAAACTGCACAATTTTTTTCCATAAATGTTACAGAAGTATTTTTTTGCAAACAATTAATGTAATTGAGGTCAATAATACCTAAAGAAAAGCAATTAACTTGAATAAAGTTATAATGTTAACAGTGTGTAACGTCCAAAACATCAGTGGTGTGCCATATGAAAATTATTAGGCAATGCACTGGTTCCCAATTTTTTGGCATGTATTTACCTTATATCATCAGTTGTTATAATAAAATAAGTTTGACCTAAGAAAAAAGCATTTTACCTATTGAAATAAAAACTTGTTATTGTCAAAACCCTAATTTAGAGCTATTTTTCACTTTCAAGGGATACAAAATCTGTATTTTTCAAGATAGAAACTCAACCATTTGCATGAATAATCTCTGAAACATATTCTTAAAGACCCAACATATTTAAAGGTGTAGTTAATAGCAAATGAGTTTTATATCACAGTTATTAGATATGCTATAGTTCACAATAAAATTGTAAAAACTCAAAGTATTCATATCTGGTGAATAAATAAGGAGATAGATTAAGGTCCAGAATTTGCATTTCTCAAAAATATGATTAGTCCTGATCATGAAAATACAAGTTTGAAGTGAGTAAACATAATTTCATTTTGGACCCATTTGTGGACACATTTGGTATAAGTTAAAAAAAACCAGTGCCATAAGGCATCTACAGGTATCATAAACATTGTAACAATTCGATAGTAAACCTTGTTTGCATAATAAAAAAATAATAATAATGAAATATCTTTATATAGCGCATAACACAATCATGAGAAAGTCCCTATGCGCTTAAACAGAAATAGAAGTGTGAAAGAAATCAGAAGAGCTGGGATTATCACCAAGGTTATTGGGTTTCAAAGAGATAAGTTTTTAGGTTACTCCTGAATTTGTCATATGGTGTGATATTTGTGAAGTAGTTTGGTAGGCTATTCCATAAAATAGATGCTTCATGTGAAAATGATCTCTCACCATATGATTTTGTTGCAGTTTTAGGTACAGTGAACATTGATCTTTTACGAGAACGTAATGATCTCTCCGGTTTATATTCAATGAGCAATTCTGTGAGATATATGGGTGCTTACTGTTAAATCTGTATTACACTGCAATGCAACAATAAACTTGTTTCCATAAGTGTTTGAGAACAATACATGTACACTGCATATTTGACATAGAAATTGTTCACATATTCAAGAGAGGACATGCATGTTTTAATACTAAGCAATTTCAACACACTAATTGAGGATCTCTATACTTACCGAAGATGGTATGTTCTTTTCCTTTTCCAGACTGGGCTACAATACATGAGAGAAAGACATGAAACATTTCATCATTGCAATCTTTTTTTGTTTACCCCTTTTCTTTCCATTTATTTTCTTGTATTTTTAAAACTTTACTTTTCTTTTCTTTTCCTTTTTTATATTTCAACTTGTCCCCATTTTAGTTCCTTTTCTTTTCTATTCTGCCCGAATACGCAAGTGCAAATAAGGCATCTACAGGTATCATAAACATTGTAATAATTTGATAGTAACACTTGTTTGCATAAATCTGTTAGATTACACTGCAATGCAACAATGAACTTGTTTCCATAAGTGTTTGAGAACATTACATGTACACTGCAAATTTGACATAGAAATTGTTTACATATTCAAGAGAGGACATGCATGTTATAATACTAAGCAATTTCAACACACTAATTGAGGATCTCTATACTTACCGAAGATGGTATGTTCTTTTCCTTTTCCAGACTGGGCTACAATACATGATAGAAAGACATGAAACATTTTATCATTGTCATTTTTTTTGTTTGTTTACCCCTTTTCTTTCCATTTATTTTCTTGTATTTTTAAAACTTTCTTTTTCTTTCCTTTTCCCTTTTTATATTTCACTTTGTCGGCATTTTCGTTTCTTTTCTTTTCTGTTCTGCCCGAATACGAGAAAGCAAATAAGGCATCTACACATAAACATTGTAACAATTCGATAGTAACACTTGTTTGCATGAATCTGTTAGATTACACTGCAATGCAACAATGGACTTGTTTCCATAAGTGTTTGAGAACATTACATGTACACTGCATATTTGACATAGAAATTGTTCACATATTCAAGAGAGGACATGCATGTTTTAATACTAAGCAATTTTAACACACTAATTGAGGATCTCTATACTTACCGAAGATGGTATGTTCTTTTCCTTTTCCAGACTGGGCTACAATACATGATAGAAAGACATGAAACATTTTATCATTGTCATTTTTTTTTTGTTTACCCCTTTTCTTTCCATTTATTTTCTTGTATTTTTAAAACTTTCTTTTTCTTTCCTTTTCCCTTTTTATATTTCACTTTGTCGGCATTTTCGTTTCTTTTCTTTTCTGTTCTGCCCGAATACGAGAAAGCAAATAAGGCATCTACACATAAACATTGTAACAATTCGATAGTAACACTTGTTTGCATAAATCTGTTAGATTACACTGCAATGCAACAATGAACTTGTTTCCATAAGTGTTTGAGGACATTATATGTACACTGCAATTATTGTTCACATATTCAAGAGAGGACATGCATGTTTTAATACTAAGCAATTTCAACACACTAATTGAGGATCTCTATACTTACCGAAGATGGTATGTTCTTTTCCTTTTCCAGACTGGGCTACAATACATGAGAGAAAGACATGAAACATTTTATCATTGTCATTTTTTTTTTGTTTACCCCTTTTCTTTCCATTTATTTTCTTGTATTTTTAAAACTTTCTTTTTCTTTCCTTTTCCCTTTTTATATTTCACTTTGTCAGCATTTTCGTTTCTTTTCTTTTCTGTTCTGCCCGAATACGAGAAGGCAAATAAGGCATCTACAGGTATCATAAACATTGTATCAATTCGATAGTAACACTTGTTTGCATAATAAAAAAATAATAATAATGAAATATCTTTATATAGCGCATAACACAATCATGAGAAAGTCCCTATGCGCTTAAACAGAAATAGAAGTGTGAAAGAAATCAGAAGAGCTGGGATTATCACCAAGGTTATTGGGTTTCAAAGAGATAAGTTTTTAGGTTACTCCTGAATTTGTCATATGGTGTGATATTTGTGAAGTAGTTTGGTAGGCTATTCCATAAAATAGATGCTTCATGTGAAAATGATCTCTCACCATATGATTTTATTGCAGTTTTAGGTACAGTGAACATTGATCTTTTACGAGAACGTAATGATCTCTCCGGTTTATATTCAATGAGCAATTCTGTGAGATATATGGGTGCTTACTGTTAAATCTGTATTACACTGCAATGCAACAATGAACTTGTTTCCATAAGTGTTTGAGAACAATACATGTACACTGCAAATTTGACATAGAAATTGTTTACATATTCAAGAGAGGACGTGCGTGTTTTAATACTAAGCAATTTCAATACACTAATTGAGGATCTCTATACTTACCGAAGATGGTATGTTCTTTTCCTTTTCCAGACTGGGCTACAATACATGAGAGAAAGACATGAAACATTTCATCATTGCAATCTTTTTTTGTTTACCCCTTTTCTTTCCATTTATTTTCTTGTATTTTTAAAACTTTACTTTTCTTTTCTTTTCCTTTTTTATATTTCAACTTGTCCCCATTTTAGTTCCTTTTCTTTTTTATTCTGCCCGAGTACGCAAGTGCAAATAAGGCATCTACAGGTATCATAAACATTGTAACAATTCGGTAGTAACACTTGCTTGCATAAATCTGTTAGATTACACTGCAATTAATGCAACAATGAACTTGTTTCCATAAGTGTTTGAGAACATTACATGTACACTGCATATTTGACATAGAAATTGTTCACATATTCAAGAGAGGACATGCATGTTTTAATACTAAGCAATTTCAACACACTAATTGAGGATCTCTATACTTACCGAAGATGGTATGTTCTTTTCCTTTTCCAGACTGGGCTACAATACATGAGAGAAAGACATGAAACATTTCATCATTGTCATTTTTTTTTTTTTTACCCCTTTTCTTTCCATTTATTTTCTTGTATTTTTAAAACTTTCTTTTTCTTTCCTTTTCCCTTTTTATATTTCACTTTGTCGGCATTTTTGTTTCTTTTCTTTTCTGTTCTGCCCGAATACGAGAAGGCAAATAAGGCATCTACATGTATCATAAACATTGTTACAATTCGATAGTAACACTTGTTTGCATAATAAATAAAAAATAATAATGAAATATCTTTATATAGCGCATAACACAATCATGAGAAAGTCCCTATGCGCTTTTAAACAGAAATAGAAGTGTGAAAGAAATCAGAAGAGCTGGGATTATCACCAAGGTTATTGGGTTTCAAAGAGATAAGTTTTTAGGTTACTCCTGAATTTGTCATATGGTGTGATATTTGTGAAGTAGTTTGGTAGGCTATTCCATAAAATAGATGCTTCATGTGAAAATGATCTCTCACCATATGATTTTATTGCAGTTTTAGGTACAGTGAACATTAATCTTTTACGAGAACGTAATGATCTCTCCGGTTTATATTCAATGAGCAATTCTGTGAGATATATGGGTGCTTACTGTTAAATCTGTTAGATTACACTGCAATGCAACAATGAACTTGTTCCATAAGTGTTTGAGAACAATACATGTACACTGCAAATTTGACATAGAAATTTTTTACATATTCAAGAGAGGACGTGCGTGTTTTAATACTAAGCAATTTCAACACACTAATTGAGGATCTCTATACTTACCGAAGATGGTATGTTCTTTTCCTTTTCCAGACTGGGCTACAATACATGAGAGAAAGACATGAAACATTTCATAATTGCAATCTTTTTTTGTTTACCCCTTTTCTTTCCATTTATTTCCTTGTATTTTTAAAACTTTACTTTTCTTTTCTTTTCCTTTTTTATATTTCAACTTGTCCCCATTTTAGTTCCTTTTCTTTTCTATTCTGCCCGAATACGCAAGTGCAAATAAGGCATCTACAGGTATCATAAACATTGTAATAATTTGATAGTAACACTTGTTTGCATAAATCTGTTAGATTACACTGCAATGCAACAATGAACTTGTTTCCATAAGTGTTTGAGAACATTACATGTACACTGCAAATTTGACATAGAAATTGTTTACATATTCAAGAGAGGACATGCATGTTATAATACTAAGCAATTTCAACACACTAATTGAGGATCTCTATACTTACCGAAGATGGTATGTTCTTTTCCTTTTCCAGACTGGGCTACAATACATGATAGAAAGACATGAAACATTTTATCATTGTCATTTTTTTTGTTTGTTTACCCCTTTTCTTTCCATTTATTTTCTTGTATTTTTAAAACTTTCTTTTTCTTTCCTTTTCCCTTTTTATATTTCACTTTGTCGGCATTTTCGTTTCTTTTCTTTTCTGTTCTGCCCGAATACGAGAAAGCAAATAAGGCATCTACACATAAACATTGTAACAATTCGATAGTAACACTTGTTTGCATGAATCTGTTAGATTACACTGCAATGCAACAATGGACTTGTTTCCATAAGTGTTTGAGAACATTACATGTACACTGCATATTTGACATAGAAATTGTTCACATATTCAAGAGAGGACATGCATGTTTTAATACTAAGCAATTTTAACACACTAATTGAGGATCTCTATACTTACCGAAGATGGTATGTTCTTTTCCTTTTCCAGACTGGGCTACAATACATGATAGAAAGACATGAAACATTTTATCATTGTCATTTTTTTTTTGTTTACCCCTTTTCTTTCCATTTATTTTCTTGTATTTTTAAAACTTTCTTTTTCTTTCCTTTTCCCTTTTTATATTTCACTTTGTCGGCATTTTCGTTTCTTTTCTTTTCTGTTCTGCCCGAATACGAGAAAGCAAATAAGGCATCTACACATAAACATTGTAACAATTCGATAGTAACACTTGTTTGCATAAATCTGTTAGATTACACTGCAATGCAACAATGAACTTGTTTCCATAAGTGTTTGAGGACATTATATGTACACTGCAATTATTGTTCACATATTCAAGAGAGGACATGCATGTTTTAATACTAAGCAATTTCAACACACTAATTGAGGATCTCTATACTTACCGAAGATGGTATGTTCTTTTCCTTTTCCAGACTGGGCTACAATACATGAGAGAAAGACATGAAACATTTTATCATTGTCATTTTTTTTTTGTTTACCCCTTTTCTTTCCATTTATTTTCTTGTATTTTTAAAACTTTCTTTTTCTTTCCTTTTCCCTTTTTATATTTCACTTTGTCAGCATTTTCGTTTCTTTTCTTTTCTGTTCTGCCCGAATACGAGAAGGCAAATAAGGCATCTACAGGTATCATAAACATTGTATCAATTCGATAGTAACACTTGTTTGCATAATAAAAAAATAATAATAATGAAATATCTTTATATAGCGCATAACACAATCATGAGAAAGTCCCTATGCGCTTAAACAGAAATAGAAGTGTGAAAGAAATCAGAAGAGCTGGGATTATCACCAAGGTTATTGGGTTTCAAAGAGATAAGTTTTTAGGTTACTCCTGAATTTGTCATATGGTGTGATATTTGTGAAGTAGTTTGGTAGGCTATTCCATAAAATAGATGCTTCATGTGAAAATGATCTCTCACCATATGATTTTATTGCAGTTTTAGGTACAGTGAACATTGATCTTTTACGAGAACGTAATGATCTCTCCGGTTTATATTCAATGAGCAATTCTGTGAGATATATGGGTGCTTACTGTTAAATCTGTATTACACTGCAATGCAACAATGAACTTGTTTCCATAAGTGTTTGAGAACAATACATGTACACTGCAAATTTGACATAGAAATTGTTTACATATTCAAGAGAGGACGTGCGTGTTTTAATACTAAGCAATTTCAATACACTAATTGAGGATCTCTATACTTACCGAAGATGGTATGTTCTTTTCCTTTTCCAGACTGGGCTACAATACATGAGAGAAAGACATGAAACATTTCATCATTGCAATCTTTTTTTGTTTACCCCTTTTCTTTCCATTTATTTTCTTGTATTTTTAAAACTTTACTTTTCTTTTCTTTTCCCCTTTTATTTTTCAACTTGTCCCCATTTTAGTTCCTTTTCTTTTCTTTTCTGCCCGAATACGCAAGTGCAAATAAGGCATCTACAGGTATCATAAACATTGTAATAATTTGATAGTAACACTTGTTTGCATAAATCTGTTAGATTACACTGCAATGCAACAATGAACTTGTTTCCATAAGTGTTTGAGAACATTACATGTACAATGCAAATTTGACATAGAAATTGTTTACATATTCAAGAGAGGACATGCATGTTTTAATACTAAGCAATTTCAACACACTTATTGAGGATCTCTATACTTACCAAAGATGGTATGGTCTTTTCCTTTTCCAGACTGGGCTACAATACATGAGAGAAAGACATGAAACATTTCATCATTGCAATCTTTTTTTGTTTACCCCTTTTCTTTCCATTTATTTTCTTGTATTTTTAAAACTTTACTTTTCTTTTCTTTTCCTTTTTTATATTTCAACTTGTCCCCATTTTAGTTCCTTTTCTTTTTTATTCTGCCCGAGTACGCAAGTGCAAATAAGGCATCTACAGGTATCATAAACATTGTAACAATTCGGTAGTAACACTTGCTTGCATAAATCTGTTAGATTACACTGCAATTAATGCAACAATGAACTTGTTTCCATAAGTGTTTGAGAACATTACATGTACACTGCATATTTGACATAGAAATTGTTCACATATTCAAGAGAGGACATGCATGTTTTAATACTAAGCAATTTCAACACACTAATTGAGGATCTCTATACTTACCGAAGATGGTATGTTCTTTTCCTTTTCCAGACTGGGCTACAATACATGAGAGAAAGACATGAAACATTTCATCATTGTCATTTTTTTTTTTTTTACCCCTTTTCTTTCCATTTATTTTCTTGTATTTTTAAAACTTTCTTTTTCTTTCCTTTTCCCTTTTTATATTTCACTTTGTCGGCATTTTTGTTTCTTTTCTTTTCTGTTCTGCCCGAATACGAGAAGGCAAATAAGGCATCTACATGTATCATAAACATTGTTACAATTCGATAGTAACACTTGTTTGCATAATAAATAAAAAATAATAATGAAATATCTTTATATAGCGCATAACACAATCATGAGAAAGTCCCTATGCGCTTTTAAACAGAAATAGAAGTGTGAAAGAAATCAGAAGAGCTGGGATTATCACCAAGGTTATTGGGTTTCAAAGAGATAAGTTTTTAGGTTACTCCTGAATTTGTCATATGGTGTGATATTTGTGAAGTAGTTTGGTAGGCTATTCCATAAAATAGATGCTTCATGTGAAAATGATCTCTCACCATATGATTTTATTGCAGTTTTAGGTACAGTGAACATTAATCTTTTACGAGAACGTAATGATCTCTCCGGTTTATATTCAATGAGCAATTCTGTGAGATATATGGGTGCTTACTGTTAAATCTGTTAGATTACACTGCAATGCAACAATGAACTTGTTCCATAAGTGTTTGAGAACAATACATGTACACTGCAAATTTGACATAGAAATTTTTTACATATTCAAGAGAGGACGTGCGTGTTTTAATACTAAGCAATTTCAACACACTAATTGAGGATCTCTATACTTACCGAAGATGGTATGTTCTTTTCCTTTTCCAGACTGGGCTACAATACATGAGAGAAAGACATGAAACATTTCATAATTGCAATCTTTTTTTGTTTACCCCTTTTCTTTCCATTTATTTCCTTGTATTTTTAAAACTTTACTTTTCTTTTCTTTTCCTTTTTTATATTTCAACTTGTCCCCATTTTAGTTCCTTTTCTTTTCTATTCTGCCCGAATACGCAAGTGCAAATAAGGCATCTACAGGTATCATAAACATTGTAATAATTTGATAGTAACACTTGTTTGCATAAATCTGTTAGATTACACTGCAATGCAACAATGAACTTGTTTCCATAAGTGTTTGAGAACATTACATGTACACTGCAAATTTGACATAGAAATTGTTTACATATTCAAGAGAGGACATGCATGTTTTAATACTAAGCAATTTCAACACACTAATTGAGGATCTCTATACTTAATAATAATAATATATACAATTTGTATTGCGCCAAATCAGCTATCAGCTAGTGCGTAGAAGTAGGGTACACAAACAGAGAAAAGAAGAGAGAAGTGCAAAAGAAATAATGAGAAAAAATAATCAATTATACACGATGTTGAACAGGTAAGTTTTTAGATTCTGTTTAAATATTTTGGCAGAACTACTGTCTTTGATGGCTTGTGGGAGAGAATTCCATGTGGATGGCCCAGCATGCGTGAACATATTCCCCCACTTAGTTTTGACCTTAGGGATAATCAAGAGACCGGAATTTTGGGAATGTAAGGTTCTAGAAGGGATGTACTGGTGTATCAGAGAAGTGTTATACTGAGGAGCAGATCCATGTGTGCAATGATATATAAGGAGGAGAATCTTGAAGATAATGCGCTGTTCAACAGGTAACCAATGGAGTGATTTGAGGACAGGAGTGATATGATCGTGCTTACGGGAGAAGGATACTACCCGAGCGGCCGCATTCTGTAGTTTTTGGAATTTTGCAAGAAGGGTACTTACCGAAGATGGTATGTTCTTTTCCTTTTCCAGACTGGGCTACAATACATGAGAGAAAGACATGAAACATTTCATCATTGCCGCCTTTTTTTGTTAACTCCTTTTCTTTCCATTTATTTTCTTGTATTTTTAAAACTTTTCTTTTCATTTTTTCCCTTTTTATATTTCACCTTGTCCCCATTTTTGTTCCTTTCTTTTCTGTTCTGCCCAAATACGCCAGTGTAAATAAGGCATCTACAGGCATCATAAACATTGTAACAATTCGATAGTAACACTTGTTTGCATAAATCTGTTACATTACACTGCAATGCAACAATGAACTTGTTTCCATAAGTGTTTGAGAACATTACATGTACACTGCAAATTTGACATAGAAATTGTCTACATATTCAAGAGAGGACGTGCATGTTTTTATACTAAGCAATTTCAGCACACTACTAGTAATTGAGGATCTCTATACTTACAGAAGATGGTATAGTCTTTTCCTTTTCGAGACTGGGCTACAATACATGAGAGAAAGAAATGAAACATTTCATCATTGCCATCTTTTGTTGTTTAAATTACCCCTTTTCTTTCCATTTATTTTCGTGATTTTCTTGTATTTTTTTAAACTTTCCTTTTCTTTCCTTTTCCCTTTTTATATTTCAACTTGTCCCCATTTTTGTTCCTTTTCTTTTCTGGTCTGCCCGAATACGCAAGTGCAAATAAGGCATCTACAGGTATCATAAACATTGTAACAATTCGGTAGTAACACTTGCTTGCATAAATCTGTTAGATTACACTGCAATGCAACAATGAACTTGTTTCCATAAGTGTTTGAGAACATTACATGTACACTGCAATTATTTGACATAGAAATTGTTCACATATTCAAGAGAGGACATGCATGTTTTAATACTAAGCAATTTCAACACACTAATTGAGGATCTCTATACTTACCGAAGATGGTATGTTCTTTTCCTTTTCCAGACTGGGCTACAATACATGAGAGAAAGACATGAAACATTTCATCATTGTCATTTTTTTTTTTTACCCCTTTTCTTTCCATTTATTTTCTTGTATTTTTAAAACTTTCTTTTTCTTTCCTTTTCCCTTTTATATTTCACTTTGTCGGCATTTTCGTTTCTTTTCTTTTCTGTTCTGCCCGAATACGAGAAGGCAAATAAGGCATCTACAGGTATCATAAACATTATAACAATTCGATACTTGTTTGCATAATAAAAAAATAATAATAATGAAATATCTTTATATAGCGCATAACACAATCATGAGAAAGTCCCTATGCGCTTAAACAGAAATAGAAGTGTGAAAGAAATCAGAAGAGCTGGGATTATCACTAAGGTTATTGGGTTTCAAAGAGATAAGTTTTTAGGTTACTCCTGAATTTGTCATATGGTGTGATATTTGTGAAGTAGTTTGGTAGGCTATTCCATAAAATAGATGCTTCATGTGAAAATGATCTCTCACCATATGATTTTGTTGCAGTTTTAGGTACAGTGAACATTGATCTTTTACGAGAACGTAATGATCTCTCCGGTTTATATTCAATGAGCAATTCTGTGAGATATATGGGTGCTAACTGTTAAATCTGTATTACACTGCAATGCAACAATGAACTTGTTTCCATAAGTGTTTGAGAACAATACATGTACACTGCATATTTGACATAGAAATTGTTTACATATTCAAGAGAGGACATGCATGTTTTAATACTAAGCAATTTCAACACACTAATTGAGGATCTCTATACTTACCGAAGATGGTATGTTCTTTTCCTTTTCCAGACTGGGCTACAATACATGAGAGAAAGACATGAAACATTTCATCATTGCAATCTTTTTTTTTTTACCCCTTTTCTTTCCATTTATTATTTATTTCCTTGTATTTTTAAAACTTTCCTTTTCTTGCTTTTTCCCTTTTTATATTTCACTAAATTTGTCCGCATTTTCGTTCCTTTTCTTTTCTGTTCTGCCCGAATACGAGAAGGCAAATAAGGCATCTACAGGTATCATAAACATTGTAACAATTCGATACTTGTTTGCATAATAAAAAAATAATAATAATGAAATATCTTTAAATAGCGCATAACACAATCATGAGAAAGTCCCTATGCGCTTAAACAGAAATAGAAGTGTGAAAGAAATCAGAAGAGCTGGGATTATCACTAAGGTTATTGGGTTTCAAAGAGATAAGTTTTTAGGTTACTCCTGAATTTGTCATATGGTGTGATATTTGTGAAGTAGTTTGGTAGGCTATTCCATAAAATAGATGCTTCATGTGAAAATGATCTCTCACCATATGATTTTGTTGCAGTTTTAGGTACAGTGAACATTGATCTTTTACGAGAACGTAATGATCTCTCCGGTTTATATTCAATGAGCAATTCTCTGAGATATATGGGTGCTAACTGTTAAATCTGTATTACACTGCAATGCAACAATGAACTTGTTTCCATAAATGTTTGAGAACAATACATGTACACTGCATATTTGACAAAGAAATTGTTTACATATTCAAGAGAGGACATGCATGTTTTAATACTAAGCAATTTCAACACACTAATTGAGGATCTCTATACTTACCGAAGATGGTATGTTCTTTTCCTTTTCCAGACTGGGCTACAATACATGAGAGAAAGACATGAAACATTTCATCATTGCAATCTTTTTTTTTTTACCCCTTTTCTTTCCATTTATTTTTTATTTCCTTGTATTTTTAAAACTTTCCTTTTCTTGCTTTTTCCCTTTTTATATTTCACTAAATTTGTCCGCATTTTCGTTCCTTTTCTTTTCTGTTCTGCCCGAATACGAGAAGGCAAATAAGGCATCTACATGTATCATAAACATTGTTACAATTCGATAGTAACACTTGTTTGCATAATAAAAAAATAATAATAATGAAATATCTTTATATAGCGCATAACACAATCATGAGAAAGTCCTTATGCGCTTAAACAGAAATAGAAGTGTGAAAGAAATCAGAAGAGCTGGGATTATCACTAAGGTTATTGGGTTTCAAAGAGATTAAGTTTTTAGGTTTCTACTGAATTTGTCATATGGTGTGATATTTGTGAAGTAGTTTGGTAGGCTATTCCATAAAATAGATGCTTCATGTGAAAATTATCTCTCACCATATGATTTTGTTGCAGTTTTAGGTACAGTGAACATTGATCTTTTACGAGAACGTAATGATCTCTCCGGTTTATATTCAATGAGCAATTCTCTGAGATATATGGGTGCTAACTGTTAAATCTGTATTACACTGCAATGCAACAATGAACTTGTTTTCATAAATGTTTGAGAACAATACATGTACACTGCATATTTGACAAAGAAATTGTTTACATATTCAAGAGAGGACGTGCATGTTTTAATACTAAGCAATTTCAACACACTAATTGAGGATCTCTATACTTACCGAAGATGGTATGTTCTTTTCCTTTTCCAGACTGGGCTACAATACATGAGAGAAAGACATGAAACATTTCATCATTGCAATCTTTTTTTGTTTACCCCTTTTCTTTCCATTTATTTTCTTGTATTTTTAAAACTTTACTTTTCTTTTCTTTTCCTTTTTTATATTTCAACTTGTCCCCATTTTAGTTCCTTTTCTTTTCTATTCTGCCCGAATACGCAAGTGGAAATAAGGCATCTACATGTATCATAAACATTGTAACAATTCGATAGTAACACTTGTTTGCATAAATCTGTTAGATTACACTGCAATGAAACAATGAACTTGTTTCCATAAGTGTTTGAGAACAATACATGTACACTGCATATTTGACATAGAAATTGTTTACATATTCAAGAGAGGACATGCATGTTTTAATACTAAGCAATTTCAACACACTAATTGAGGATCTCTATACTTACCGAAGATGGTATGTTCTTTTCCTTTTCCAGACTGGGCTACAATACATGAGAGAAAAACATGAAACATTTCATCATTGCCATCTTTTTTGTTTACCCCTTTTCTTTCCATTTATTTTCTTGCATTTTTAAAACTTTTTTTTTCTTTTTTCCCCCCTTTTTATATTTCACCTTGTCCCCATTTTTGTTCCTTTTCTTTTCTGTTCTGGCCAAATACGCTAGTGCAAATAAGGCATCTACAGGTATGGTATTATACATGTATGTATCATAAACATAGTAACGACTCCATAGTAAAGATGATTATTACGCTCACCATTGCCATCATTTTTTTTTTGAGGGGGGGGGGGGCAATTTGAGGATAAAAGGTATCAGAACCATGTTTGGCAAACATTTTTCGTCCTTCTTTTATTTTCTTAGCTATAACAAGGCACTTCAAATTACTTTTTAATTTGAAAACAATTAATAAATCATCATTAACAGAAAATTTTCCTGAAGGTTTTTGTTTTTTCTGAGGGTTTATTCTGAAATGTGGATCTGTCTTTCAATGTGAGGTCTAATTATATAGCAACATTTAGTCATTTACAAAAATTGAGGTACACTTCTTTCTTTTATCACATTATAATTATCTTGAATGTCAAAGGTCTAATAGCATTAGGTTACTTCATAAGCAAGCTTCCCATTAAGATTCACCTTTTACCAAGTGCATACATTAGAATATAAGCAAACAAGAACATGTTCCATTTACCTGCCGCCAAGGTAAATTCTTTACTCCATAGTCGTATGTTAGTTCCACACCTTCTTTAAGGTCCACCAAAGCAAACAAGCACAAATGTGGGGAGTTATTATCAAATGCAACCTTTTTCATGATGCTATTTGGATGCACATGATCATCGTTGACCCACCTAGCGAGGCAAGAATTGCTATCTGATGCATCAATCCTGGAGAGAGTGAACAAACCAAGAATAAGATCTATAGTAAACAGTACTGGAAGTTCTCAACTCACTTAGGCCAAGAAAAAAAAAATTGTTTGGTCGCCCAAGAATGCCATTTTTGAAAAATAGTGTCGGTCGGTCGGACATTTTTTTATTTTTTTTTGTATTTATTTTTAGTTTTGACATCTTATATGAAAAATTGGACCAAAATCTCTGGCCTCTAACTCGCCAGGACCCTAGAAATCCCCCCCAAATTAAATTATTCACCAGAAACAGATGGCTATTGCTGTCTGTTGGAAAATAATTACTGAGGGGCCAAGAAATTCCAATAGACTATTTTTAATGACTCTTTGAAAAACATATTTCATATGTATTTTTGGCCATGTGTTTTGAACTCACCACCCCAAAATGTTGGTTTTTTTTACGCTTTTTCACATTTCATTGTCTATAAATGTTAATATCTTTCCTAAAAAATAGGGTAATAGTCTTGAATTTGGTAGCATTCTAAAGCTAATTAACAGAACTATCACATCTGCAAATATAAACTCGTTTGCGCGTAAAATAACGACGCTACGTAAGATAGAATGACACATGGCGAAGTCGGTTGGAGGGGGGGGGGGGGGAGCGGTACACAGTATATCTATGGGAGCGACATGCGAAACAGTTTAACGTAAATAACTTTGGCAAACATGGGGCTATTCAATTGATTTTGGTCTCATATTGAAGGTAATGATGCCTGCTACATTATGTATATACACTTATTATTGATAAGTATTCTTTTTCTTGAATTATGTGATAAAAATGTCACATTCCACCATACTAACACACACAAACTCTATGGAGACAATGCATTTTAAGGGTTTTTCGCTTTAAACGTTCATAATTTCGGTATACATGGGGCTAGACCTATGGTTTTTGTCTTGAATTAAAGGTAATTAAGTGTGATTTTATTTGCTTATGTTTATTATTTTTATTTTGTTAGTAATCACTTTTTTGTAAATTTAACCTCCAAATTGACAATTTTGTGTGCTGAGAATTTGCGTATATTTGCATATTAATATTTCTATTATAGAATAGAGATACCCCATACAATTCGATATCATCTGAAAGGGAATTTCCTGAACAATTCAAATATGATGAGAAACTAACAGTCAGGGTAAAGGAATTGCAGATCTAGATATATTTTGAAATGTATTTTTGGAATCATCACACTTCAAATATTTTCAATCATAACATTTTACAACTCCACCCTATCCCATTTTCAATGGCATTTTTGAAATCCTCAGGGTATTTCCTTTCAGAAAATGTATACTTTTGCAGGGAAAGAGTTAATATTTTTAAAGTTATTGGCATTTTTATGCTGAAAGGTGCGTGACTGTCAGCTTTAATTTTGGGGGATGGTAACACAAAAGGAGGCGAGTTCAAAACGCATGGCCATTTATGAATTTCTATGTGAATGAAAAGTTTAAAAAAATATAAATAATCAGGTCGGGCTAATTTCAAAGAATTGGTCGGTGGAGGGCAACCAAACAATAGATGACCTTTGACCTCAACATCTTTATCACTTCATGTCTGGTATTACCTGAGGATCATTTGTTCGAAGTGTGAACGAAATTGATCAACAAGTAGAAAAACAAGAGCAAGTTGAACAAAACCAACAGACAGGAAAAGTGATTACTAGTAGGAGTATGGGCTATCCAGGGGTGAAAAATTCTTTTTTGGTCATTTTGTTTTTGCAACTTTTTTTGTATTCCATTTAATACTCTATCTCAACATGGAATAACAAAATTTTTGGCTTGGGGTCCAACCAAAATCCAAAATGGCCGCCACTTTGCCCCCAGATCACACTTTCAGCTATAACTTTGTGATTTGTACGTCTTTTTGTTTGGATTTGGTGTCTTACCCTATGTTTGTAATCTGTAAGTGCATTAAAAAGTGGTAAAATCTATCAGGTACATGTCTAGTGCTAGCATCCGTTATGAACAATGGATTGGGCTAATTTGCATAAATAAGCATATTTATCGAAAAGATATCCTCAATTTCTCTAGCATTGCTGAAGACAAAATTTGGCTTTCTACTGGATAAATGACAGGTTTCCGACAAGCTCACTGGTACAATCTTCCCCTAAAATGCCCTGGATATATTCAGTCCAA
This sequence comes from Strongylocentrotus purpuratus, assembly GCF_000002235.5. NCBI lineage: Eukaryota > Metazoa > Echinodermata > Echinoidea > Camarodonta > Strongylocentrotidae > Strongylocentrotus > Strongylocentrotus purpuratus. The sequence goes on along the minus strand of NW_022145600.1, from coordinate 24,168,094 downwards.
TGTGGTCGTTGCCATATTTCATATCCAATACGAGCACGCATAGGTGGTCCACTCGGAAAGTTTCATCCCCATTGTCGTTCAAGAAGAACACTTTTTTCCTGATCAAGTTTCTGTAAACTTACGAGCATTGATATATAGGAAACACAAATCAAGTTTGCAGCAACACATGAGGACTTTATATTGCAAAGGTATTTCACACAGATCAAGATTGCGCAAAGTTATGAGGACATTGTATTGAATAGGTAACACAGCTCAAAATTCCATAAATGGTCATTTTCAAACATACATGTAAGTGGACATTTTTTTAAATTGTCAATTGGCCGTATTTCAAAACTTATGATATTTTTGGGCAATTTTCTTTCACTTACCATGTGAATACAATATGAATTTTCATTTTTCACAAAATTTTTGGATGTCTGCCTTCTCCTTATAGGAGAAATGAAAACTGCACAAAAAATTGTACATGTGGGACTGGGCTTCACAAAATGTTAGAAAATTCTATATTTCTCCTCTCTTGCATTATTTCATCAATCAAATTTGGACCAGATAGTAAGAAATGGTTAATATCTTTCAATTTGAGGTGCTATCACTGTTGCCTATTGATGAAAAAGTATCAAAAATTTAAGTTAAAGTGGACATGTCGCGTCTCTCACGATTTGGATGTCGCGTCTCTCACAGTATTTAGGGGAGAATCATTTATCACTGAGACGAGATGATTTATTACGACTATATATTTTAGAAAGGTACACTACTAGTACACAAGTACCAGCAGTCATGGAAGTGTCGGAGGTTTAGTTGGGCACGAATAAAATTATCACTGATAGCAGTCCAAAAACCATGTCCAAAATTTGTCGTGTCTCTCACGCCCCTTTTTGTACGGTAGTCGTAATTTTTCTAAGAAATACAGAATTCAACTCAAACTGGTAGTAGAATGAGACCATCCTACAATTTACAAAATATGATAGGTATGATCCACTATTCATTTCCAAGTGGAATGATACAGGCCCTTTTGTCTCTCAAAATGTCGCGTCTCACACGTTTGAAAATGACCAAATGTACGAGGACAACATACGTTGCAAATGCAACACAGTCTTTGTTTAAACTTAATTATGAGGACATATTAACACAGGTAAAGTTTCTGTAAACTTATGAGGACATTACATGTACACATATCAGGTTTGCAGCAACACACGAGGACTTATTGCACAGTTATTTCACACTTATCAAGTTTGCGTAAACTTATGAGGACATTGTATTGAATAGGTAACACAGCTCAAGTTTGCATAAATGAACGAGGACAACGTTTGTTGCAAATGAAACACCTGTAGTCCTTTTTTGTATAAACTTATGAGGACATATCAACACATATAGGAAACACAAATCAAGTTTGCAGCAACATACGAGACTTTATCTGTTTATATTGCAAAGGTATTTCACACATTTGCACAAACTTATGAGGACATTGTATTCGATAGGTAACACAGCTCAAATTTGCATAAATGTACGAGGGCAACATGCATTGCAAATAAATTATATATGAAACAAATTTGAAAGGAGGACTTGATATTGCACATACGAGACTTTATCTGTTTATATTGCACCGGTATTTCACACAGATCAAGATTCTGCAAACTATGTAACACAGCTCAAGTTTGCATAAATGTACAAGGACAATATACGTTGCAAATAAAACACAGGTAAAGTTTCTGTAAACTTATGAGGACGTTACACAAATCAAGTTTGCACCAACACAGGTATTTCACACATACCAAGTTTGCGCAATATTATGGGGACATTGTATTGAATATATGTAACACAGCTCAAATTTGCATAAATGTACAAGGACAACATGCGTTGCAAATGAATTATACATTGACATTTATTATATATGAAACAAATTTGATAGGAAGACTCGATATTGCACAGGTATTTCACACAGACCAAGTTTGCGCAAACTTATGAGGACATGGTATTTGTGTAAATGTACGAAGAAAATGCCATGCAAAAGTAGCACAGTCCAGGGGTTTATAAAACATGCAATTAAACTTACGATAAATATTAATCGCAAGTCTATGGCAAATTATGTACCATATCGAGATACGATTTATTGCAAAATTAATTGTATCTCTCTATGTTACAGGCTGCAGATTTGCAAAGTCCCCATGAGTTGCTGCAAACTTGATTTGTGTTTCTTGCAACGTATATTCACTTTTCTAAGAAGTTAAGCAGGAGCCGCGGAACGTTTTGAAAGAGGGGGGGGGGGGGCTGCCACAATTGGGGCTGTGTATAATACCATTTTTACACACTCCCATAGGCTTGCACGTGTTAACTGAAAAAAGTGGGTAAAAAAAGTAGGTAACACAGCTCAAGTTTGCATAAATCTATGAGGACAACATACGTTGCAAATGAAACACAGTCTTTGTTTGTATAAACCTATGAGGACATATTAACACAGATAAAGTTTGCGCACATTTATGAGGACATTGTATTGTAAGACAGCTCAAGTTTGCATAAATGTACGAGGACAACATGCGCTGCAAAAGTAACACAGTCTAGGTTTGTATAAACGTATGAGGACATATTAACTTAGATCAAGTTTGCACAATCCTCCATTTCTCTAGCATTGCTGAAATCAAAATTTGGCTTTCTACTTGATAAATTATAGGTTTCTGTCAAGGTCATGCACTGGTACGATCTTCCCCTAAAATGCCCTGGATATATTCAGTCCCATGTGGTCGCTACCATATTTCATATCCAGTACGAGCACGCGTATACATGTCAGTGTTGTAGTCAAGGCCCAAACTCTCAAGGCCAAGGCATGACCCCCTCAAGGCAAGGCCAAGGCCAAGGCCTGAAACCCCAAGACCAAGTTCAAGGCAAAGGCATTGAAAAAAACAGGCCTTAAGGCCAAGCATCAAGGCACCACAACACTGATACATGTAGGTCATGTCATCCCCATGGTCATTCATGTAGAACACTGTTGCAAGGACTATATGGAGGAAACAGTGGTAGAAGGAAAGACTGGAAATCTTGCAGGATGCCAGAGAAGCTGAGAATAGAATATTTCACTCTCCTGAACCTGTATCTTCCAAATTCAACAACCACTTGATTTTATTATGGATGAGAGAGGGAACTAAAAGATGATATAATTGTGTTCTTCTTGAATGACAATGGGGATGAAACTTTCCAAGTAGACCACCTATGCGTGCTCGTACTGGATAAGAAATATGGCAGCGACCACATGGGACATTGTTATTATTATAAAAATTATAAATATTCTAGTTTCAGCTTCTCTGGCATCCTACAATATCTCCAGTCTTTCCTCCTACCACTTTTTCCTCCATATAGTCCTTGCAACATTATTCTACATGAATGACCATGGGGATGAAGCTCTACAAGTGGACCACCTAATGTGGGCTGGTACTGGATATGAAATATGGCAGCAACAACATTGGACTGATGACATTCATGTTACTAGAGGAAGATTGTACTAGTTATGCCCGAAAATCTAGTTTGGGGGTAAATCGGTAGCCATTTTCTATTTTCAGAGCTACAAACCTAAAAGCGGAATCTTCACTTTTTTGGTCCTTTTACGTTTGATGGGGCGCGGTACCAAATTGAAAAGATGCCAGTGAATGATTCTAAATAGAATGTATTTAAATATTTCAATATTCACTGGCATTTCGTGCTTGTGACTCGGATATCAGTGTCATTGTAAATTGTTTTTAATGATTGGCTGAATAAATTGAAATTGAAAAAATTGAAATTGAAATTGAATATGCAAGGTGCTCTAAATTTTTGGCTGTAATTCACAAAGGCACACCGCTCAATCTTGAGAAATTCTTGCGTCTTGCTTGCTAATAATAAAGAGTTATGAGAAGACGGGTGGATGGATAATGGTATTGTTGTGTTCAGATAGTAATCAACATCTAAATATTTGATACCCCCTAATTAAATGCAAAAGACAAAAATTCCGCTTTTTGGTTGGCAGGTATGGAGTTTGGCCCGGCGTACATTTTTGTCAGACCCTAAGCCAAAATATTTTGTCATTTCATGCTGTTGCAAAAAGAAAATCAAGAATCATCCATTTATAGCCCACTCCTATTACTAGGTCTCTGCCAGAACATCGTTCAGGCGAGACAAAAACTGCATTAACAGACACTTTCACGATTTTGCTGATATTTTTAAAACACAATATAATAATATTTCATAACATGCTTTATGTAGTCTTCGACTACATGTATAAAGCATGCAAATGTTAGTCAGCATAAACTGAAGAAACAGGATTTTACTCATTAAAATCACTCACCGATACTCGGTACTTTTATGCGAGAAGTGGAAAACGTAATCCGCATTCTCATCATCCTGATCATCAGCAATGGACAATATTCCACGATATTCCAGGAGGAAATCTCCCTTTAAAAAGGGTTTATTTGTCACAAGTCCATGTCCTAAAAGTGGAGAAGGAAAATATTTTGTTAAAGTTAAAAAAAAAGTTAAAAAAAAAAAACCTTATGGCAGAGTACCATGTAATCATGGTCATACAAAGCAAAGGTGTGTGTGGGGGGGGGGGGGGGGTTACCTCCAGAAAATGCTTAAAATTGACGTTTCTTTTTATTACTGAATGTCCGCACAATCGACCACAAGTGTGGACCAAATCTTTCAATATCACATTAACAAATGCAGAAACATGCTGCTAATTTAAGGATTTTTGACAATCTTAGTGATTATATTCATTTTGAAAATTCTGTGTTTAATGATCGATAAATGCTCACAATGATCAGACTTTGTGTAGATTTTTTTTCTTCTCTCTTTCTGCTTGTACAATGCTGCTATCTGTTAACCATATTTTTCAGAGCCTTGAATCAAAAGGTATTGAACCAAAAGCAAATCTTCCTAAAGGTTTAACTAGCCTTGATCTCATGACTCGCACATCAAAGGACTAGTTCAATACAGCCACTACTAAACTGCATAATCTATGTGTACAGTACCTATGTCATCGTTGATAAATTTTTTTTCAAATCCCTCCTGATCTTCTCCAAGGCCGCACCACCTCTCCGCTATATGGTAGGGTGAGATGCGGCGGTTACGTCTCTGACTCTGTCAAAAGAGGATCATGAAATGCTCTACATGAACATCTAGTTATACAGTGTATGTCAACTGTAAAGTAACATATCATATGTCACTCCCCCCCCCCCTTTTTTTTTTCCTCTTTAACTTAGAATTAATAAAGAACTCCAGGCCCAAATAACTGGATTCATAAAAAGGAAAAAAAAATATTCCCTACAAAATGGTACAAAAATCATGAAAAGATGGAAGTTATGATTCGGAAAACACTTCTTGACCAGTCAATATGAATATTCATTTGAGTGAAGTGATGATGTCATCAGGTCACACAAATCATAAAGATGAAATCAAGAAAAATAAAAAATTTGGCAAATGTAGTTGAAAATATAACCCTGAAATATGTCATAGTAGACATAATTTCCCATTTTGGGAGATCTATAGAGAGAAAACAGATTTACTTTATTTTGCATGAAAATGAGATTTTTCTCATTTGAGTGAGATTTTTCTCATTTTCTGTAATCGAATCGTGTAGGAAATTGTGATGGTATAACATCATCTCTTCACTAAAATGAATATTCATACAGTGCCAGTCACAATTTTTCTTCTACCTGTTAATCCATGGAGGGACAGAGCCTTTAGGAAATAAAAAAATAATATTCAATCAATATTTAAATTGGCAACATGTATTTTTTTCCCCTCTATTAAATGATAAAAAATAAATGAATTTAGATATAATAGCACCAAAAAGAGATTTTTTTGTGAAAAAAAATTGGAACGAAAACGGCCAATGCTAACGCAGAAGTAGTGATTTATAAATTTTCTTTGCAAATTACCAATTTAAGGATCGCAGTGATTTGCTACATTCAAACTGCCCTTACTCAGGAACGCAAAATCACATTGCACTGGAAAGAGGCTCAAAATACTCAGTGTATTTTTCTCTAATTATGTTGCTAAACGCTCAGCTTTCTGGAATGTGGAGATACTGCCAAAAAGGTGACACTGCATGTACCTCTATGGGTTAAACCTGCAAAAGGCTTTATCACAACAGAATCACAGTAGGATCACTAAACCATATCTATTGAATTCAGCCCTTGCAGGTTAGGTATATAGAAGAAGAATTGTGACTTATTGTTTTCTAAAAATATGGGAAACTAAAAAAAAAATCATAAGTACCTTATTTCTTAATTTCTTATTTCTCATTTTCATTACTTTTTTACCCTGGAAGATTTTTCTGGAACCTTTTTATAAAATTCAGTTATTTTTTGGTCTGGAGTTCATTTTTAAAGAGTTCTTTCAAATGTCTGATTTATTCCAGCTGCCGGGGAGGGGGGGGGGGTGGTTAAATTTTATGTACTGGGGCTATTTTTCCCCTGTTCACTGCAAATTAAATTCTTAAAACTATGCCCATCCATGTGTAAAAAGCTGTCACAAAATATAGATTTGGTCTAAATATTTGCATTAAAGTAAAAACACTTGATACACATGCATTGATTTTCCAAATAATTGAGCTAACAAAAATACCTAATTCTTGAAAAGGGTTTCCCCCTTTGATGGACTAATACAAAGCTTAAATTTGTTTGTAATTTAACAAAAAACATCCATAGAACAAGATAGACTGGGTTTTTCAAATAAACCAGATGATGTCTCAAAATACTCAAAGCGGTGAAAATCCAGTGAGGATATTAACAGCTTGTTACCAATCTTCCATAAATTGCATGTATCATTTAAACCCCAAGTATAGTTTATTTATTTATTTGTTTTATTTTAGTAGGGTTGCCTAATCAGTGATCAAGGCACTGTTTTTCACTGGGGCCCTACAACAAAAAATACACATACATGAAAAATACAAAGGTAAAGTATACATACATAAAATAGTAACATTAGGCTGCAAAATTAAATTAAACTAATGATCAGCATTTTGGGAATTAACTTTAACAGAATACCAAAAATGTTTAACAAATTGTGAGATGGTTTGTGAATTCTTAACAAAATTGGGTAAACTGTTCCACATAACAGAACTAGAATGAACATAACTTGATCATCCAATTTCAGTTTTTACCGGTAAGAGTTTAACAGAATTATGGACTGCACAGTAGACCTTAATATATACATGTATCTAGCAAAATCCATTGTTTTCTAACAAAAAAGTCTGGTCTTTTCTCCTTTTGGTTATCGTTGTTGTTTCCTTGTATTCATGCCATGATTACTTCATTAATGTTTTAAATGAATGATTTGTGATGTTGACGGGACATGTTCCCATTATGTGCATACATGTATGAGTTATCTGAAACATAAAGAATGACATATTACTGCATTATTTAGGGTTTGAAGTGGAAAGTTTTTTAAAAGTAAATTTAAAACTATACCAATATCTCAAACTTGTCCAAAACATAAGACTGTTTTAATGACGGAATTCATCATTTTTCCGCACACATTCAGTCCATTTTGCAAATAAATATACACAATGTGTGGACTTTCCTGCATCAGCATCAACATCATTCAAACTCAGTCCATCCTATGCAATTGCCAACAAAGTCCCTCAAACCAAGAAAAAAATTGAAACTTTTGTCAGAAAACAATATTTAGCATTTTAATTTTTACATTCCCTATATTATATATCTAGGGGTTCTGCATAATCCGTGATTCCACAATCAGAACAGATGGCATATCATTATCAAAAGGAAATGAATCTTTCCATATATACCACTAAACAGTTTCCGTAACAAAAAAGATATCCCCTCAAAGTCGAGTTACGGAACTTTTTGGAGGGGTTCAAAATGAACCCTCTCTATGTAAACAAAATCTGATGAAAAATATATTAACAATACGTGTGTAGAACTTAATTAGCAATAGCAGATGATATCATGCAGCAAAATTAATGCCTAGGTCTAGATCTAAATAATTGTTCTTTAATTCATACTTTTAGGTGTACAATTTCTTTACCCGGAATGGCTGAAATACTTCTATAGAGAAGTATTTGTTCTTTTTTTTTGTTCTTGTTTTTGTTGTTTTGTTGTCTTTATTTTGTATATTATGTCACTGGGTGTCATTGGGTGTCCGGACGGGTTGGGTGTCCGGACGGGTTAGGTATCCGGACGGGTTGGGTATCCGGACAAAACGGCAATTTCAAGAAATTTGGAAGCAAGATTTCATAATTTGTTTGAATGTAATGTAAGACAATATTATATATCACAAATGCTCATAATTATTTTTGTTATTTGATCCATAGTTTTTGTGAAATTCAAAGGCAGAAGGAGGTGATTTTATTTGTGTTAAGTCTCCGGACACCGCACCCCATCTATACATAACAAAGACTCTAGTTTTCATTATCAATATAATTTGATTTGATTTCAATGGGGGGGGGGGGCAACGCACCCCAGCCCTCCCCCAAATGTTCCGCCGCCACTGTTTAATACATTCCTCATGCAAATATTCATAAAAATCTTTGAATTTTTGCACGGCTCAACATTTCCCATGCATGGTCAGTACACCTCAAGGCTCCACACTTTGTTAATGCATAGGCCTACATCCATACACATTGCAAACTATAAGTTCAGTGCACTAGTACATCTCCACACCAGAGTCCCCAGAAAAAGATGTGTGAATCAGAAATAGGTCTAACTTTACTCACCTTGGCCCCAAATAACATCTGGCCTCGAGCCTTCCCAAACACTGAATTCAATGAGCTGGTTTAATTTCTCCAAATCAACCAGACGATCAACAAATATAAAAAAGACCTGTCCCCATCTTCTAGTTCTGATTAAATGATTGAAGTGAAAACTAAAGATTAAAATAAAATTATAATTAAATAAACTGGCCGTAATTATCACCCCTTTTGGTCCATAAAGTGATACCCCCAACTTTTTTAAAAATAATTTTCGAAGCAGTGGAGTCTCCTTTGAGAACTGCATGTGGGTTAAGTCTTTGGTCAGCATCCATTCACATTAATAGACGAGCACCAGCAGCACGTTTGTTTTATTCCCTCCTTCACAGATAATTAGTCAAGCCTCAGTCCTTCACGTTTATGGCACGAAAATACATTTAAGTTAGCTAGGCCTAGACCTATGCCATGTGCGTGCAAACAAACAGAATGGATATCACATAGGCATACGGTAGGCTAGTAGCACATTGAAACAATACTAAATTTCTTACCTTTGCCATCGTTCGTTCCAATATTAGGGCCAAATCGTGAAATAAGCCACCGTTCTAGTCTAGTCCCGGCCGCGCGCACGATCAGTCATCGACGACACGGTCGAGTCTCGCGCTTCTAATACAACGCGCCAGCTAGCTGCGCTGCATTTTTGCAAGCTCGCGCGCGCTAGCTCACAACGATCGATCGAGGATCTGTGTGTCCGCAGGGGGCGCTCTTAACATTTCAAGACACACACGACGATATACCAACGGGAGTGTTAAGTGTGTCGATTCTTTTCTTTTCGAACATCCGAGGACAGGCCTTATTTAAGGTCAGATGCGTCCTCGGACGTAGAATATCCTTTTGCACGTCTATTACTCCCGAGGACAGCATGTTACGTCCTCGGAAGTAAATTTCGTCCTCGGACAAAAGGTGTGTTTTCTTGCAGTTGGTCTCGGACGATCGATAATGCACACGCTCTCTCTCTCTCTTTCAATGTTTTTATAACCCTTCACTATCATTCTCTCTCTCTTTCAATGTTTTTATAACCCTTCACTATCATTCCCTCTCTCTCTTTCAATGTTTTTATAACCCATCACTATCATTCTCTCTCTCTCTTTCTCTAATATACACGCGCACACACACACACACACACACATACAACAACATAACAAACAAAAAAGCCCAATGCAAACAAACAAACAAAGCAACAAAAAAACACAAACAATAAACAACAATTTAAAGAAAACAAAAGTATCCCGACTTTAAAAATTTGGTCAGGCGACAATCTGGCTCTGGGGTTAGGGCTAAGTCTCCCATTTTTGCGAGTACAAAAATGCCACAAATTTCTGTTTTTCTCTTCGGCGCTTTCGCGCTTGGGACATTACTTTAAACATACTGTGGATAGCATAAGTTACGAATGTCCTCTAAATAGAAAAAACACTCTCGAGTCTTTAATCTTTAAAAAAATTTTTTTGTTGCCATAAGGTGTGTTGAAAGATGTGGGAAAGTTGTAGTGTCCGGTGCATTTTCATATAGTGCCCATACCCTTTAGTGATTAAATTTAAAAAAAAATCATAACTTTCTAACTTTTTATACAATTTCCTTTAAAACTTTCAACAGTCTACTTCTTTCTTTTTTTTTTTCTCTTCTTTTAGTCTAGAATAGTTTGCTGTTATGCTGGTATTGCTGCGTATTTATGGCGAGCCTTTCTAACATTTATTCCTATTTCTTAATATCACGAATTACCATAGCTTTATAACGGAAAATCAATTTTTTAATTTCAAGAAATAGGAATAAATGTTTAAACGGCTTGCCATAAATACGCAGCAATACGCAAGCCAAATACGCAAAGGTGTGGCTGAGGCATGATGTCAAGAATTACCATTGCTTTACAACGGGAACGGAAAATCATTTCTTGATTTCCAGAAATAGGAATAAGTTTTAAAACGGCTTGCCATAAATACGCAGCAATATGCAAGCCAAATACACAAAGGTGTGACCGAGGCATTAGGGTAGGATTTCTCTTTAAAAATTCGTACTTCTTTCTGAACAGCAGTCCTGGCACTTATACTTGATGCTTCCTGATGCATGTAACAAGTAACGTGTTTCTATTTTTAGGATCAAATTATATTATCGAAATCTAATTATTTATTTGAGTCCGTCCTCGAAACAACTGAACGAAAGGTCATACAATTTTCATTGGAAAACAATCGTTTCCTGGTTCTCTCGCTCTCTCTCTCTCTCTCCCTTTCTCTATCTTTCTTTCTCTTTTGATTTTAATTACAAAAATAATCATGAACTCTCTGATTGGATATTGATGTGTCATTCCTTCACGATGGGCGGGGCCTAATAAAATTTTCCTCTGCAATGCAATAGCATGTCCATACAAAGACAAAAACGCATCCTTATAATAATGCGATGTTTCTAAACTCTAGGAAATAGTCACATTGAGGTACTGGATTGAGCAGACTGCATGTGCACCAGGGGAAGCAGCATCATTCTTAAAAAAAAAAAAAAAAGTTAATTTCCGAGGTTTAGTGCCATCCAGTAAAAAGCTTAGGTAAGCAACATCTTTTTTTAATAAAGTCATATAATATATACAGTTAACGACTAAATTATTCATACCTTAATCAAGTGTTCTTTAATAATTTTCTTTTAGTACATGTATGTACCAAATTTATTTGTCCCCGTTTATGTTTCTTGATAATTTACATGTAAATATATAAAGCCCTAGGTTAATCAATCCACTCTTCATTCTTGAGTTCAAGGCTTATTTGCTTTTAATAGATGCAGAAAATTGAACAAGACAAAAGAGCCCCCAAAATGGAGTAAAATCGGATAATTGATAAGGAAGTTATGAATTTTTTAAGAATATGAAACACTTTGGATCTTTGGAATTCACTACACAAATTGCCGATTTGGTTATAAGGCTATAACATCATTGCCTCACTATTTATCAATTGCTTTATATATTTTTAACCCATTGATTTCCCTTTTTTATACAAAGAGTCCCTAGGACTTCATTTCCCCATGCCTTTGCCCAGGTTATATAATTTGTATCATATTGCGTACATGATATTTCACAAAATCTTTTATGAACTTTGGAGAATTTATACTATTTACTAAATATTATATATTCATAATCATCGATTTTGATATAAATATTTTATTAAAATTCACATTGATCATGATTTGAAAATGTAGTTACTCTGTATATTTGTGCATCCACACAAAAACATGTTACTATCAAAATAATTTCGATGCTGGTGTGAGGAAATAAGATTTTCAAGTGTAAAATTGGAAATTTATATTATAAATATAAGGAAAACTATTAGTGGATAGTGAGGCAATGATGTCATAGACTCATGAGTAAGTTGCCAATTTTGTCTTGTGATTTTCAAAGTGTCTCATGTCATCAAGAATTCATAACATTCTTATTAGTTATTCGATTTTGCTCAAACTGTTATTGATAGGTTTGTTTGATCTTTCTGCGACTTGCTCATTAAGAAAAACGCACTCAACTAAACATTAAATTTTCAATGGCTATGAGTAATTCAGTTTTTAAATTTATAAACATATATATATATATATATATATATATACAAATTTGCGAAAATTCAAATATTCAGACGTTTCACGGAACCATTTATTTTCAAGTGGTTAAACTTGTTCATTTGTTATTGTTGGAAGTATTTTTTTAGTGTAACGTGGTGTAGCCTAATATATATATATATATATATGTATCTCTGGGTGTGGAGGTGCATGTGCGTGCGTGTGTGGGTAATTCTAAGACGATTGTCCCTTTTACTTTCGCATATGTATACATTTTATGAGAGTTGCCAAAACTGCGGTATACGTTATTTCCTTCAGTTACATTTATGTATATATATGATTATACAAATCTATACACAGTGCGACCCAGGAAAAACGAAACCGAAAGCTATCAATGTTTTATCATAACTTAGTCACACGTATAATTAATAAATGACACATATTTGGAAAGCTGAGATCCTCTTGTTTCATTTGCAACTCATATGATGCATATTTTACGCATGAGTGATTAAAATGAATTTGATGAGAGGAAACCAACATGTCATTTGGCGGACGGTATGTGAATTTCAAAGAGAAAATCACATTTCCAGAAAGTTGAGTTCCTGCCCTTTCATATGACACCTCAATCAAGAAGAATGAGCAAGGAATGACAAAGTTCCGTTTGTTTAAAGTAGTGCTTGCATTTCCATAATTTTATCAAACGAATTCGTTTTCACTGGCTGCCTGCCGTAGCAACAAGCAGAATTGACAAAAGACTTAACTCCGTTTCGTTGACAATCAGCCATGCATAAAGTCTTTCGTCTACGGTAAATAGTCCTTAGCTCGTTTTATTTATATTTCTTTGCGTTACTTTTGTTACATTGTCAACGTGCTTGGACCAATTCAATTCTTCATCATTAATATATCGAGAAATTCTTTTCAATGCATCTCCATTTATGGAAAAGTTGAATGTTGTTATTTTATTCAAATTTGCACGCAAAGCTATTACTATGACGCAAGTTTTGTCTGTGTTTAGTACAAGGCGGTTTTGATTAATCCATACCATTAATTCTTGCAATGCGAAAGAAAGTTTTTGTTCAACCTCAGCTACGCTTCTTCCACTTACAGTTAAAGTGGTATCGTCTTTATACATATCCACATTACCACCAGATATAATATTTGGTAAAGTATTCACTTAGATGGAAAATAATAAAGGACCCACTATAGATCCCTGTGGTACGCCTATCAATGCTGTTAATTGATTAGATATAGCACTTTTAAAGTGAACAGTCTGTTTACGAACGGTTAAATAAGATCTAAACTATTTACACATTATGAAAACATCCAATAGCAGTTAATTTTGTTATAAAAGATTGTGATCAACGATGTCAAATGCCATACGAATGTCAATAAAAGCGACACCAGAGATCTTTCTGTTTTCAACGTTCCATGATAAATTATTTACAAATAATTTGGTGACTTTTGGTGACTTTTTTTGCCTAGTTTCAACAATTTTCAAGGTGAGCTTGTGCAAGTAACATTGCTTGGAGACAGTGAGTGTAGCCATGTTCTATACAGTCTTGTAGTGGGGAGTATCTGAAAAAGTTCGCTCATTCGTTCATTCTTAGGACACAAAGAATCTGGAACATTGACAACTGAATTGGTCCAGCTGATCATGTGCTTTTTGTTGTGCTGTGTTTGGAACTAAGTGAAGCAAGTGCATACTATTAACGCTACTATACACATTGTATATACATTGCAAAAGCACAGGGCTCCTACTCGGTAGGAGTCCATTTCAGTCAGAGAACATCAAAACGGTCGATCCACGAGCTTGTCTACCATGAAGACGTTTCCTGCCGTTCTTGCGACCACTTTGCTGGTTTCCATGGTATCGGGTCAGTATTCTACGCTACCTGCAACGTCAGTTAAGCCATTCGTGAACCCAGGAGAGATATATCCTGGCCTCACAATCCCATATCTGATCAACGCTGCAGTCGGAATCTGGCAGCAGGACCGTGTCATTGATTCCTTGGCCTATGCTTGCAGAGATGTCCTACCTTATATAGGTTCGGTAGTATCAGAGGTAGGCCAGTCAAGTCTCTATTGGGGTCCGATCTGCGATGAGGTCATCGAAGCTTCCGATGATCTTGAAGCCTTTGACGCAACAGGGTGGTGTGATGACATAATTAATATGACCACTAACCTGACAGGATCAGGATCATCCATGGAAGATCCTGGATCCATGGACGATCCCCTGGATATCCTTGAAATCTTGACCAACATCACCAGAGACCTCTATGGAATCGACATCAACATGATCATCAATGACCCATCTACAATCAACACCATCTGCACCAACGTCAAGGATAATTTCTTGAGGCCATCTCTTCAAGATCTCATCTCTGGCTTTGGGGCTGAGTTGCTGAGTGCGTTACTACCCCGGGCAGCTCCACTGTGCCAAGACTGGGATGGTTTCCTCCAGGGCTTAGGGATAAACTCTACCTCTCCACACTATCCTATTTTCGAGGCTTTTGCTCGTATGGTATCCCAAGCCGTGGAGTACGACAGCAGAGAGGAATTCTGTCAGGCTATCACTCAAACACTCTCGGTCCAAGGTAAGAGTTTCATTTAAATAAAGTTGACTACCGGTCATTATATTGTAAAAAGGTTGCTGAAACTTTTTTTTGAAAAAAAAAATTAAAAAAAATGGCATAGCGTTTCCAACCTTCGCTTTATTGGTTTAATCACAATTATGCAATATGCAAGAGAAGCTAGTATAACATGTCTTTAGTGCTGTTAAAATCACTCCAACAGTATTGATCTTATTCCCTGATGAGTTTTAAATGTCCTTTGCAACGTAAAGGCCATATTTAACCACACCCAAGTTATTATTTAGTTTGTTTATCTGTTGTTGTTTTATTTTGGGTTCTTGTTCGTTTGTATATTTATTTTTGTTTTATTTTTTCGTCTCAATACAGGTGACACTGGTGAAGCGAGACGGTCATTCTCAACGGATTTAATTCTCAGCCTTTTACAAATCCCGAGAAACGCCGCCAGGTGTTCAATGCTGGCCAATGGCATAGTCTATGACTTCATTGGCAGTATTTACGCAAGGATGTTTAACGATGAAGTGCTTTACCAGGTCACGGGATTCCAAGGACCGAACCCCATTGATTCGCTCTGCATCTTCGCAGAGAATGCCTTCACAAGTGAGCTTATCATCATTATTATTTATTCATTCACTTATTTATCAGGAGAGTGCATTTATCGTTTCATTCAAAGAAAAAGAAGGGGCAACAAACGCCGAGTTATGCGGTGGTCACATCCCGCCGTACTTGCAAGTGCGTGCTGTCTACGTGCAAAAACGTGAGCAAAATTTGGGTATCCGTACGTGATGAGTACCGCCTCCGTACGGATTTGGGAGCACGCAGACACACCGTAGCACTTTTAGTGCATGAGGAACTTTCGCTGCGTTCGGGCTGCGTTCGGGCTACCGATTCACCCCAGTACGTGTGACGTGCGTGCCCGGTACTGCCAACGAGCGCACAACGCACTGACTCCGTGCGTCTTTTAAAGGCGCACGTGATAAGTGCGTGGTCCGTGCTTACTCGCCACTTCCCCAGTTTAGCTATCCAATGAGCACGCAGAACTCACGTGGACCGTACCGAGTAAGCACTTACAACGCACGTTGTTCGCACTGATTTATGCAGTAGATAGTCTCTTCGGTGGAATGGGCGGCATCTTGAGGCAGCAACAGCTAGGACTTCTGGAGAACATCGGAATGTCGTCCTATATAAACACGAGTTCATCGCACGTGCACGCACTTACAACATGCGCGTGAGTAAGGACACCGTACGTGAGCAGCACTTGTAAGTACGGCCTCCGTACGATAACGTGGCAACCACACGGAGACCGTACGTTGTAAGTACGTTGTAAGCACGTACAACGCACTTACCACGTGCGCAACGTACGATGCACGCAACCGTTCACGGCAAGGCGTGGCGTGCGGTCCACGTACTTACACAGTGCGTGTGACGCGCGTTGCCGGTACTCCCTCCCTGCCTTTGCCACTCCCTCCCTACGTTTTCAGAAAAACGTGGCGGCCGTGGCCTCCCCAAAATCCGTACGGACTAAAAACACGCACGGTGGGATGTGACCAACGCTTTAAAGAGTTGCCCTGCGCGAGTGAAATCACGTGTCCAGCCATCTTTCTTTCAATTTCAGGCCGATTTGGGGCGGTGTTAAATTAATTTGAAGGAGAATGTGGATGTGATAAGCCAAAACATCATCCAAGCTGAGAACGAAATTTCCTCAAAGTTGGTGGGACCCAAAACTAGCATCCTGTTGGGCAATCTTGACCCCACATTCTGTTCAATGTTCTTAGCCTGTGAATCTACCTTGAAGAATGTTTCCTATGACAATAAACAAAAATACATTATGCCTTTATAAAGCGTAGTTCTACCCAGAATTGATTTTCAAAGCACTTTAAAAGCATTTATTTGTTTATTAATTGATTATTTGATTGATTGATTTATACTGTATTACATTCATCCATTTATCATTGGTTTATTTATAACCTTTGAATTCAAACCGATGGCTGAATTGCTCACAATTGACGGATTATGCATTAAAAAATATATGGAGGATACATTCAATGTGATTACACTTACAATTAAAGATTCAATAATTAAAAAAGTAAAAAATGAACATGCAGTTAACATGAGTTAGATTTATTGTTATCATTCACAATAATCTATGTTAGTCTTATGTTAGTCTCTGTTTTTCCTTCTTTCACTTCTTATGTTATTCCTTGTTTTCCTTCATAGTATCATTTTGCTTTTTATCTTTCCTTTCCTCGTGTTATTCTCTGTTTCTCCCTTCTATCACCTTTTCTTATGGGATTCTTTGTTTTTAATCATTGTATCATTTATTTCCTACCATTCCCTATGTTATTCTTTGCTTTCCTTCTATAACCTGCTCTTATGTTATTCCTTTTGTTTTAAATACCAGAGAGGAACCCGACTGCTGAAGAGATTCTTGAGATCCTAAGAAACGTAAGTATATTCGTGAATTCCAGGATCTTCATTTTGAAACTACGTTTGTGGCATATAAACTCAACTATGTGGAGGGGAGTAAATATCATGGCAATGGCATTGAGACCAATGCTATAGATTTTGCCAGTCGTCTTAACAAAATGTACAATTCAGTCTGAACTGAATTTGGAAATGTAATGAATTTGAAAGAGTTATGGAATTGGAATGAAAATGAATTTAAATATAAATGAATCTGAAATAAAATTGGAATGTAAACTTTAAATTTAGTTCTTGAGGAAACCCATGGTCTATAGCAAAACAAATCCTTCCCATTTTCATTCTCGTATTTGGCTAGCCTTCTCTCTCTCTCTTGATATCTTTGTGTGTCTCTCTCTGTCTTTCTCTGTCTTTCTCTGCCTCTCTATCTGTCTTTTGCTGTCTATGTCTCTTTTTCTGTCTCTGTCTCCCTCTCTCACACTATCTCTCACTGTAATAGCACTTTGAACATGTGGAAGCAACCTCACAGTGTAGCGGTGATTACATTGACAATGTTACTCGTCTACTCCTATAATATTTCATTCTCATATGTTTTTCCATGTTGGGGGGAGGGGGGAGGGGGGTCATAATAATCAGTTTTTCTTGCGTAATCACCAGTTCAATTTATACGTAGATAGCAAAACCCTCGAAGGGTGATCATTTTTTCCCTTGTCATTCGCTTTTGATTTGATTTACTTGCCATTCGCTTTTTTCACACCCTGTTTGATGAAATTCTTCATTAGATTTCGCAAGCGGAAATCACATCAGATAACGTAGCAAATGTAGCTGAAGAGGTGGCAGACATTACAGGCGAGGGCCAGGACATCTCCCTAGAGGGTCTTAATGTAGTTGCAGACCTTCTTCAAGATATCAATGGAATAAATTCTACAGAAACAAAGGTGGGTATCGGTTTTGAGTTGATTTGGGTTGATTTATTTAAGTGATCATGGTTTAAATAAAAAGCTGATGCTATCAGCTGAATGCTGTGAGGAGGCTCGTTAAGCTAACTTTAAGATTTTTCTTGAACTACAGTACGGTTAGCCGGTATTTAATATCTAAAACTGCTTAAACACATGTTTACGGTCACCTTTTCCATTTCTTCTAAATATTTAGTATATTCCTTATATGCTAACAGTATCGAATCGATTGCTTTCCAGTAGTTACTAAAGTTGTTAAGGTGATACTTGCGAAAGTTACTTACACACAAAGGTCTTCAGCATTATTCGGGCACGATGCCATCATAAATATTGCCTTGTTCTCAAGTAATATTTCATTTTCTTGAACCATAGGTGGCTGAATCTATGGTAGAAATTGCAGATAACATCGCAGTCTTACCCGACGAACAGCTTGGTATGGCGGAGGAAGAGAATAGCTCGCCAAGCCGTGTAGTCTTGGCTCTCGAAGCACAGCTAGCTGTCGTAGAAGTGGAAAATGACAGTAGTCGATTTGTAGAAGCCAATGTTGCTGCTGAGGTAGGGAAGACAGTTAGACTCTGTACTTTTCGATAGTTTTAGAGGAAGAGACATGCCAAGGAAGTTTGAAAACTGTCCCATAAAAGATTTTACGTTCTACTTTCGCTGTCATATAAATCAAATGAGCGATTGAGCGATTAGCTATTTGTAATAATGATAATGATAGTGGGTTCTGGTATAGCGCTCATGTCGGTCAAACTTTACACTCATATAGCTCCGTTTAGTCTCATTTGACAACGCCCCCTATCGTCAGAGTCAGCAGCCTAACATGTTAGCCTATGGAATTTTACCCCCCAAAATCGTTAAAAATTCACTTTTTGTTTTAACGAAAAGCACATCCACCCCGACGTACGATATCACTAGATCTTTCATTGGAACCCTCATGTCCCATTGACTTTTGAAACTTTACCCTCCGTAATTTGATCAAAATAGGTTGCAAGCTCGCCATTGCCTATATAACACATGTGAATCAAATCGAAATTTGGACTCAGTTTGCCAAGCGATTGTAAGATTATAGGTCAAGCACACGAAGGATAAGAAGCATGAATTATCATAGACCACTCCTGCTTGGTTCATTATGTCCATTTCATCCAACCCCCACCGTAATTTTTCCATTTAGTAAAAGCAAACATTTTGCCGAGGTAAGTAAAACATGAATATTCATGATCACCATGGACTATTCGATTATTTACAGAGGGGTGCAATTGTGCACCACATCAAACTCCCCTACTTTAAGTCAAGTATTTCATTGTATTATGTAGTATGGTAGGTTTATTTTAATAACTGTTTAATTATCAGATATCAATGATAGTTTAAAGATATGGAAAATTTTCTTGTATTTTATATTTAGCAAAGCATTCACACATACAAATTCATTACCAAGTGTCGTCTAATCCACCGATTGTCGTCTGCTATATACGTCCAGCGAGCGAAAATGAGACAAGCGGAGCAATATGCCTGGAGCTCAACAATAATTATTCTCCCGGTTTTAGCATGGCTGCCATTATGGCGCTCTAGCATTTTAAAGAATTAATTCATAACAGAGTACAAAATGATTACCAGCTCAATGAACCTTCTTCTACGCCATATCTGATAGGAGTCTTGTGAATTTCAACGAATTTATCCAATTATCAGCCTCAATTGTAATCGCTTTCAGTACCTGACAAACAAGAATAAATTATACACATCAGTGACATCACACAGCCAACCATACGTGTGAATTGATCCTTGACCGTAGTACGAACGGGTACTAAAGAAAAGTGTCATATTGAGCAGGATCATGGAGGAATACGTACTTACGCTCTTATTTCCTTAAATGTCTTTCCACGGTCTTCGAGTATAAATTAAAAGACGTTTGAACTCTTCACCTTCCACCGAAAACATTTATTGACAGTGAGCATTTTAAAGGATTTTTGAACCTCGATCTATTTATATTCGCTTCCGTGGTGACGCAGTAGAATCAACAGTCCCATATGCATGTTTTTATGTTAGCGTACTTTAACTTGCTTCAGCCTAGCATACGTGCTCTGTATAGTATTACTAGTTCATACAACGTTCCGTCATCAATTCGCTTATTGTTATATTACGTAACATCAAAAGCTAGAATCATAAATTTAACAAAGAGGTAATGATGCGAGAGATCAATCTACGAGACTAGCAAATCTTTACGAATTGGAATTATCTATTGACAGCAAACTTCGGCAAGTTCGGGGTATGGAAGATTAGATTAGTTATACATAACTTCATCTAAGCAGGAGCGAACCAATTTCATTGGTCTATTTGGGGCTCCCCTTGCAGGGGCTGTTTCTGTGACCAGCTGTCAATAATTATCTGTTCATACCTGAACTGGCTATTGTTCGCGATTCCACAATATATATTAAAAAACATCCTCATTCGGTCTTTATGTTTCAGGTACTTGATGTGACCACCAAGGGCATCAGCCAGGGTTATACTGTCTTCATGGCTGTGACTGATGACGGTGAAAGCATCTCTGACGAAGACTTCAAGGTGGAAGGAGGTGACCTAACGCAAGAGCCAGAAGCCACCCAGGCACAGGCTACACTCTTCATCCCCTCGGGTTTAGCGGACAAGTTTTCTGGACGCAGAGGGCGTCTCGTCATCACGACGTATCGCGTGCCATCTCTGTTCCAGGATACGGGGATTGCGCAGTTCAACCAAGATGTGAGAGAATTCAATCGAACCTTGAATTCAAGGATCATATCGGCGTCTATCAATAACAAAAAGGCGGAGGATTTGAGCGAACCAGTCAGGATATCGTTTACTCCTGTGAATCCAGTAAGTAGTCAAGATAGTAAATTTCATTTAGTGAACTTATAGCGAATATAGAATCGCGTCGCGTAACTCAATGGATAAATGTACGTCGTAAAATGACACGAATTGATATGCAGACAAACACGGATTGAGGAGTTGATGGGAAAAGAAAGTTAACGAGGATACATAAATATTGAAGAAATACGTTAGAGAGAGAAAGAGAGAGAGAGAGAGAGTTGGGGATAGAGAGAGATAGAGATAGATAGAGGGGGAGCGAAGCGGAGGGAGAGAAAGGGAGACGGGGACAGAACGAGAGAAAGAAAGGAAGAAAATGGGAGAGAAGGATAAGGGGGACGACGAGGGAGAGAGGGCCAGGTATACTAAAGAGTGAAACAAAGAAACGAAGAAAGAAAGAAAGAAAGAAAGAAAGAGAGAAAGAGGAGGGTGATGGGATAAGGATGCGTCAGACAAATTTAGAGAATATGTGATGTCATAGGATGGTTGGCAAAAAATAATGATAATCTGTTAATGCAGCCAAGAACTTCACAGTTTCATCAACAAAACAAGACGAAATAACAATAACAATTAACTATATTATATTTCATCTAAGAAGAAAAAAAATCAAGTAATCCGTATAATTTCTGTTTTCTGTTTTCCAGAATGGGACCAATGCTCGGTGTGTATCCTGGGACTTTGACGACAAAGCCTGGTCTCAACGTGGTTGTAACACGAAGAGTAGTGATAGCAGTGACATGATAGAATGCGAGTGTAATCATCTGACTAACTTCGGAGTTCTTATGGTACGTGTTAAAACTCTTCGTCTGAATTATCTATGATAAGCTGAGATAAGCTGAACCATTTTATAATAAGACTGAATTTCGCATGCTAAATCTTTTGGTCAAGACCTGATTGTCGTATATTGTAATTGCATTTTTAGCCATGAATTGAATTGATTTCATGGTAAAGAACCTTTGCAGAAGTTTTAATGTATTAGTGTCTACCGATTTCAAAATAAAAATTTCTTGACTCGACGTTTTGTGTCCTTATCGAAAGAGTACGAGTGTGTAATTATTCGTCAATATTCGTTTCATGTTTATGAGCATTTATCCCAGTCTTCCATTAGTCTAAAAGCAATGTGGTGTATTGGAAAAGGTCCTTGATTTACTAGTCCAGAATCATTTTTATTGCCTTCTCTTGCTGCAAGCCACCGAAGATGACCTTATCAACGAATTTATACGCCCGGCTGAAGATTTTTTTGCAAGGCGTAGAAATTTGGGAATCACGTTATCTTCGACTTGCAGTAAGTGGGGGAAGATAGCGGTATTGGAGATTATGAAAATTAATGGGCCAGGTTCTGGATTATTGACTCACATACGAGAGGTCGTATCCGAGATTCGATCCTTGCCTGTGCTTACATCCTCAGACGATTTGTTATGCTCACATTTTCCCTGTCGGCCCAGGGGGTATTAAATGGGTACCTGAACAAAAACATGGTTGTATTAATGAGTATTACATATGAGCCTCTTTTCCCAGATAATAACATTATGTATGCGATCGAGTTCAATATTGTTAGCATATTGCTTTTCCTCTTTATATTACGACACTCCTTCGATCTAAAGTCAGCGTGCAATATTGTTACTGATGTGGCTGCCTTGAGTAAATAAGACCCAACTATTTTTATATCAGTATTATTAGGTCTATTAGGTCAACGTCAGATTTGATATTCAAATCGCAAAATAGGGGCAAATTATTCTTCGTTCAGAGAACCATTCCAGAATAGATAACTTCTTCCTCCGTTATTTTCGAGCGTTCATTTTTTTTCTTCTATCCGTTATAGGATATCTATGGAGGAGAACATTTACCAGATGATGCAGATTTCATCCTTGAGATCATTAGCTATGTTGGTTGCCTTATTTCAATATTGGGCCTTGTTCTGACAATCCTAACATATGCCACAAACAAGTGAGTATCATTATTAATTGCAAAATTATTCTGCGACACTGACTTTACATATGAAAATATACCATTCTTGTTTAGCACGTAGTGAAGATTCTGATCTCGCTTAAATTCTTACTTTAATTTGTTTGATTTATAGATATCTACAAATATATTTAAATTAATTATTACGAATATAAGATTAAAGATAGGCACCAATGTAGACCGTTTCAGAATATTCTCCTTATCCTAACTCAAACCCAAAGCCTTAATGAAAGAAATTAAGAATTTCTCTCCTGCAAACATAATTAATCCAAGTCATCTCGAGATTTCCACACGTTGGATTAAAAGTCCTTTTTATAGAGCTTATGAGGAAAAAATAGTTTTTTTTAGGAGGCGTGATGGCTTAATGGTAGTGCAGTGGTCTCGTAACCGGGAGGTCCTGGGTTCGAAACCAAGTCGATGCGTTAGCCCAGGCGCGTACGCAGGGGGGGGGGGGGGGGTTGAACCCCCTTTGGTATTTTGTATGTGTGTATTTTGGAGGAACCCCCCTCCCCTTTGGTAAAAAAAAAAAAAAATTAAATTATATTTTTAGTGCCATTTGGTAAGGTTCTAATGCTCATTACCAAGGCCTTCGCAGAGGACATAAAGCCGTCGGTTCCCTGGTTGCTTATTTACAAGTCTAAAAAAGCTTTCTTAGCAGTCAGGATAAACGAACAAAGAAACAAACAAACAAACAAACGAAAACATTTCGACAGTGGCTCAATATGCGGTATTACGATAATGCAGTATTCACAGAGTACATAACTTTCTTTTGGTTTTCTTCACGCCTCTCAGGAAGCTTCGAGACCGGAAACCCAACCAGATTCTCCTATCCCTCTCCTGTGCTTTACTTGGACTCTATGTAGCCTTTTTAGTCATGATATCAGTGGACACTGAGCGAGATGTGACTGAACTCTCCCCTCTCCCTTGCGCAATCCTGTCTGCATTCCTCCAATATTTCACCCTGGCAGCTATTTTCTGGATGGCCGTTGAGGGCTACAACATGCATAATCTCTTCGTACTGGTCCTCAATGCCTATTTGCCACGGTTTATGAAGAAAGCTTCGTTGATCGCATGGGGTAAGCTTTCATCTGCTCCATGGATAAATACAAGGGGGTCACTAGAAGGGGGACACGGGACATGGGTTCTCCCTATCACCTACTTATTCCGTGGGCAAAGATATGAAATAAATGTATCCACAGCATTATTTTTAAAATAGATGTATCAACAGCAGTTGCCACGCAATGAGTGAGAGGGCAAAACATTCACTGTGCGTTATTCGCTGTTTTTCGAGTACTAAGTAATTGGCCTTTCCTTAAGATAACTAATGTCCGACCGTTTTGGCACCGATAAAGCAATTAGGGGTAAAATGACTTCCACCCCGAACCACTCCTCGCCCCGAAAAATTAATGAAGGAACTTTATATTTCACACTGATCATGATTATTGGCAAGGATAAAAATATATTGTTTGAGTTTTCTTATAATATAACATATTATGTAGTAAAAGGGTTTGCTAATATTAATTTTTGTTTCATTTTATTCTATTCTATTTCATTTTATTTCATTTTATTTTACATCATTTCATTTCATTTCATTTCATTTCATTTTTTAATTTTAATTAATTTATTTTATTCATATTTCATCAGGGTATCCCATTCAACAAAAGTTGGTTTTTCATTGGGCCCTGAAAATCCATTACAATTATATCCAGTTACGGAAGATAAAAAATACAATCAAGTAGGATAAACAAATCAAATATTATTACACATTATAAACTAATTCAATGAAATTGTACAAGATTAAAAACATAAAAATAAAAGCTGGAAAGTATTAGCAAATGATATATAAAAAATATATTTATGTCGCCTGCTGAAAGACGAAAAGGAAAGAAATGTATATAGAAAAAAAGAAAGAAAAACAGAAAGAAAGAAAGAAAGAAAGAAAAAGAAGGAAGAAAGAAAAAGAAAGAAGAAAGAAGAAAGAAACGAAATAAACAGGAAGTGGAAGACAATTACTAATACGAACTTAATTACACTCAAATTGTTTGTTCTTTTTGTAGGTTGCCCTTTGTTAATAGTCGGGATTACTGCAGGTGCTTCAAGGCAGTACTACGCACAGACAGATTTGTGAGTTTCGTTATGCAGAATATTTTTTTTTTTAACGCATCCGGGTTTTTCAATCCCCTACCGTCGAAGGTAGTGCAGGGGTAATTACTTCGCATTATGAAAGCAATGGTGTTATATATCATATGCAATTTGTTACGAACCTTATACTGAACGGTGAAAAAAAAAAAAAAAATTAATCAAAAATCGATGGCCGTCTGTACAGGTATTTTATTATATCTGTTTTTAATTATACAGTTGTAGCTGTTGTGTTAATTGTTATCATTTTATGGTATGATTTTATAACCTATTGTCAACTTTGCTGTGACAGACTGAATTTCGTGTTCTTTGACATTCTGTAAGACATATCACATCCAGTTTCATTCAGGGACGGATCAAGGGGGCACAGGGGGCACGTGTCCCCCCGGCCAAAAAACCAAAACAACAACAAATTAGTGCGCACTACCCCATCCCCCCCCCCCCCCCCCCCCCACTGAGCGAATTTGCGGCCGGCGCGATTTTCAAATTTTCGGGAGCAAAACAAAAAAAAGAAGCTCTTACCCCACCCCCCCCCCCTGGTTGGCTGAGTCATTGCGATTTTTTTGCGACCAAACAAATATATATATATATATGTCCTCTTATAATATATATATATATATATATATATGTCCCCCCGTGTGCCGCCCGGGAAGAAATTCCTGGATCCGCCCCTGTCATTGGTACCATAACTTAACACGATCATAAAAAACTTTGATTTCAATTTCAATCAATTTCAATTTATTTTCCAATATTGGAAATTTGTTTTTGCTAACTTTTTACAAATGTAAAAAGAATCAAAAGAACTTTATAAACATAATATATATCATATACTATGAGATAGAAGTCCTTCAGATGATTTTTTCATTTGATTCTTACATTGTGTTATAGTTGCTTCCCTGCACTCTGGCCTCTGATCTGCGGTCTCCTGATACCTATTGGTGTCGTCATGATCTTCAACGTTGTTATCTATGTTCGGGTCCTCATGCGACTGAACAAAACTGTTAAAGGAAGACACCTTGACAAGACAGAGAAGCGCCAGCGGATTCGACGTTTCCAGAACGCAGTTTGCATCTGGATTCTAATGGGTCTCACGTGGTCTTTTGGTTACCTGAGCATCATACAACAAGCCAGTGCTCTTGTCCAAGGAATCTTCACCGTACTGAACTCTCTTCAGGGGTTCCTTATCTTCATGCTGTATTGCGTCAGACAGCCTCAGGTGCGCGAAATATGGCGTTCCCAGAGCATAAGCTGCTTACCTAAATCTTTCACGACGCCCTCTGCGGCCAGTTCCTCATATGGAAACGTTGTATATTCCGCTGATTCTAACTTGAGTGCATAAAAAATATAAGCATTTTTGCATGAAAAAGTGATATCTTCTAAAAAAGTGCATTCCTTTCCAGCATTGGGGATGCGCTGGAGTCACTTGGTTAACCTTTCAAAAAGTATAATATATACACAAAATAGTATGTATTTGCTCTGTAATTTTGTCGGAAAAAAACATAGTAATCCTGACCAGCACAATGTCGTCTCTTTTTGCGTTGGAGAAGAGCAAAATAGCGAGTTTCAATTGCACTTCTGCCGCTCTCGCAAGCCCTTACTCATTCCACTGTGGTCAGGCGGCTTTGGGATGAGTGGCTAATGAATATACTAATCTTCTGGTATCAAACTTGTTTCGATTTGTTGTATACCGTTTTCGGAATTTACATGATGGAATTACCTACACGATGAAGCAAGTGGCCCGTAACCCCTACACTCAACACTGGTGTGGGAGTTAGTTTGTTGTCAACTTCTTTTTATATGAGACAAATCCAGGCAAACGTGTCCATATGTTTTGGACAAACCAGCTCGGCAAGACCTGACGCATGGCTCGTGTCCGATTCGGATTCCAGCGGCATTGAGCCTAGCTCTACCGGAGAGACTCTGCTGTGCAGAGTGGTAAAGATACCATGTAGAACAGGGGGTGTTTCAGAAAGATCTTAAGTCGAACTTAACTCTAAGTTGGACTTATAGAGAGTCATTTTTAACCTTAAAAAAATATATATATATTTAAAAAAAAATCAAGTATTTGAGATTTTTCATAAATTTCCCATCAAGAAGATGAAATCTCCTTGATAATAGAAAATAATTATGAATGATTCAAGTCAACATGCGTTTCAAAAAAACTTTAAAAACATACTTTCAAATAGGCTAACGGCTTTCCATAAAAGTTCAGCTTAGGATCTTTGTGAAACACCCCTCTGATAGATTTTGAATTGAACAATTTGATTGAAGAAATACACACAAATAGATTTTTGATGAATTTATGGCAGTTTATTCGGACCCTTGTATGGCTTCACCACTACTTTCTACTGTTACAGACCTACTTGTAATATATTAAGTTTCCATTGATTATCATTATTCCATCTGTAGCAGGTTACCATATACCTTGAGAGTTTAATGTAATAGGATCATTTCCATTTCATTAGTAAGTGGAGGAGAGGTAGTTTGGTACATGCTTTTATATAGTTTTTATGATATAGCACATTATTGTGATGAGATACAAAGGCGCGATTGGTCAAGAGCTCGTCTATTTATATTTCTCCATGCATGTTTTTAATGTATAGCCTACTGATTTTATTATGTATTCAGAACTGAACCAGTTCTGTTTAAACTAAGTTTATATTTCTCCATGTATGTTTTAATGTATACTAACTTAATTATGTATTCAGAACTGAACCAGTTCTGTTTAAACTAAGTTGATATTTCTCCATGTATGTATTAATGTATACTAACTTAATTATGTATCCAGAACTGAACCAGTTCTGTTTAAACTAAGTTGATATTTCTCCATGTATGTATTAATGTATACTTACTTAATTATGCATTCAATGGAAAAAATCGAAAAAAGTGGCATAAATAATGGTTTTCTTATGCCAATTAAAATAGTCTTGCATATTTTTTTGTAAACATTGTATTGGTGATCCGACATCATTGCTCCATTAATCCATTGGCTACTGACACCGAGTGGCTCATGTATTAAGCCTATGGGAATGAAGGAATTCAGTAGTCGATGGATTTAGTAAACTATAAAGTTACAATAATTGGAGAATAGCATTCCATACTTTGCGTTATGAATTCGATTTGGGTGGGAAATCATTGAATGCAGGGATACTTTCGCCGGAGCACATCCTCTCAAAAAATGAAATGGAAGCTCTTATTACCAATCATGTGAAAGAATATGTTTTGACTAATACGCGATGATACAAATTTTGCCGGAAACCGCCTACACTGTAAACAAATAATAGTCGAAATAACTCAATAAAATTGAGGAAAAGAATTGCCTTATTTTTATTAAGTAAATATTACCTACGGCATCTTAAGTAGAATTTACTTATTTTGCTGAATACATTTTTACTCAGTTAAATCGAGTTACATTAACGTAAATAATTTAAGTATTGTAATCATTTTAGATAATTAAAAAAAAGCTATGATAGGATTACATATTGCACGATTTGGTATCCATCTAATCTAACAAGTAACATCCACTAATCATTCACTACTTCTATTTAAGATTAATCACTAATCACTAACACTACTTCTATTTAAGATTTAACCGTATATATATATATATATCTACCACCATCACAAACTATTACATACGCTTCAATTTGACACATAAAGAAAGGCTACAAATTTTATATATACTTGATCGTAGCATCTTAAAAGGAAAATTGGTTGACAATTTCCTGAAATATCAAGTTTTGATTTGTTTTGAACTGGGTAACAATTAAAAATTGTCTTGTCTTTGCTTAGCCATGTTAAATGAATTAGTAAATGTTTTAAAGTCCTTAAATTTTCATTCAACCACAAAAAAGAATTGTTTTATTTAAAAAAGAGTTTAATTTGGTCTTAATGAATATTCATAAATTATGTAAATATTTCTATTACGCACTGCATCGGTCCTTACTTTAAAAAGATAAGAATAATCAACATAAATTGTTTGAGTAATACGTATAATTTCTGATTTTGAGTTAAAATTACTAAATTAATACAAGCTGAAATTACTTAAAGTTCTTATGTATTTGATTTTACTTAAATATTCCACGTATGTTCTACTAAATTGAAAGTTTGAGTTAGCAAGACTTAAATTTTGTGCGTAAGTGGCAAAACTAATGTTTTCAAGTAAATTCTACATGGAAAAAAAAAGTAAAAATTACCAATGAACAAATTCTTTTTTACAGTGTATATGATCAACTTTTTCTGACCGATTCCACAATGTTTCTTTCACAATGCAATCGCCTGACCAGAACTGATATTAAGCTGCTAAAGTGTAACTTTTCGCTATACCGTAACCTAACGCCTAAGTAACTGACAAAAAAAAGTTTACTTCAGCGGATACGTAAATGTGCCCACTGATACACTGATGTAGCGCAAACCATGCCTCGAATCACAAACTTTGTTGTGAAATTCGTGATGAAGTATGCGACAAATCGCATATTCATTTTTGTCGCGAATTTCATCGTGAACTATACGCGACGGTATGTGCACCTTGTCGAATATTTTGTATCGATTTTTTTTAAATTACTTTAGTTATTTTCTTTCTCCTATATCTCTGCTTTCGTGCTCTCTCTCTCCCTCTCTTTCCTAATACCTTTCACTTCTATAACCTCTCTGTATCTCCCTCATCTTTCACTCCCTCCCCCTCTCTCTTTCTATCTCTCACTCTCTCTCTCTCTTTCTCTCTTTCTCTCTTTCTCTCTTTCTCTCTTTCTCTCTTTCTTTAAATTTCTTTCGTTCTCTCTCTTTATTTCGTTACTGTGAGACCCCAGGATTAAAACCGCGTCGATATACTTATTATTAGTGCCCTTTTATGAGGCATTACTCCTCATTACTGTCAGTTATGACTCAAGGACGTAGGTCCCCTAGTTGGTTAGCATATTAGCATACACATGATTTAGCAGTCACGCAAAAACAAACACTCACAAATTATAATTCAATAAAATCTGAAAATGTATATTATTATCTAGATCTAGTAGGAATAAATCTTTGTTAAAATCTTTCCATAAATCGGGGTTAAAAAAAATTATTCAATCATTATGACCAACAGTGAACCTCTGTTTGTCCTTGATTAGACCTACACAAGGGGAGGTTTTCTGATAGTTAGATTAA
The DNA here is from genome assembly GCF_000002235.5 of Strongylocentrotus purpuratus. NCBI lineage: Eukaryota > Metazoa > Echinodermata > Echinoidea > Camarodonta > Strongylocentrotidae > Strongylocentrotus > Strongylocentrotus purpuratus. The sequence continues at coordinate 24,137,783 of NW_022145600.1, read as the reverse complement.
TCCCCTTTTCATTAAATATACTAAGGCTATAACTGTGATGAGTTACTGTGGGATGCATAGATTGCTGGACACTGGTCAGTTCCTTATGGCGCCTCCGTGCGCGCCGATATCACACGTACATTACGGCCGCGATGCCCATTCGCTGAAGTGAACTTCTTTTTCAGAAACTTAGGCGTCGGGTTAAACTATGGCGGCGATTCCACTTTAGCAGCTTAACAGTCGTACAACCGTCCAGTAGTTGTTAGACGGAGAATGATATGATTTTATTCTCTTTTCCCGTTTGGCTTGACTGTTGATACGAAGCTAATAAACCAACATTAAAACAACCATGTGATATTGTTGTGTTTATTAAAATGACGTTTTATCTAATTCATGTTTATGGTAATGACCTCTCACCCTCTTCCCCCCCCCTCTCTCTCTCTCTGTCAATGTCGTTATAACCCCTCATACTCGTTCTCTCCCTATTGGTTCTATCTCTCACCCTAGCTCGCTTTCTCTCTCTCTCTCTCTCTCTCTCACTCATACACACATACACGCACGCGCAAACACACGCACACACACGCACGCACACACACACATACACACGCACACGCACACACACTCGCACTCTCACACACGCGCACACACGTACACGAATCCCATCTCCGCCACCCCTAAGTCTGAAAAACCCTCCAACGATCACAAAACAAAACGTTACCAACAACATCTCTCTCTAAACAGACTAAAATATTTCCTTCAGCTTTACAATAAATTGTAAGTGAATGAAAATTGCACATCTTTTCCACCCCACACGCATACATAGTACGTACACATCCACCCTTTCTCCTTTTCTCAACCAATCTCCTCTTGCTCTTATTATCCCTATTTCCAATCCCTTGAATATTACCCTGACTTTCACACCCTATTTCTCATTAGGAAGTGAAGACTGCATTTATCCTTACTCCTTAAGTGTAATTAATCATTTAAAGGGATTTATTATTTTTGATGCAGAGGGCGCTACACAAAATATTTTTCTGTGAGATAATGAAACACTGAGTGTTAAATTTGAAAGAACATACAATCTAAATGACAAAATTACCTTTGTTTGATCAAAATCGGTTCAGAGACGGCTAAAATATCTATAAATCTAATTATCTATATTATGGAATATAAAATCTTTGAAAATCAAGCACTTGTACCCTTGAAACACAAAGTCATGCTCTTTTCAGATTTATTCAATGCAGTTTGAATCCGGAACGATGACTGGAAGAATCAATAAATAAAATCTGGCAATGATAACAATACAAAGATTGTTGCTCTATTTTGCCCCAAGCACCGTTTCTCGACACCTTGAGCTACGTTTCCTGAAGTTGTTTTGTTTATCGTATGCTTATTTTTAAAAGGCCTTTTCAACATTTTCCATTCCAAATTGCATGATTTATTTTTACCTGCACTTTCGCTGATTGATAGAGCTTTAAATCCGACAAGCCATGTATTGGTTCGTGATGACTTGTCCTAATGACAGCTGAACTTTAACAAAATTGCTTGAAAAGCAGCAACGGTTGTGGATCTAATTGCATGCGCTTGACAGAAAGGCGACACTAATGGTTCCATTAATATTGCAATTATTGAACAAAGGCAATAAATCGGTCACAGATTCAATGAAGATATAACGAGGTCTTAAAACATGCTATTGTGCAGTTGCACTTGTATGATCTGTGGCTAACAATTCTGGATTTGTGAAAAGAAAACCTTCAGGAAGGAAAATTTCATGTTGCCTAATGGATATTGCGTACTGGTCAGAGTAAAAGGCTGATGCAAATTTCATTTCGTGGCGGTCTATCTTGTGTCGCCTACAATATTGCCATTGCATGATAATACAGATATAAGAGCAAAATGTTTTTTTATTTGCCATTTAGCTTCAAGAAAGTTGAATTGAAATTGTGTGTGCGTGTTAGACTGCTTTTAAAGTGTGGTCTTAGTTGTTGACTCTTTCCACCATTAAGAATCAGTCATACTCTACAACGGAACTGTAGCCTTTATTGCTTTTTTTGAAATGGAAAACGCAACAGATATTTATTACATTAATGTATCAATGGTCGTTACACAGGTTGACTCAACAAGTTTGGACATGATCACGATAATTCCAAGTGTGACATCAGAAATTAATGTCGTTGCTTTCAAACATCGAGCAATTGTTGCAGCCATTTTGCTCGTATTCGCATTGGTCGGTCTACTTGGTAACGCCCTCGTCATCATTTCAGTCATCGTTGGCAGAAGGCTTCGGACGATCACCAATATCCTGGTGGTCAATCTTGCTTTCGCTGATTTCATGGCATGTACCTTCTTCCCGTTCCAAAGCGCTGGTCTCCTAAGTCAAACAGGAAGGTACCCTCTACACGAGACGGTGTGCGCAGCCGTTGCAGCAGTACAATACATCAGCGCATGCTGCAGTGTATACACCCTAGTCGCTATATCATTTGTCCGTTGGTACGTCATCACCAGATCTATTCGTGGTCATCAAGGTCTTCATACCCCAAAGAAAATCGCCATCATGGTTGTGATCATCTGGATATTCTCAATCTCATTCATGGTCGTACCTCCTGTTCTTGGCATTGGAACACTAGGTTATTCCCAATATTACAGCCTATGTTCATTGACAAAAACAAACGAACTAGGTAACTATTATGTCGTTCTTCAAGGGGCTCTGATCGTCATTGCCCTTCTGCTCACCCTTGTATTTTACATTCGTATCTTATGCCATGTCTTGCGACATAATAAGCAGTTTCGAGTCAAATACGCGGTTGATGAAGATACCGGTTCAAGCTCAACAGAGGCACATCAGAACAAGGCTTCTTCGTCCATTGCTGCAGGTTCTCGTCCACCAATGATCAAGGCCATCAACCGAAAAGAGATCGAGATCACTAAGAATCTCTTCATGGTCGTTTGTGTTTTTATGTTCTGTTTCCTAGCCACCATTGTGAATTTCATCATCCCTGGTACCAGCGTCTTTACTCTCTACAGTATCATGATAGCGTTTGGGAACAGCATAGTCAATCCGATCATCTACGGGCTCAATCATCCCAACTTTCAAGAGGTCTTCATAACAATTATTTGCTGTCGTCCCATAAGATAGGCATCATGCGAGACCGATCTCGATCGATGGTGTCTAAAGTTGGAAATGGTAGTCAAACAGTTTTTGTTGCACAAAGAGGGGCTACTTCAGAACATATTGCATTATTGATGTTTGTAAAGTTTTACACAAGACTAGATGAATTTTATTGGTTGAAATCTTACCCCAAAAATATGCATGTTTCCATTTTTACACAACATAGTAACAATGTTACGCGTCTCTTTTTTAAAATAAAAGATAGGCATGATAGGTTGGGGTTTCTTGTTTCTCCAATGTAATATAAAGCTGTGTTATTACACATTTTGAATGGAGCGAGTTAAGCAAAGATTGTTGGTAATAATGATGGACATTAGAAATTGCGATTGAACAACTTCTCATCGATTAAGCTTGTATCTGGACGTGGGATTTAAATTGTATTTATTTGCTATTTCTCAAGGCTCATTCAAATGTCCGGTGGTTTACCGCGTCATAATTTGTTTAGCGTGTTAATAAATGGCAACAGCGCCCAGCAAAGGCCTTCCGCTTATCCACTTAACATATAGGTTATAAGATACGAGTCTTGTTCAGACGGAGTCAAGTTACCCTGGGGTAAGAGTCGTGTTAAGAGCTAGTCGGGGTAAATATGGTGAGGTAGGTGTCAAGTTTGGAGTAGTGACCGTCTAAACGATGATCGTGTTAGTTACACCTACCTTTACCCCCAACCTATTTACTCCTAGACCATAGGCGCCGGAAGTGGGGGGGGGGGGGGGCAGGGGGGGCAGTTGCCCCCCCAGTCAAAAAAGTGGGGGGCAAAACGCATTTTTGCCCCCCCAAAACGCCCCCCCCCCCTCCAAAAAAAAAAAAAAAAAAGCAGTAAAGGAATAAACATGGTTTGTATTTTTAACCCAAAAGAACATAACAATAATAAAAACCTGAATTAAAGCACATATACCATTCCATTCAAAGAAAAGGAAAGTTCACAGGAATTAAATTTTTATAAACATTGCGCATGCTACCTATACGGTTTATAATAGCGATACGCGCATATCGTGGACATATTGTGCGAGAATGGGAAAACGTGTCTGTTTTTTTGGTTTTGTTATAGGGGTGAGAAGACATGAGCCCCTGAACGCTGGCGTACTGATGGGGGGGGGGGTATATCTATACGATACCAGTGATTTACACATGTTGCTGTTATGACATGATTTTCCGGTATTTTTTCTCCATTTTTTTTAAAGTCATACCTTTTTATGCGTTTGTTGGAAAATAAGAAATTCCCAAATTACAGTCGGGCGAAAAATACGCTTATTTAGAAGCCTTTATGACATGGTCTGCAAAGTGGCTGGGCTCGAGCCCCTCCCCCCTCACTTTTTGAAAAAGTATGTTAAAGAGAAAAAGAAAGAAAGACGGAGAGAAAAAATAAGTGACCTGCCAATGTCACAAATAAGGCATAAAAAATGCTCATCTGACCGTAATTAAATGCCTAAAACCCCAGAGCTTACGGGTGCTCCGCCCCCGGACCCCACCAAGGGCCCTAAGGCGGGCCCCTGGATGCTCATCTGACCGTAATTAAATACCTAAAACCCCTGAGCTTCCGGGGGCTCTGCCCCCTGGACCCCACCAAGGGCTCTAAGGCGGGCCCCTGGATGCTCATCTGACCGTAATTAAATACCTAAAACCCCTGAGCTTCCGGGGGCTCTGCCCCCTGGACCCCACCAAGGGCCCTATAAGGCGGGCCCCTGGATGCTCATCTGACCATTATTAAATACCTAAAACCCCTGAGCTTCCGGGGGCTCTGCCCCCTGGACCCCACCAAGGGCCCTATAAGGCGTGCCCCTGGATGCTCATCTGACCATTATTCAATACCTAAAACCCCTGAGCTTCCGGGGGCCCTGCCCCCTGGACCCCACCAAGTGCCCTAGGGCGGCCCCTGGTTGCTCATCTGACCGTATTTTAATAACTTAAACCCCTGAGCTTCCGGGGGCTCTGCCCCCTGGACCCCACCAAGGGCCCTATAAGGCGGGCCCCTGGATGCTCATCTGACCATTATTAAATACCTAAAACCCCTGAGCTTCCGGGGGCTCTGCCCCCTGGACCCCACCAAGGGCCCTATAAGGCGGGCCCCTGGATGCTCATCTGACCATTATTCAATACCTAAAACCCCTGAGCTTCCGGGGGCCCTGCCCCCTGGACCCCACCAAGTGCCCTAGGGCGGCCCCTGGTTGCTCATCTGACCGTAGTTAAATATTAAAACCTCTGAGCTTCTGGGGGCCCCCCCCCCTCTGGAACACGTCAATGGCCTTAAAGAGGCCCCTGGATGCTCATCTAACCGTAATTAAATACCTAAAATCCCTGAGCTTCCGGGGGCTCAGCCCCTTGACACCCTGCCGAGGCTGGACCCCACGCCAATTTACGCTCTACCTGATCGTTAATACTTCACTTTGAAAAACGTTCCGCGGGACCTGCATGTAACGTGTAAGACTGGTGGTGATGCAGATTTTTCGTCTGCCCCCCCCTTCCGAACGTTTTTTCTCATTACGTCACTGCCCTCGGAAGGTGAGCCCCCTGGAATGTTTGCCCCCCCAATCCCAAACTGCTTCCGGCGCGCCTGTCCTAGACTACCCAGGAGTAACTCGCTAACACGACTAGTCACTTGTTGACCGTATGGATGCTCTCAACTTTAATACACCCGGGAGTAACTGTGACCTTTCACGAGCCACTATACACAGAGTTAGGTCAACTTGCTTTCACTTGGTCACAACACGGCGTAAATTCGATTGTTTTGTGCTTGCCCAACAAAGCAATAGTCGCCATATTGTGTCCAACTCGGACCGGGTTGCCCAAACTCTGTGTATAGATGGCTCTGCCGCCCCAGCGTAATTTACGCTGGTTGGTAGAAGGTCGTGTTAACTTAATCGTGGCAAGTTGGTCCGAGTAAGAGCGTGTGGACAACTATTGGTGTAGGTGAAATGTACATGAGGTATTTACTTCTGCAGGGATTAACTTACGCCGACTAGCAAAACCCCGTCTGAACAAGACTACAGAAATGGGAAAGCGGATTACACTCTTGCCATCATTTAACAAAAATCCCGAGGTTTTGCAGCGTCACATCTGAACGAGGCTTTATCCCCCCCCCCCCCCACTCCGTGATCGGAGGGATATCATGCGTGTTACCAAAATGTCCGGTAAAGGGGTACTTTTCACGCACCAAAGTCCGGCTCGTAGTACACAATAGCCCGTTTTACACACCGGACTAAGGGGGTATTTTCAAAAGGAGGGAACACGCATATGCGTACCCTAAATAACACTGAGTGGGGGGGGGGGGGGACTTTACATGTGATTTACAGGGGCAATCTCACGTTTGTAATAGTACCTTTTATTTGTGTGAAGGCAGAAATAAAGAGGGTTATGAATGTTGGAAATATTATGAGATCACTTAATCTATGCAAATCTCAAATTGGATTATGACGTAATATAATGACAACTATTCCGTTTGCCGTGTACAAAGAAAAAAGAAAAAAGAAAACACCCTCTGAGTGATGAATCTTGAAAAAAATTGACACTTTGTCCAAAGACCCTTTTGTGTGTTGAAACAATTAAATGGCACTTTCATCACAATGGCATTTGCTAATTTGAAGTGCTGAGGTGCCCTTACGTAAAAGTGATTAGAACTTTACAACAAAATGCACAACTTTCTAATATTTTGTTCGATTTCATGCAACTTTCACCAGTCTGCTTCTCTGATTATTTGTGCTTTCTTTAGTGTAGTTGTCTATTTAGGTTGAATGTTTCTTTAAGTGCGCTGGTGATAAAAAAAATAATGATGATAATAATGATATAGGATTCTTGTTTAGCGCTTATGTCGGCTCTGACCGAGGTTTAAGTACAAATGTTCTAATAATTGTCGAGTACGTAAAGTAAACACTAAACTTGCTAAGGGACAGTTATAATAGCCAAGAACTATTTGATTTCAGTTTAGCTTTATTCTTGTCGTACAATTGAAATTGTGTTTAATTCAACGTTGTATATTATTCATTTCTAGTAAATAAGGTGTATATAGTATGTTTAGATTTTTGGATAAACATGAATGTACACAAAATGTTTAGAAACGAACATTTAGCTTGTAATAATATTGATGAAAATAGTAAGTCTTTCTTATACAGCACTTTTTTGACTGACTAAAGCGCCTACAGTATCGTTTTTAACCCCAGGATTTGGATTCAATTGCTATCATGCAGTGTTCATTCTCCACTCCCTGGTGAGTATTCAGCTTTATAGTGTCTTATTTACGGGCACGCACGTGTTAATCCAAACACAATGACATTCGCATCCAAGCGGGTACCCGTTTAACACCTGGGTGGAGAGGAGCAATGCAGTTTAAAAAAAAATGTCTTAATCAAGGACATAATTTACCGTGGCTCGAACCCACGACCTCTGCATTTTCAGTCAAGTACTTAAACATGATAAATTCATGAATTGATTAAAGTAAATTACTGCAATGTATTTCTTTTAATTATTAAGTAATACAAAGTTTCAGTTTACATAACAGCAACTGTACCTTTTGGTGGGGGTGGGGTCCGTTCTTTTCAATGTAGCTAACACATCAAAATTACCTATTGATTTACTGTCCTAGCCTTAACGTAATGCAAAGTTTTGGGAAATTTTGGAAATGTGATCGTTAGTATTTTTTTCATTTTTGATATATTTGGATGCCCCTGTGGATGTATTAAAGCAGTGTAAAATTTAGCCTCTAAAACACTTCTGCTTTCGAGAAAATTGGATAATCCAAATTTACCAGTGCTCCCAGTAAATTTCAAATATTTTAAATGGCGCCTAACGCCATTCCATGGCAGCTGCGGCCATGAAAATCTCAGAATATGCATTTCTGATATATTATTTCCAAATGAGAAAAGCAAATCGGTCGATTGTAGTCAAGAAACATTGTTTTAAAGCTAAATTGATATCAGTCTTGAGAGGGAGCTATACAACATAAAGAATGTATCATTTACAATTTCATCACTTTAGACTCGATTTCAACCGCGACAACGATCATTGAATATTGTGAAAATCGCATATGCTTCCAATAACTATGTTCATTTGAACCAAATTCATGAACCCATACCAAAACTTTGTATTACCTTTAATCTCAATTTTAAGACTTTTATTTACTTTTAAAAACGAGCAAATTACAACACAACGTAACATTTACTAACAAAAAGCTGATCAGTGTTATTGATAATTGAATCCGGATTTCTGATGTTCTCAAAATCATTTAATATTCAGACGGGGCAATGAATGTGCACGTAGACTGTCGTTTAAAAGTATTTGACTTTTAAAAGCTGAGCTATTAAAATAAAATAATTATACAATCGTTTAAAGAATCCTTTATTTTGTCATCTCCACAATTTACTTACAAAAGTGTTTGATTCTACGGCATTATACTAGAAGGTAAAAAATACACACACACACACACACACGCATAATATACTCTCTCTCTCTTTTATATATATATATATATATATATATATATATATATATCTTTGTCTACCTCTCTCTTTATATCTACCGCTCTCTTTCTTTGAATCTCTAGATATTGACAGGTATCAAAACCGTTGCAATCATTTGATGCATACACAATTTCAAACTACAAAGTAACATCTCAATGCTTTCCAGGGTTTTACTTTTTTGCAATTCATGTTTATTAATATTTAATTACAAATTTTATCTTCTGTATTCAGTCGTCAACTTTCAATTTTCACACTAAATATTTAATTTCGTCAGTTTTATCATCTATTTAGTTGGTGAAGAGGAGGAGGTTGGGTGAGAGCCATCCCCTGCTGGTCACCTTACCGCTGGTGGCGGAGCTGAGGATAGAGCTGTAGACGGAAGATGGAGACATGCTTGGGCTGGCGGCAAGAATAAGAGCAGCAACTCCTGTGATGCAAAGAAAAAATATAGACATCACAGTTACAAATACTTCATCAAAGCTTTTGGCACAGTAATCAGTAATGACAAATATAAAAGGAAATATCACATATTACTTGTACTTTTTTTTTTCGTGGATTTATAACCAGGAACAGTTATATATAACGGTCTAAATGGTGCAGTTGTAGATTGTTACATCACTGATATATTGTCTTCTTATTTTATTTTGTTAAAACCACAATTTAATGATAATGATTTACAACCTTATTGATTTATTTGAAAACACTGGTGTACTAATGGAAAAGGAGCCAGTATGTTGGTAATAGTACGTTAACACGCTAAGTCAACTTTGTGTAATCGCCTTCACCTCCAAGTTCTAATAATAAGAGACTGTAACAGTGTTAAAGATATCAGCAAAAAAAATCATCATCGAAGACGACATACCTGAGACGTGTGGGCAGGCCATGGAGGTACCGCTGATGGTGCTGGTAGCACTGTCAGATCCCTTCCAGGCAGAGGTGATGTCAACTCCGGGTCCGAAGATATTGAGGCAGGAGCCATAGTTGGAGAAGTAGGCACGGGCATCGGTGTCATCGGTGGCACCAACGGTCAGGGCCTAGATTATAATACCAAGATATGAATGAAACACATACAGTAATACCATTCAAAATTCATAACTCCAAACCATTGATACGCTATCGGAATACTCTCTGAATTTCCTTCCAAGCACTGTATCATTGTGATAAAGGTTATTGATTTAGAGTTGACTTAAAGCCCCATTACAACCTAAAATGTAACAAATTTACAACATGATCGCAAGAACTTTGGAAAATCAATTAAAGGAAAACTCAATACCCTGTTGTATTGCGTCGAAATAAATGTTCGGATCACTAATAATAATAATTTTGTGTGCACCTGTGCCGAGAGTGGTAGAATATCTATTATTTGCCTTGCCAGTGGACGTTAGTACCGTTAGCTGGGATTCGAACCCTCAACCCTTGGATTGAGAGTCAAGTGAATGAACCACTCCACTACTCCATGTGATTAAGTCATGGCAGTGTTCGAAAAATTCAATAAGTGACGCACAAAGCTATTGAAAGGGACTCATATTGATATTTCAAAGGTCTCTGAGATCGTATGCAACAGAATATTGGTTTTATCTTGTTTGTTGCTTAACGCATCTGCACTTCATTCAGTGCCGAATTGAACGTAACATACAGAACATGCTTCCACTGTAGAAATAAATATCGGTGATGATACTTACATATCCAGACCTGGCTGGAGAGGTTCCGCAAGCATCCTCATCACTGTTACCAGCGGCGACAGAGACGGTGAAGCCAGCATCGTACATGCGCCTGACGGCAGCATCAGTAGTGCTGGAAGCACCACCTCCGAGAGACATGGAGACAACTGCTGGACGACGACCGTTGGAGACAACCCAGTCCATTCCTGCACAAACAAAAGCAATCGAGTAAACCTAGAAATATTGGCCCAGTGTTTCATTTTGAATAAGATACATGATTCAACAGTTCTTTCAGTGGCCCTGTATTTTATGGAGACGAGCCTTTAACTTGTGATTCAAGTAGAATCTCAGGGAACACAAAACGTTCTTGGAAGTGAAGGTATCAGGACGATTTGCGAATATCTTTGCTTGCTAGGATACGGCAATTTGTATGTACTTGTTATATATTTGGATCAAAATGAAAGATCTGGAGCTTTATGAAGACAGTTTCACTACATTTTACTATATCATTGGTTTTAGGTAGTGTTAGATTTCGATTAAGGTACAAGTTCCCTTCAATGGTCCTTGCCTAAATTTGACCAGACTTTGGCATTTAATTCCCGTAAAATCTTCATGTTTTTTAATTTGTCACATGATCCGTTTAAAATGAACCTTTAAAACTTGTTATAAATAAAAGTAGAGTAGATACCGTCGATGATTCCAGAGTTGGATCCGGATCCGAGACATCCAAGAACTCGGATTCCGTAAATGTTGGCGTTCTTGGCGACTCCGTAGTTGGTTCCAGCGACGGTTCCAGCGCAATGGGTACCGTGACCGTTGCAATCAACTCCCTGTAAAATAAGAAAAGAAAAAAAATTGATTGATAGTACTCTTTCCGCTAGACACATTTGGGATTTGTGGAACGTTGTTTGATGTGATTCGGGATATATTACCCCATTCAGACTTTTTGTTCTCATAACTCAAGCTGCTGTTCCCAAATTTGTAATTTTACAATCTATATGTAGGCCTCGCCTCGGCCACTAACGATAAACAAACGATCTTGATGATATTATTCAATCGGGCGTCGTCAACTTATGTAGCTGTTGTTAGACAATTTGAATACATGAGAACCATTTTTGAGAGTGGCTTGTAAAAATTACACCCATGCTCTCATTCGAAATATTCTCATAGCATCTGCTTGCGACTGGTAAATTGCATTCATGAGTAGTGCTGCATGTAAGCAATTTGGTTCCTTCTGTTCATTTAAAGGATATTTGTTTTAATTTGATAAATTAACTTACGTTGTTGTTTCCGACGGCATCGTATGCGGCGACAGCACGACCTCCGAAGTCGTTGTGGGTGGGCCACACACCGGTGTCGACCACGTATACGTTCACACCAGCACCGGAGTCTGCAAGTAAGTGAAGACGATTTTGTGAGAATACTTTGTATCAATGTTGTCTGAATATTCTATGGGAAGATTGCCTTTTCATTTTCGGAGATATGAACCTCCGGAAGAAAAAAGCTTCGGAATGATGAACCATTGGAAAAACGACCGTTACCGATTACAAGAGCTGATTTCTTTTTAATCTCATTTTTTCTCATTTGCCTTGTACTTCATTTAAATTCTTTTAGGATAATACTATTTTTCACGGAAAACTATGCCGGCCATCATAGTGTGTGGGTCCAGTCATGTGTGAGTGTACTGAACGGATTGAACACGCCGTCTAACTTTTAAAGTGAATAACTAGGCATAGAACACTAAAGCATAAACTGGTTTTAATAACAGAAATTATAATCATCCAATTTTTCAAAATCTTACTCATTGGGTTGTAGGAGTTATCAAGAGGAAGGTTCCTCTGGTCAATACGGTCAAGACCCCATGAGGCGACGGCCTGAGTGCGGACAACACCATCCTCCTCAACGTGTACGACTCCATCGAACCTGCGGAGCTGTAAAAGTCATAGAAATAGATTGATATTTTTTCACGAATTATCCCATCGAAAACAAGAAAATCATTAAAAAAAACAACAACAGCAAAGTGTCTGTTGGCATACCACTATGATAATGATAATAACAGTTATGTTTTTATAACTTAAAGTATCACAAAATGAATTCATTGACATGCATAACAAGAGAGGAGTTAAACCCTCTCTCATAAATCTAAATTTGTTCATTCCCGCTAGGGAATGCTCAAAGCGCCTACAAAGTATTTACTATTACTTTGGATGTATTTCTTCCAAGGTACACGTTTACTGCACCTGGGTTGAGAGTGGCAAATATTGATTGTTTGTAACTTACGAACTCGACGGCATCCTCGCTGAGCTCAAGTGAGAGGGTCTTCATGTTCTTGAAGGTCTTGAGGACCTTGGCGAGCCTGAAGCGACGGGCAGAGAAAGCTGAAGAAAGACGAGCACCGAAGTCATTCACGTCGAGACTATCCTGATGTCAGTAAAATAAAAGAGGGGTGATAATTACACAGTATTTTGAATATGCATAGATCTATGTGCCATGTTTTGAATATTCATGATTTCTGGTTGGATGGCAATCTGTGTATCGCAGTTGATGAGACTGGAATAGGCAAAGATGAGACCATGCAGGACGAACTTTGACTATTTTCTCTTAAAATTTTACTGTTTCAGTGAACATTTTGATGATCGTAGGTCAGAGGTGAGATAAATTTTGACAGGTTTACATATTAGAATTAAGAATGTTTTTATTTTTTTAAATTCATATTAAGGAGCCTGAAACAAACTATAATGTTTAATGGACTGTATATAGATGAAAAAACTTGTGCCAACGGTTGACTTGTGGATGGCTTGAAACGAAATTTACTCGAAGTCTACGATTAAATAATTAACAGATCAACTTGAATTGCTTCACTGAAAAAGTTTTAGTATTTGTCAACTGACAAATATCAGGATAGATAGATGATGGAAGGGCGAGAGGGGAATACACAACAAAAGAGAGAAGAGTTTAAACTTACGTCGATCATAACAAGATACTTGTCCTTGATGGTTTCCTTGGCACGCTGGAGAGGAGCGATGCCATAGGCAACAGCCAACAGGGCGGTAAACACGATCAATCCACGCATTTTCTGAAATAAAAAGAAACATTTCTTCGTTATATTTTTGTAATAACTTGTTCTAAAAAAGACATGGTATCTTAATATGATGCTTGGTAAACCAACCTAACCTTTTTTTAGCACCTTTTCTACATTTCTTTTTGGTTTTGGTAATGTTATAGGATCACACTTCAATGCTCAAAGTATACATTTTGAAACCGTATCTTCTTTACGGTTTAAACTGTACAATATAAAACCTATATTGGCCTATATATTACAATCAATAACGACTATGCTGTTTAATCGTTGATACACTGAATGTCGATTTTCTTTCCTTAAAGAACCATTTTAACATATTAAAACTGTATAGCAAAAGAGGAGAACAAACATAATTTTTGAGTGGTTGCCAACCAAAATAGGATAAAGTTAGACATCTTCCTTCACCAACAATGATTCTAAAGTCTTAAAACGGTATTACAACTCGACTGCACAAAGTAAGCGCCACACAAAAGTTGGAGTGTAAGAAACGAGTATACTCCCGGTTTTGATGTTTTCTTTGCTGCACACAAACTGGAACAGATGCTGAAACCCTTCGGATCTACCCCCTTTTATAGTTTCTACAGACGTACAGAACTTCTGCACGTGTCTTATCAGTCTAGTTACATACGTCATAACCGCTGGGATTAATTCAATGAGCTATCTTTTGTTTTAAGAAGCTCATATTTGCACAACGTACATTCGATATATTTTCGGACGCGTTAATCCGTCACAGATGGTGATTTTCCTACAGGGATTATGGATTAAGTGTACATAAAAGTGTAATTCTTTTTTTCTTTTCCATATTCATTGTTCAATCCCAATAAACTAATTTCATTAAATAAGAAGTAAAGTTCTGTTTTAAAGTAACATCTGTTCGACTTGAAAGAGCAAAAACAAATAGGTCCTACAGGCAGTATATTTTCGGGTTTCCGTATCCAAAGAAAGTTAGTTGACGTTATAAGATGGTGTTTAAGATGTTAACAATTATGGTTTGAAACTCTTTTGCTACAAATTTATACTAAGGGTAGATTTTTCTACATATCATGCTAATACAAGTATATATTATGTAAGATGATCGACTTCAGTTCCTTAGTATAACATTTAAAGCCTGTAAAATTTAACTTTGGGTATGTGTTATGCTGTCTTAGTAATATAAATTGTGACTTTTGGATGGCAAATATATATATATATATATATATATATATATATATATATATATACGTATATATACCGTAGTTATATTTCTGCAAGAAACAATGTTGCAAGATGATGTACTTTGATCATTCATTCATTCATTCATTATGTAGAAATTATTAGAAATGATTGGTTTTAACTTATACATGACTTGTATTCATTGATTGGCACCAATTTATCCGCAAGAACTAATCTAGGAATGCAAACCCTCACACAATCAATGGTCATCTTCACAATATTAAACCACGTGTCTTCTTCAACTTCAACTCTTTCTCATGGGCATCCTTTTTTTTGCAAAGATTCTGCTGAACTTTGGAACAAACTATCTTTATACATGTCAAAAAATGTCAGACTGTCAGCCATTTCAAAACTTGTCTTAACGATGAAGTTGAGTTCTGGTCAGGGGCGTCGCTAGACCTTTGTCAGTGGGGGTGGGGGTGGGGGTGTAGAGGCCACCGATAACCGTCAATGTCCCAAAGTGTACGAATTTAACCCTATAAACACGGGGCCGGGGGCTAAATTATTTTGTCTAAGAACTATCTATAGTACTTGCGTATCCCCACATGGTCATTCTCCTCGACTTCATACATATGCGGTTTATATCGTCAAGACTAGTCAGCATCGTTGCTATATATTTTAAATGTGCAACCAAATTGAGCAATCAATCGGTGTGGTGTGATTGGAAACAGTGCGGCGCCTGTTCCTCAATACTCTCGGGTTCGAGTCTCGAGATTTCGAATTTTAAACTTTTAAACTTTTTAAGGGGGGCATCAACAAAAAAGGGCACTTTTGGGGGAAAAGGGGCACTTATAAAAGGGAAACCTCAAATCGAAAAAATACATGTTTTAGACATTGGTATATCCCCCTACATATTTATTACACTATCAGGGATGATTTCAATGTTTGTTTCTCTCTTAACATGGTCTAAGGTACGTCTTAAGCATCATACATGTACTTTGCAGTTTGGTGTGATGGTATGAATATTTATTTTCGCACGAGCGAAGCGAGCGAGCAAACATTTTTAGATTTATGAGGTCGCGGTGCAGAAAAATACATGTTTTAAGGGAGAATAGACAATCTTGATGTTTTTTTCAAGCACAACCTAATCATGAAAGACTGAAAAGACCTTTAATAAGGAACATAGTTTATTCAACTTTAAATGCGAGCGAGCGTAGCGAGTCAGCTTAATGTAAAATTCAAGAAAATGTTGATCTTAATCGCTTTAAATTATAGGAGCAAATTTTATGGGGAAGGGAAAAGAGTGCACATATCCAAAGGGAAAAGGATACTTATTAGAAAGAAAAACCAGATGTCAAAGTAAAAATGGGAATTGCTACAGGTTAAAATGGAGCACTTATCTCACTTTATAAGGGGCACTCACTAGAGTGAGCTATTTTTACAAAGGAAAAATGGCAATTATTAGAAGGAAAATGGCACTAACTAGAAAGGATAAGGGGCACTTATCAAAGATGAAATAGGGCACTTATAAGAATGAAAAGAGGGCATACAAAGGAAAAGAGGCAATTGTCAACATAATATATGGGACACCTGTCAGATTTGAAAAAGAGGCAATTATAGGAGGTGAAGGGCACTCACCTGAGATGAATAGGGGCACTTGTGGAATTGAAAGGGGCACTTATTACGAAGGAAAATTGGCACCTGTCGAAGGAAAACGGGCATCTATGAGACTTTAATAGAGGCACCTATCAAAGGTGTCAGAAGCGTCATTGTGAGAAAGGGAAGTGGCTCTTATTGAAATAGAAAGGGGTATTTATCGGTTTTGCCAATTTTTTGCGCGCAACTAAGCTCGACCATTGCCTATATATATATATATATATATATATATATATATATTGCTCTACAAAACAAATCTGCCACAAACTTAAGAAATATGTGACACTAATAACGATGTGCATGAGACTAATTTTGTTTCGTAAAATTTGGATATAATTATTGAATTAATGATTGAAAACAAAAACTGATTTTTATGAATCCACAAACTGCCGAATTCGGAAGCTTTGGCAACATGTTTGGCGATGCCTTCGTGTTTTTACTTCTTGCATTTGCTATTTTCCGCTCTTTTTTTGTTGTTGAATTAGGTTCGTTAAATTGTGCTTTTAGGTAATTGTGGTTTAAAATTGAGAAGATTTTTTTTTTTTTTTTTTTTTTTTTTTTGATGGGGCCTTGAATGGTTTCTTTAACCGCGGCGGCGCGCTGTAGTGCGGGCCCTATATAGAAGTTGAAACTTAGAGAAAATACAATTATTATATTTTAGTCTCTCTCGAAGTCGTCACAGTGGATAACAAGTCACAGTTAGTGGGAAAAAGAATTGACGGCCGGTCGACATCTCATCGACTTCAAACGTCTGCGTTGATATAGTACACGAGGACCGAGCGAGAATACCGACACAGCTGACCCGACACAGCAACATATCTTTCTTGCTCCCTCGACGAGATGACTCCACCCAACAAACCTCCTTTCTCTCTTACTCCCATCCTCCTCTCTCAGCTCAGGCTCTTACCCCCCCCCCTCTCTCTCTCTCCTCTCTTCCACCCCGTTTCTTTGTTTACCTTTTCCTCTTTCTTCTTCTATTTTTCCCTTTTTTTTTTTTTTTCTTTTTTTTTCTTTCTTTCCTCTCCTTCCTCTTTTTTTTTTTCTTTTTTCCCCTTTTTTCTCCTCTTCTCTTTCCTTTCTTTCCCTTTCATTTTCCCTCCCCCTTTTCTCATTTTCCCGACGGCAGCGCATTTTTACCGATAATATCCTGACAGGTGGGGTGTCGCACCCCCACCCCACCCACTAGCGACGTCCCTGACTGTGGAATAGCTATTGTTTTGAGGCTAAGCTGAGCGAGTTTGTTGATAACGCCATCCCCGGTACCTTGAAGTAAGTGTAGTGAATAGTATGGAGATAAAATACATGTATGAGAACCGGGTTGTGTTTAGGATCATGTAAACGAATGGGTTTCAGGTAAGGGTAAAGGTTAGGGTTAGTGTTAGTATGTCAGGTATTGTGTTTGGTTCAGGGCGGAAGTTAAAGATTCTACTAGTGTAGGAAGTTCAACGCAGGGCATTTGTCGCCAGACCTTGTGTATAGTTGAACCAGGGATGTGTTGCCTTCCGTGTTCATATTTTCGAATAATTCACAATTGCATTACGTATGGTAAATTAAACAAATATCGTCTTCCTGATTAAGATCATGAATAATAGAGAAATTAGTGCATTTCGGCCTTCTCCTGCACTGAAATGACATCATCACCACTCTGGGCCATTTAAGTTGTCCTTGAAAGAAGCTTACAGTCTTCCCAAATTTCTGCATTATTATTCCGAACTTCCGGTCATTAAGATTTACATCTTTGAGTGTTCTGGACAAATGATATTGCATATTCTTCTAAAATCGGGTCACGGTCAGGTTTTTGTTCGAGCGGTGGGCTAAATGAATCATTCAAGCAGAGATTTTCGGCCCCCAAAAAATTTGAATTCGGAGGTGAGTGGAGGTTTGACCTTGCAATCTAGTAGTTTTAAAAGGTGATCTACACTGTTGCCAATAAAGTAGATTTGAAAAAAACTTCTTTTCATAAAATGATATTAACAGTACGTTTTATGTTTGATCGATAAAGTCTATATCTTCTCTAACTTTATTTATATATCTCTACTAGATTGATCACGAGAGTCGAGAAGATATAAATTCTAACTATCAAGAATATACAATTTTGTAACAATCGTTTCATAAAAAGGGGTAAGAAAAAATATTCCAATTTTAGTGGGTAACAGTATAGAAAATGCGAGGGCGCTAGTTTTTTTCTCAATTATTTGTTACATAGGATAACTCTGTATTCTTATTGCCCATTGCACATTTCGACTCTGTTATTTCCTGCGCCAAACAAAACCTTGGAAGCAATTAGATCATGAGTGTATCAGTGATTCAAAGCAATGTGTGCACTGGCAGCTAGCATACACTCTCAGTATGATACCACCCTTACAGGGTGCGTCAAACGCTGAGGAAGTCACTGACGCAGTCCTGCGTCACGCGAAAGGTGACGGACAAGGCTATTTTTTAAGAGATGCTTTAATTTGTTGTTAAATCATGCCTTTATTTCATATAAAAGGAATATATGTTTACATTCAAAGGATAGAGAGAGATGAACAATGCCTTAATGAATTTGGTAAGGAGTTCCAAACATCTGGTCCATGATGTCTTACTGACTTTGGGGCTAAAATTATTTTAGTATTTTCTAAGTGATAACTTGTTGAACAAAGGGTGGGATATGTGGGAATGTTTGAGTTTAAACTGTAAATGTTGTGAAATAGTTATGGTAGTTGATTATGAGAATATTTATACGTAAAAATGCTTGTCTTAAAAATGTGAATATCTTGTATTTGTAATGTTTTTAAACGATGAAATAAATGTTCTGTGTGTGATATATAACTTGAGTTAGTAATTATGCCAATCGCTCTCTTTTGAAGCAAAAATAAGAAATTAATTCTTGTTAAACTACAATTACCCCATACAATATTACAATATAACACATGTGATAAGATTAGAGAATTGTATAATATAATCATAGATCTTTCAGAAAGATTTTGTTAAAAACTTTTTACAGAATCCCAATATTCCTTGATACTGATGTATGTATATAACGTATATGCTCATTAAAATTTAGATGAGAGTCAATAGTGACTCCTAAAAATTGTACAGATTGTTTTTCAATGAGAGGCAAGCCGTCAATGTCGATATTACAATTCCTTATATCATGTACATTAGCCTTTTTAAATTAATGAAATTTGTTTTACTTAGATTTAATGATAACTTATTAGATTTAAACCACCTAGACATTTTTATTAATTCACAATTTAACCGTGTTTTAAGCGTATCAAAGTTTTATGGGAGTGAGAAATACTCGTATCATCAGCAAAAATGATAAAATTTACGAGTGAAGAGGTTTCAATAATATCATTTATATAAATAATGAATAACACTGGACCCAATATAGATTATTGCGGTACTCCACATTTGTTTGATTCGTGATTTTGGAAAGATACGTATTGTTGTCTGTCTTGTAAGTAATTAGTAAACCATGAAAGAGCTTGACCTCTTACGCCATAGTACTGTAATTTATGAATTAATATTTTATGATCAATCGTATCATAAGCCTTTTAAAAAGTCCATAAATACTCCAATAATATGTTCACTGTTCGCAAAAGCCTCAATTACTATGCAAAATTGCATAATCGGTAGAATAACCAGTTCGAAATCCGAACCGGTTAGGAATCAATAAATTACTTTTTGTAAGGAAGATTTAAGTCTTTTATATATTATTTTGGAATATGAACAGTTGTTCTTATCGCTATATACTCAAATTAATCAAGAATTTTGTCATTTTAAATTATTCGTTTGATTGTTAATTGGAATATCGCCTGCATTTACTTTCAATGTGATTGAAATCGTATCACTTTAAAAGGGTAATGTTATACTCGTGTCTCTATCTCAATTCGTTTCTGTGTCTGTTTGTGTCTGTCTCTCTGCCTGTCTCTCGCTCCCCTCTCTCTGTCTACACCCTTAACGCGCAAACACGCACGCACACATGCACATACATACTAGACGGTACTTTCTTACTGGTTTATTGACCTTGATTGAGCAGACGTGACACAAGAAAGTCATCATTACACATTTCTCTTTGATTATTTCTCGATTTATTCATCTTTGATTACACAACGAATCATTTTCCAACGTCTAAAATCAAAGTTCATCCGATTTCATTTCAATATCCTTTCAGCAATGCTGTTTTGATTTAGTTGGTGAAGAGGAGGAGGTTGGGTGAGAGCCATCCTCTGCTGGTCACCTTACCGCTGGTGGCGGAGCTGAGGATAGAGCTGTAGACGGAAGATGGGGACATGCTTGGGCTGGCGGCAAGGATAAGAGCAGCAACTCCTGAAACGAAAAAGGAAAACGAAAGTATGTGAGAGATAAACTTGAGTACCGGTCATGTGATAAGTGATAATGTCTGAGGTTATTGAAACATGCATAAACTGCCTAGTGCATAGTGAGCTTTTGAAAATGCGACTGAATATTCCAACGATAGACTAGGTCGCAGATACAATATGCACATGGGCTGACAAAGATTGTGGTTTCTTTTATACTAGTTTTTAAAACACCCAGGTATTGGGTAGGTGCTCATACAAGTTATGTATTCATTAGTATGGAAATTACTTTCTGTACCAATGTTACATTCCACGATACACAGGCGGAATATTTTCATTCATTCAAAATGGCAAACAAAAGTTATTAATGAAGCAACTCTATCTCTTTGGGATTCATTTTGTCTAAATGTGCTAAATGGCACTCCCTCCTGGTCCAAAAAGATCTGTGGATATTTGGATGTCATTATACGTTGTATCATATGCTAACCTGAGACGTGTGGGCAGGCCATGGAGGTACCGCTGATGGTGCTGGTAGCACTGTCAGATCCCTTCCAGGCGGAGGTGATGTCGACTCCAGGTCCGAAGATGTTGAGGCAGGAGCCATAGTTGGAGAAGGAGGCACGAGCATCGTTGTCATCGGTGGCACCAACGGTCAGGGCCTGGATGTTGGGGATACCAGGAACAGTATTTCGTATATCAACAATGAACCAAAAGTGTATATAAATTGAGAAGTATCCACACCAGTATAATTACAGCTCTTCCTGCGGACCCTGCCTTTATAATTACCCTAGCATTTACAGCAGGTGGAAAGTGGCAAACGTGGAGTAATATCTTGTAAAATGACGTTAGTGAAATTCAAAACGTCGGCCTTTGGATTGAGAGTCAATTGAATGTTATACTATACGAACAATAACACTAGATGTGAATATGGTGAGTATTTCCATAGATTGAGCAAACAAAGCCTAAGTGAGCAACAACTTTCAAGAAATCAACCATGTGTTTAAGAATCGCCAAGAAGAGTACGAAGAATGAGAAACTTACATATCCAGACCTGGCTGGGGAGGTACCACAAGCATCCTCATTACTGTTACCAGCGGCGACAGAGACGGTGAAGCCAGCATCGTACATGCGCCTGACGGCAGCATCGGTAGTGCTGGAGGCACCACCTCCGAGAGACATGGAGACAACTGCTGGACGACGACCGTTAGAGACAACCCAGTCCATTCCTGCAAAGACCGTAAACACATTCTTGAAAGGATCATACAGATACTAATGATTTGATTTACAAAGCGCCTTTTCCAGATGGCTCAAGGCACTGTCCCTAGTTATTTTATAAATAAATTAAGAAAAACGGTGGAAGTCAAGTAAAGTACATTTTCTTTAGAAATGCATGGAGTTTGTTCCATAGGCATGGAGGCAATCAAAACCAAACAGATTATTCAAAGACAAGTTAAGCAGTCTAACAATGTTACTTCTTAATTCATAAATGGCAACCCTGGGATTTGGTGCATTTTTGATTTTTATAACGGCTTTGGTGACGACCGCTCGAGACAAATCAGTTGATATTCGTTGATGAAACGTTGATGAAATTTGTTATCGTACGCCTGTGATCGTAAAACAATTTGAATCGATGTATAGATAGTCTTTCCGACGTTAAGGTAAGAACTTGTTGATACCGCACCCCAAAATTCGATACGACGTCATATTACGTAGGAATATAATTACCGTCGATGATTCCAGAGTTGGATCCGGATCCGAGACATCCAAGAACGCGGATTCCATAGATGTTGGCGTTCTTTGCGACTCCGTAGTTGGTTCCAGCGACTGTTCCGGCGCAATGGGTACCATGACCGTTGCAGTCAACTCCCTGTAAGATGGGAAAGGTACACAATTAATGTACACTGGTAGTGATCTTTATGTTAGATACATTGGATATTCGTGGAACGTTGTAAGATGTGGCTTGAGATGCAACACCCTATTTCAGATTTTTTCTTTCATAACTCTAACTGTCTGTCCCAAATTCGTAATATATTTATATGTAGGCCTCGTCTCGGCCAATTACGATAAACGAACGATATTGATTATGTTATTGAATCGTAGGTTTTTGTTGTGCGTTGTCAACTTCTTTAGCTGTTGTTAGACAATTTTAATACATGAGAACCCATTTTGAGAGGAGCTTGTAAAATTTGCACCCCACGCTCTTCTTCGAAATATATTCATAGTATCTGCTTGTGACTATTAAAAAATTGCATTGGGGGTAGTGCTGCATGGACAAAATTTGGTTCCTCATGTTCATTCAAAGGATAATTGTTTTAAATTGAAATATGAACTTACGTTGTTGTTTCCAACGGCATCGTATGCGGCGACAGCACGATTTCCGAAGTCGTTGTGGGTGGGCCACACACCGGTGTCGACCACGTACACGTTTACACCAGCACCAGAGTCTGCAATTAAGCGAAGCATATTTTGTTTGAATACTTTGAATCAATGTTGTCTGAATTTGTGACATTTATGAGACGTTTGCCCTTTCATTTTCGTAAAAACAAACTTCCGGAAAAACGAAGCTTCGGAATGATGAACCGTCGGAAAAATGACTGTAACCGATTATAAGAGCTGGTTTTTCTCATTTTTTTTACTTATGTGATATAATGCTACATTTAAATTCATTTAAGATTTTAAAATTTAAAGATAACTGTAGTAATCATCATACTGTGTTGTTCCAACCGTGTGTCAGTGTAATGAACGGATTGGACACGCCCTCTATTGTTTTAAGTGAGCAACTAGGCATAAAAACGTGTTTTTAATCAGAGTTGATATCATCCAATTTTAAAATCTTACTCATTGGGTTGTAGGAGTTATCAAGAGGAAGGTTCCTCTGGTCAATACGGTCAAGACCCCATGAGGCGACGGCCTGAGTGCGGACAACACCATCCTCCTCAACGTGTACGACTCCATCAAACCTGCGGAGCTATAACAAGATTCAAGATATTCTGTAAAGATCTCACAAGTTATCAAACTATTTAAACAATACGTGGGGCCTATATAATGCTATTGCAATTTTAATACTTATATGAACTTTTAGTCATAGAAAAATGGCTCTAAGAGAATCCATAAAATTGCACGGTGATTATAAAAGAACCCCGATACTTTTATAATGGAATTGATGGATGTAATGCAAATGACTGAAGGCCAAACTAGTTTTGTATTTTGAAGCATCAGTGGAGTTACTTGCCCTTCATAAAATATTCGTCTCTCATTGTTCAAACTGTCTATGACAGGACTGGTAAGCCACGCATTGATATGATGGAACTTGGAGGTAAGTTCTTTACGATCCTACGACAATGGTTCCAATGTGAATCCTCTTGGGGGTTCTAAATAGGGAACAAGGATAAGACTCTGAGCTGTTGTAACATGGGCCCGACTAGTAAGCTATACTTACGAACTCAACGGCATCTTCGCTGAGCTCGAGTGAGAGGGTCTGCATGTTCTTGAAGGTCTTGAGGACCTTGGCGAGCCTGAAGCGACGGGCAGAGAAAGCTGTAGAAAGACGGGCTCCGAACTCAGTCACATCAACGCTGTCCTGAAATGATGTAAATACATACATGCACATATTTCAATAGGTTTGCTTGAAATAAATAGTGGTTCTACATGCTTTTTATATAAAAATTGAACATAATTAAAGCACTGCTGAGGCCACTGCTGACTTAAATTAACATCGTTGCATTTGAGAACAAATTGTGCGGAACCTATATTTAGGAGCCTATTCGGATCTTGCTCGCTGCGCCTCTCAAAAAGGACATACCAGAATTATTTTATTATTATTATATATTATTATTATTATAGCTACACTCCACGATAACTGAAATTGAAATTTCGTCTATCAAAATATCAATGCTTGGTATAACCTGTCATTGAAAGCCGTGAAGAAAAGAAATCATTCATGAAAAATCGAATGAATACTAAATGAAGAAAGAGAAAATGATTACTTACGTCGACCATAACGAGATACTTGTCCTTGATGGTTTCCTTGGCACGCTGGAGAGGAGCGATGCCATAGGCAACAGCCAACAGGGCGGTAAACACGATCAATCCACGCATTTTCTGAAGTAAGAAATTTGTGCAATGTATGGAAAAAATTATGAATATTTTCAATGCACTGTGATTTGTATCAGTCGACAAGAGAAAGAACTTTCGAGTAGGCCTAAATTATGTCTTTTCATTGTGACCAGTTTAATGTACACGCCACATCCTTCAGTTTTTTGACGAACAAGTCTTTAGTAACGCTCTGCATTTTCCACCAAACGTCTCATGTGGAAAAAGTAATTATCTTAAATTTCCCTCACCCGGCACCTCTCTGAGAGACTAGGGGGTATTTCTTGCTGCGTGCAGACCTGTACACACACATCAATAGTATTTCCACCAATTAAAGGTGTCAGCAAATTATAACCCACTGCACGTGGAAACTGCCCACCATCTCCCTCTAACTTTGATCAGCCTCAACAATCCACAACGAAAAAGTATAACTGGTTTACTATAAAACTCACCGTAGGTGTCTGGAGGTACTCTGTCTCTTGGTGTGAAAAACTGGAACCAATGAAGAACCATTTCCAGTCATCTGCTTTTATAGAGGTCCTGGGCCAATTCAGGCTTACCTTGAAGGCTGGCATAGACGTCATGAAAGGATTATGATGGCATGTAAATATTAGTAATATGATTAAGTTATTAAGTGTATTGTGCTGTTACATGCGAGTTAAGACGATTTGACTCCTCCCACCCTTCTCTCTCTCTCTTTCTCTCTCTCTCTTTCTCTTCATGGATATCTCGTACGTGTTTTTATAGAGTGTCCCGTATTCCACACACCTGATGTGAGTGATACCAGAGAGTACACCTTTCCCGGCTTCTGGACTGGACTGCACTTCTTGGTCAGCGCTGACAACGATGCGCAGATTGGACTCTTCGCATGTAACGTGTCGACCTAAAATACGAATTACGTTTATAGTCAGTGTCGCTGAGTTTTGGAGTCAAGGGCTGCGATCCCTCCGGGCGGGCAGGAGGGGACATTTCCCCCTCCCGAAAATATTTAAGTGGGGGATCCGAGTCCCCCCCCCCCACGAGAAGTATTGAAAATCGTCTCGCTCCGTCACGACCCACCCTCTCTTAACATTGTTAAGTTTTAAAATATCGTAGAAGAGTGTTCACCAGGAAGGTGGGAAGTGGTACGAGTCGTAGGTATTACACAAGCATAGATTATATTGGATGTCTATGTTTTGTCTACACGAGATAGAAAATGCATATTTTCAAAAAGGGCTTATACTCGTTTACTGGGTCGATCTCACTAATACATGTAATAACATATATAAGATATGTGACTTCGACTCCTTTTCTTTCATAAATACACACACACCCACCCACAAACTAACACAATATTAAAAAAGATACATGATAGAAGTGCACAGTACGAAGATAGGGGAACAGGGAAGGGTAAACAGGGGATGGAGGAGGTGGTGGGGTGGCCTGGCATGTCTTTCCATACGGGTCGATCCCCACACTGGGAATAATGTATGTACCTTAATAAAGAAAAAGCATCAAGAAATAGTCGTTTCCAATCGACATAAAAAAAGAACAGGTCGAGACAGTTTCACTCATCGTGATTTGTGGTGAACTGTTCCATTTGGACAAAATTAATTAAAGACTTACTTTACCTGAATGCTAAGAAAGCAAGTTTATACTTTGGGGGAAGCAACAAAGGGCTTATGACCTCAGGTCCTTGCGCATCGTATTACTTTGGAATTGGAGTCCACCAGTTTTCGAGACCTTTGCTTTACCATTGAACCACCACAGTATACCTGTAATATTCAGCCCCATACCCTATATCAACAAGTAAGACCGTATGTAAACGCTTAGCCATCATGAAATGCGAAATAACGAGATCTTAAAATGTATACTTCATGACTTTATTCATTGACTCCATTAATAGTGATGTGAGCCGTGGAAAGAAGAACAAAAACATTCTTGACAAGGTTTTCACAGATTTATTTGACTATTACAATACTCCAATTGTGATTAATCCTATCTCTAACAGTGATCACAAGACAGTGATTGTCAAAGCCTGTGCTTCGATCCCAAAGGAGACTTCCAGAGCAGTCACATTCCGTCCCTTTCGTGAGTCCAGTGTTCGCGCTTTTGGAGATGAGATCACCTCTACCAACTGGAGCCATCTCTTAGAGCATCCTGGTGTCAACGAGATGGCTGCTGATCTTCAAGAATCTCTCTCTGAATTGTATCATCTGCATTTTTCTATCATCTCCATAATTCGCAAGGCAGATGATAAGCCCTGGATCACCAAGCGAATCCTGTCTCTCATCAAAGAAAGGCAAGCAGCCTTTGATTCCAATAACATGGCACGTTATAAGAGCCTTCGCAATCAAGTTAAGCGTGAAGTCCAGGTACGTGAAGCTGCTTTCTATTCCAACAAGGTGAAAGATCTTCGGAAATGTCATCCAAGTAATTGGCATCAACAAATACGCAAGATCACCGGGATGAAAAAGAAGTCTACTGTTCTACCTGGTAGTGAAATGTGCTTATCTGAGCAAGCAAGTTTCATCAATAACCATTTCGCAGGAATTTGTTGTCAATTACCTCCGCTCGAAAGATCTTCTCTACCGGCTTTCTTGCCTGCTTCACATCCTCCTCCCAGCATTGAAGCTTATCAAGTGTATCGTGAACTGTGCAAACTCAAACCATCTAAATCCACACACCATGATGACCTACCCACTAGACTTATCTGTGAATTCGCTCCTGAGATAGCAGGTCCTTTGACTATGGTCTTTAATAAATGTTTAGAAACTGGGAATTTTCCGGATTGTTGGAAGGTTTCAGACATTGTTCCAATCCCTAAGAATACACCATGTAATACTGTTGACCAACTAAGACCAATATCACTCACCCCTACCTTTGCAAAGGTTTTTGAAGCATTTCTCACTAAATGGTTATATCAAGACATTATGAGCAAAATTGATAGTCAACAGTTCGGTAATATGAAAGGATCATCAACCTCTCACTATTTAATAAGTATGATCGATTCGATCTTGAAAGGTCTTGACAAACCTGGTTATGTTGCCTCAGTCTGTACTATTGATTATGCTAAGGCATTTGATCACATCAATCACAATGTGCTGATTGAGAAGTTGTTTGATTTAGGTACTGATCCAAATACTATCCTTCTCTTGTGTAGCTACTTGGAGAACAGATCTCACTGTGTACGTTTAGGATCTACCTTTAGTGGGCCCCTGCCTGTTACATGTGGAGTACCGCAAGGTACGAGGCTCGGTCCCATTCTTTTCCTAATCATGATAAATGATGTTGCAACCTCTACTCCTCTGAGATGGAAATATGTTGATGATTTGAGTGTCGCTGAAATCAGACACAAATCTCAACCCTCCGTATTGCAAGATCATTTATCTTTGATCACCGAGTGTTCTGTTGATAATCAGATGACCCCTAAGCCTGAGAAGTGTAAGGTATTACATATCTCTTTCCTTCGGAACCAGATTGTTATGCCCGAAGTTAGCATCAGTGACTCTGTCCTTCAGCCTACTGAGTTTGTTAAGTTATTGGGAGTGCACTTACAGTCTGATATGAAATGGGATAGACAAGTCGAGAATGCTGTCAAACAAGCATCACGACGTTTTTACATCCTTTGTGTTCTTAGAAAACACAAAGCTCCACTAGAGGATTTGGTTGCTATTTATATTATGTATATTAGACCGTTAGTTGAATATGCCTCCCCAGTGTGGTCATCATCTATTACTGCCAATCAGTCGAACAAGATCGAACGAGTCCAAAAAAGATCTTGCCGTATCATTTTGGGATATAATTATGTTGATTACCTTCACGCCCTTCAACTTTTACAGATTCCATCCCTTGCAGATAGACGACAACAATTGTTCATAAATTTTGTTAAATCACTCTTACAATCCAGACATTCTTCCATGCTCCCTCCACGTAGGGATTCCTTACCAAATTTTCGCCAGTTAAGAAACAGTGACCCTCTTTGCCAACCAACATGCCGTACATCCAGATACCAAAATTCTTTTATACCACAGGCAGTGAAGGTAATCAACATGATGAAACTTGTGTAAATCTACCAATTTCTAATTTCCTTTCTGGTGTTTTCCCCTCTCTTTCTCAAATTCTTCTCTTTTCCTCCTCCTTCTTCTTCCATTCTTCTTTGGTAGATTACACATGTTTCTTTTTCCTTTATGTACATGTATTTCATAATTCTTGCAATAATGTCTATTGTCTACAATGTTTAGATACTTTCTCATTTTACAGAGTCTACAGATTTTATTGATATTTCCCTAACTTTCTTCCTATCTCCTTCTCTCTCTCTCTCTCCTCTCTCTCTCTCTCTCCCCCTTTCTCTTTTCCTATTTCTCTCCATCTGTTTTACTCTCTTCTCTTTCTATGCTCTCTTGGGAATTTCTTTATTGTATGTTTCATGTATTTCGGGTTAATTGCAATGATGTCTACAATGTTGAATACCTGGACTGTTTTTACAGATTCTACAGATTGTATGTTACATGTATCTCAGATTAATTACAATGTCTATAATGCTTGGATACTTGGGCTGTTTTTACAGAGTCTACAGTTGGTATTGATATTTCCCTAACTCTCTTCCTATCCCCTTCCTTCTCTCTTTCTCTCTCTCTCTCTTTCTCTCTTTCTCCTTTTCTTTTCTTCCCTCTCTCCCCTATCTTACTCTTTTCTCTCTCTATGCTCTCTTGGGAATTTCTTTATTGTATGTTTCATGTATTTCGGGTTAATTGCAATGATGTCTACACTGTTGAATACCTGGACTGTTTTTACAAATTCTACAGATGGTATTGATATTTCCCTAACTTTCTTCCTATCCTCTTCCTTCTCTCTTTCTCTCTCTCTCTCCCTCTCTCCTCTCCTTTCTTATTTTCTCCCTCTCTCTTCCTCTATCTTACTCTATTCTCTTACTATGCTCTCTTGGGAATTTCTTTATTGTATGTTACTTGTACCTTCTCAATACTTTAAATTTAAAAATTATTCTTTAGCTGACATATTCCCCTCTTTTCACTATTGATCTTTTTTAAACCCAGTCTTATGCATTTTAATTTTCTTTTATTGGACTCTCGGTCTGTACCTGATTTAGATTTTGCACAGCTCGAGAGCCCTCTTTTGACGTAATTGTAATGATGTATACTTATTGTTTATATGTCCTTTTTGCAATATTTATTGATAATAGTTTAGTTATTTGATATTTTAACTTATGTAACTTATGTATTTATTCGTTACTACTATTTTATTATGTATATTTGATTTAAATTATATTTTTGTACCCAAGACAGTTGTCAGTCTTTGGACTGTTTGCTCTTGGTTTTTGATGTTTTGATTTCAATAAAATCCTATATATAAAACAAAAGAGGAAAGAGAGAGAGAGAGAGAGAGAGACAAAGAGAGAGAAAAAAAAGAAACAAGTGTAATATAGATATTTGTTATACAAAATAGTATAGGATTGTAAACATTGTAAACAGTTTACGAAAGCGATATTTGGAGAAAAAAATAGGACAGAACATATAAAATCAGTATAAGCGTCGAGTTGGGAAGACGTCTAGCATAATAATTTTATGTGTAAAAAGGAATTAAAAAACTGACATCGGTATAAGGCTTATGTACATAGATAATCTCTTAGTAATGTTTAACAATCTTCATAACATACGCAAATATATAATCTCAAATACCAAAAGCTTAAAATGAAACATGTGGCGAAAGTATATAATTAATCAACCGGAATGGAAGGTATTAGCTGGGTAAATACAGAGAGACAGACGTGCAAACAATGACAGAGATACAGAAGAAAGGGCGGGGGGGGGGGGGGGGGGAGGTAGTCAATAAGAGCAAAGAAGCTGAGTATAGACTGAGACATGTTGAAAAGATGTTCAATTACAAAGGTTGGGCAAAACGGGTAGTAATATATACGCAAGGGATGATTTAAGATGATTTATAATTTTTAATTGAAAATCCATGTAAAAATCTAAGTTAAAGTTTTTACAAAAGGAAGAAAATAATATATAAAAAGTAAAAATTTATCGTAACAGGACAAATATAACTATAATTAACGGTGAGAAAGATCACAAAATAGGAGGAAGTGAAATAGAGAGAGAGAGAGAGAGAGAGAAAGAGAGATGGAAGGGGGTCACCACCGGGAAGTAAGGAAACCGGTACATGATTAAAGTTGCAATGAAAAAGAATTATTGACGAGACGTTTTTTTTAATGATTTATAACTGGAACTATCAATCTATGTAAAATTAAAAATCAACGTATTATACAGAGAGAAGACACAAATTATATACGAGTAAAATTTACTAAACAGGGTAAAATTAAATTATGATTAACGGTTGAAGAAGATCAGGAATATCCATAAGAGTAAGTAAAAAAAAACAAAAAAACTTCCAGAACCTGAGAGATAGAGCAAGAGAGGGATAAAATAAATAAAAAAAAGGGAATGGGTAGAGAGAGACAGAGAGAGACAGAGAGAGAGAGAGGAAGTAGGCAACTTGAAAATGAGTTTGCATTATTCTCTTTAGATGTAAATATTCTCCATAATTAGTGTGCGTGTGATGATATTAAGTACTAATGGAACAACACAAATACACTTCATGACTTAATCCTATTATTAATATCTAAATGTCCTTATCATAATCCTTTTATGACGTCTATGCCAGTCTCCTAGTTGATAAGCCTATATTGGTCCAGGACCTCTATAAAAGCAGATGACTAGACACGGTTCTTCATTGGTTCCAGTTTTTCACACCAAGAGACAAAGTACCTCCAGACACATACGGTGAGTTGATTACCAATGATCTTCTTGGTTTAAGTTGTCTAGGCTGATTAAAGTAGGGAGATGGTAGTCAGTTTTCATGTGCAGTTTGTCACAATTCGCTGACATCGGACTTGGTTGATATACTGTTCATGGGTGTACAACAAAATTACACCCTAGTCTTTTGGAGAGCCGTCGGATGAGGAAAATGTGCGAAAATTACTTTTACTTACGGGGCGTTTGTTGGAAAATGCAGAGCATTACAAAAGCCCTGTTGGTAAAAAAAACTGAAGGCTGTGGCTGGTACATTAAACCGATCACTATGAAAATACATAATTTATGCCTACATGAAAGTTGTTCATGTACAAACGACTTGTACAAATGACATTGCTTTAAAAATATTTATATATTTTCTTCTCCATGCATCTCACAAATTTCTTTTATCAGAAAATGCGTGGATTGATCGTATTTACCGCCCTGTTGGCTGTTGCCTATGGCATCGCTCCTCTCCAGCGTGCCAAGGAAACCATCAAGGGCAAGTACCTTGTTATGGTCGACGTAAGTTATCATTTTCTTTTTCTTTATTTAGAATTCATTCGATTTTTCATAAATGATTACTTTTCTTCACAGATTTAAATGACAGGTCATATCAAGCGTTGGTATTTTGATAGACGAAACTTCAATTTCAGTTATCTCTTATATCTTGGAGTGTAGCTTCCAATGACATAATTCTGGCATCTCCATTTTGAGAGGCGCAGCGAGCAAGATCCGAATAGGCTCCCAAATATAAGTCCCGCATAATCTTTCTCAAATGAAATGATATTACTTTAAACGAGCAGTGGCCTCAGCAGTGCTTCAATTATGTTCAATTTTATATAAAAAGCATGTAAAACCACTACTTCGTTCAAGCAAACCTATTGAAATATGTGCATATATGTATTTACTTCGAGTTTACTTCTATTTTAGGAAAGCGTTGATGTGACTGAGTTCGGAGCCCGTCTTTCTACAGCTTTCTCTGCCCGTCGCTTCAGGCTCGCCAAGGTCCTCAAGACCTTCAAGAACATGCAGACCCTTTCACTCGAGCTCAGCGAAGATGCCGTCGAGTTCGTAAGTATAGCTGTCTAGTCCCATATTAGCATTTCGGAGTCTTAACCTTGTACCCTAATTAGAACCCCCAACAGGATTCACATTTGAACCATTGTCGTAGGTTCGTGAAGAATTTACCTCCAACTTCCATCAAATCAATGCGTGGCTTACCAGTCCTGTCATAGACAGTTTGAACAATGAGAGACGAATATTTATGAAGGGCAAGTAACTCCACTGAACTAGTTTGGCCTTCAGTCATTTGCATTACGTCCATCAATTCCATTATAAAAGTATCGGGGTTCTTTTATAATCACCGTGCAATTTTATGGATCCTCTTAGAGCAATTTTTCTATGACTAAAATGTCATATTAGTATTAAAATTGCAATAGCATTATATAGGCCCCACGTATTGTTTTAACAGTTTGATAACTTGTGAGATCTTTACAGAATATCTTGAATCTTGTTATAGCTCCGCAGGTTCGATGGAGTCGTACACGTTGAGGAGGATGGTGTTGTCCGCACTCAGGCCGTCGCCTCATGGGGTCTTGACCGTATTGACCAGAGGAACCTTCCTCTTGATAACTCCTACAACCCAATGAGTAAGATTTAAAAATTGGATGATATCAACTTCTCTGATTAAAACTAGATTTATGCCTAGTTGATCACTTAAAAAAAAGAGGGCGTGTCCAATCCGTTCATTACACTCACTCACGTTTGGAACTACACACAATGATGATTACTACAGTTATTTTTAAATTTTAAAATCTTAAATGAATTTAAATGTAACATTATATCACATAAGAACACAATGAGAAGAAACCAGCTCTTATAATTGGTTACGGTCGTTTTTCCGAAGGTTCATGATTCCGAAGCTTCGTTTTTCCGGAAGTTCGTTTTTCCGAAAATGAAAGGGCAAATCGTCTCATAAAATGTCAGAAATTCAGACAACGTTGATACAAAGTATTCTAACAAAATCCTCTTTCCTTACTTGTAGACTCTGGTGCTGGTGTAAACGTTTACGTGGTCGACACCGGTGTGTGGCCCACCCACAACGACTTCGGAAATCGTGCTGTCGCCGCATACGATGCCGTTGGAAACAACAACGTAAGTTCATATATCAATTTAAAACAAATATCCTTTGAATGAACATGAGGAACCAAATTTTGTCCATGCAGCACTACCCATCAATACAATTTACCAGTCAGAAGCAGATACTATAAGAATATTTTGAAGAAGAGCGTGGGGTGCAAATTTTACATGCCCCCTCTCAAACTGGTTTCTCATGTATTCAAATTGTCTAATAACAGCTACAGAAGTTGACAACTCACAATAAAACCTACGATTCAATAACATCCTTATTATCGTCCGTAAGTGGCCGAGACGAGGCCTACATAAATATATATTACAAATTATGGACCAACAGTTTGAGTTATGAATGAACAAATCTGAAAAAGGGTGTTGCATCCTAAGCCACATCTATACGACATTCAAAAAATCACTACCAGATCACTACCAGTCTACATTAATTGTGTACCTTTCCCTTCTTTCAGGGAGTTGACTGCAACGGTCATGGTACCCATTGCGCTGGAACCGTTGCTGGAACCAACTACGGAGTCGCAAAGAACGCCAACATCTACGGAATCCGAGTTCTTGGATGTCTTGGATCCGGATCCAACTCTGGAATCATCGACGGTAAGTATATTCCTACTTAATATGACGTCATATCGATTTTGGAGTGTGGTGTCAACAAGTTCCTACCTTGACGTCGGAAACACATCTTCACATTGATTAAAATTGTTTTACGATCACAGGCGTAAGGTAACAAATTTCATCAGCGTTTCATCAGCGAATTTAAACTGATTTGTCTCGAGCGGTCGTCACCAAAGTTACACAAATTTATCAAATGCAAGGGTTGCCTCTTATGAATTAAGAATTAACATTGTTAAAATGCTTAACCTGTCTTTGAATAATCTGTTTAGTTTTGGTTGCCTCCACACCTATGGAACAAATTCATTGCACTTCTAAGAAAATGTACTTTACTTGACTTCTACCGTTTTTCCTAATTTATTTATGAAATAATTAGGGACAGTGCCTCGAGTCATCAGGAAAATGCGCTATGTAAATTCAATCAAATTATCTTTATCATCATTTTCAAAATGCGTTTACGTTCTTTGCAGGAATGGACTGGGTTGTCTCTAACGGTCGTCGTCCAGCAGTTGTCTCCATGTCTCTCGGAGGTGGTGCTTCCAGCACTACCGATGCTGCCGTCAGGCGCATGTACGATGCTGGTTTCACCGTCTCTGTCGCCGCTGGTAACAGTAATGAGGATGCTTGCGGTACATCTCCAGCCAGGTCTGGATATGTAAGTTTCTCACTCTTCGAACTCTTCATGACAACTCTTAAACACATAGTTGAAATATTGTAAGATGTTGCTCACAGGCCTCGTTTGATCAAGCTTTAGATATATTCACCATATTCACATATATCCGTATTTTTCATATAGTGGTCCATATAATTGACTCTCCATCCAAGGTTCGAGTTTTCGAATATCACTAACGTTATTTTTAAAGATTTTACTCCACGTTTTCTACTTTCCGCCTGCTGTAAATGTTAGGATAATAATAAATGCAGGGTCCACAGGAAGAGCATTGATTATACTGGTGTGTATACCCTGAGTAAAGAAAACCCAATTATTATCCATTTTTTAATTCATTATCGACGTATGAAATATTATTCATGGTGTCCCCCACCATCCAGGCCCTGACCGTTGGTGCCACCGATGACAACGATGCTCGTGCCTCCTTCTCCAACTATGGCTCCTGCCTCAACATCTTCGGACCTGGAGTTGACATCACCTCTGCCTGGAAGGGATCTGACAGTGCTACAAGCACCATCAGCGGTACCTCCATGGCCTGCCCACACGTCTCAGGTTAGCATATGATACAACGTATAATGACATCCAAATATCCACAGATCTTTTTGGACCAGGAGGGGTGCCATTTAGCACTTTTAGAAAAAATGACTCCCAAAGAGATAGAGTTGCTTCATTAATAATTTTTGTTTGCCATTTTGAATGAATGAAAAGATTCCGCCTGTGTATCGTGGAATGTACCATTGGTACAAAAATTAATTTTCGTACTAATAAATACATAACTTGTATGAGCAACTACCCAATACCTGGGTGTTTTAAAAACTAGTATGAATGAAACAACGGTCTTTGTCTGCCCATGTGCAGATTGTATCTACGACCTAGTCTATCGTTGGAATATTCAGTTGCATTTTCAAAAGCTCACTATGCACTAGGCAATTTATACATGTTTCAAAAACCTCAGACATTATTTCACACTTATTACATGACCGGTACTCAAGTTTGTCTATAACATACTTTGTTTTCCTTTTTTGTTCCAGGAGTCGCTGCTCTTATCCTTGCCGCCAGCCCAAGCATGTCCCCATCTTCCGTCTACAGCTCTATCCTCAGCTCCGCCACCAGCGGTAAGGTGACCAGCAGGGGATGGCTCTCACCCAACCTCCTCCTCTTCACCAACTAAATAAATTATTATGATAAGATGACGAAATGAAATATTTAGTGTGAAAATTATATTTTGACCACTGAATTCGGAAAGTGAAATTTTGAATTGAATATAAATAGATTAATAAATGCCGCAAAAATGAAAGTCTGGAAAGTATTGAGATCCCGGTTACTTATTAGTTTGAATTCTCGTATAAAATTAGATACATGTCAGTTTCGAGAGATTCAAAGAAAGAGAGCTGGAGATAGAGAGAGAGAGAGAGAGAGAGAGAGATGTAGACAAAGAGAGCGGGAGATAGAGAAAGAGAGAAGGAGAAAGAGAGAGAGAGAGAGAGATAAGGAGAGAGTTCACGTGTGTGTGTGTGTGTGTGTTTATATCTGTCATGTTTACATTAAAGGCTTTAAATACACCATGAACAAAGAAGAACAAAAGTATGGTGTGTGTGTGTTCTTCGGTGTGTATCTATAATGGGTGTACAACCATGTAATCTTGTTATTTATTATTTATGTCAGGGGACTATTACTTACAAGTTTTTCAAACTTCCTTTTTAGTCTCCAATTTCTAATTCATTCCAGAATTGTAAGATAATGATTGTTTCATGTTACTTTAATATATATATTATTTTAGGGTTTTATGATTGAAATAAATGAATTGAAAATGAAACTGAAATTGAATTGAATTTCAATTCATTTCATTTCATTTCATTTCATTTCATTTCTTTATTGTGTCCATATAGGATAATTGTTTATATGCACATGGACAATCTTGCTTCAACATATGAACATAGGAACAACATATTAGACCCCGTTCTCACTTACTTTGAAAGTGGTCTTAGCTAGACCGCTCCAGAGGAACGGGTCTTGAGGAACGGTTTGAGAGCGTTCACACTCCGAGCAGTTTTTTATGGCTCAAACCGCTCCACGAATCAAAGTGGTCTTGTTGCTATGGCAGCTCAGGTCAGCAGGTCAATTTTTTCGCGCGCGGAATACAAACCGTATGTACCGTACTACATGTTTCGCACGGAACGTCACTAGCTCACTTCCGGTCAAAGTACGCTTCCGTTCACATTGCACGTTAGAGCGGTCCAAACCGCTCTTAATAAGACCCGTTCCTCAAGACCACCTCCCGAGGTGGTCTTCTGGAGCGGTCCAGATGTCCACTTCCTGGACCACTTTGACCGTTCTCACTCACCTAAGAACTGCTCCTGAGGAACGGGTCTTAGTTAGACCGCTCCAACGAAGTGAATGAGAACGGGGTCTAATTGACATTCATGGGGCCCTGTTTTAGTATACATTTGATATAATATACATGGTCATGATGAATATACAAACATATACATTTAAATACTCTTTCTTCTTCTTCTTCTTCTTCTTCTTCTTCTTCTCTCTTTCTTCTTACATACCCTCCATTTTTTTTCTTATATAATAATAATAATAATAATAATAATAATAATAATAGTCCACTCCAAATTTTATTAAACCGAAACGGAAATTCTTTTCGCCCAATTGATCGTGAGCCCGGCAGCCACTGAGCAGCGCCAGATCGACGTTGCTCTATCCCTTATTGTTGAACGCCAAACAAGGTAGCAACAACTCCCATCTTTTAACGTCTTTTGGTATGACGCGGCCGGGGTTCGAACCCACGACCTCCCGGTTGTGAGGCGGACGCTCTACTGACTGAGCCAACACTCTAATCTGAAGTAGGTATTTTGTGTTAATAATTATTTTTTGATATGGTATAACAGTAGGGGTACAACAGTAAAGTAAGTATACTAAAACAATATATATATTCGTGTAACATGTCAATGAGGGTATTTTGCATGGTTTTCACATTCTCTATTCTTTACTGGGTTAATAGATATTTAATTGAAATTTCAGGAATGTGTATTTGAGAAACTTGAAGTGATCATGCATCATGCCGTCCCAGTTCACGGAGAACCTCAAACGTCGCAACCAGTATCAGGCGCGGGTCCAAGATTTCTTAAGGGGGGCGGGCAAATTTGAAATTATGCGAGCCAAATGCTAGGAACGTAATGGTGACTAGCATTGGCGTAATGAGCAAACACGTTTGGGGGGGGGGGGGAAGCAGACAACAACAAAAATCCGCATCAACCCCATTCTTACATGCAGGCTTTGCTGAACGTTTTTCAAAGTGGGTGGGGGAGGCTAAAGTATGTATGATCAGGTAGAGCGTAGCGTAAATTGGCGTGGGGCCTAGGGGTAAAGGCCCGGCGGGGGGTCAAGGGGCGGAGACCCCGGAAGCTCATGGGGTATGGACATTTAATTACGGTCAGAAGAGCATATTTGGATACCTTATTCATGACACTGGCAGGTCGCTAATTGATGTGGGGTCTAGGGAGCTGAGTCCCCTGAAACTCAGGGATTTGAGGCATTTTATAATGGTCAGATAAGCATTAAGGGGCCCGCCTTAGACCCCCTGGTGTTGAAGCCCCCGAAAGCTCAGGGGTTATCAGGGGCGGATCTAGCTTTTTGCTAAGGGGGGTGACCCAATGATGATGCGGAGCATCGTCCACGAGCCGAGAGCACTGACTCTGATTTGACATTTAACCACAATTCCTAAAGCATTGAGCAGAGTCTAGCTCTGCCAGTTCTGGTTGCATCAAATCACCCAAGTAGAGCCTTTGCACTATGCCTTAATTATATAGTCTCATTGTGCAGACAATGTTACGCACAGCGACTGCTAAGGCTTTATGTCTAAAAACTATCAGGACATCTGCCTAGTACACGTAGTACTAGCAAAGATAGTATACTTTGTATGCCAGATCATGTTTCATTACAGTATAGGCCTAGGCTGAATACGAGGTTGGCGTTATTTCCTGTTATTTTGAACTCTCATGATCTTTCTTTCCTCATCCGGGAGCAGAGGTCACCTCAGATGATCTACGGATCAACAGAGTCTACAAAAGTCCCAAAGAACAATTGAAAAAGTATATATAACGACAAGAGAGAGAGAGAGAGAGAGATTGAGAGAGGGGAAGAGGAGAGAGAAAGAGAGATTGAGAGAGGAAGAGAAGGGGGAGATATAGAGAGGGTCAGAGAGATAGAGAGAGAGAGGCCCAGAGAGAGAGAGAGAGAGAGAGAGAGAAAGAAAGAGTAAGGAAATATTGCCTCTGACACAGTCGGAACAAATTAATATTGGTCGTATTCCTCTAAATTATATGTTATGATAATTCAGTTTATTTGGCATCATAAAAACAATTACAAATCATAAATACAGAATAAATAATATTCCAGGACCTATAAGAAGCAACTTGTGCTTGTACACGAGCCCATATCAAGTAAACACAATATTAAATTAAATGGCTAAATAAATAAAACTTACTAAGTATGTATACACAACTTTTAGAAGTAGAAAAAAAGGACCAACCATTAACTATTAACAGGTACCACCTATGTATAAGCACATAACAACAATCACACACAAACACACAAGAGCGATACCAAAAAGGTAGAGTTCAGAAAGAGAAAGAGAAGAAAGAGAAAGAATTAAAAAAAAAAAAGAGACGGGAACGAGAAAGAGAAGAAAGGGATGAGGTCGGAATGAGAAAGATAATGAGCTGTACTTAGTCAAGGATGACATTGTTTCAAAAATTATATGTTTAATTAGAGTTCTAAAACGAGAAAGTGTGGAGCTGGATTTAAGGTTATTACAAATTGAGTTTCATATGTGTTCCATGTAAAATGGATAAAACGGGTAATGGGAACACGAAGGTTATCCTGTGTACGAGCGGGGTTACGTATGGAATGAAGAATTAGTTCTAAACATATCAAAAAATACTGGGAGAATCCCTTAGTTCACGATGATTTAACATGAAAACTGATACATTAAATTTTTAATAGATCAAACTGTAGGAGAATTTTTAATTCAAGAAACAGTAGTAATTTGGGAGTACAAAAGCCCCTTTTTTATCAGTCGTATTGCACGTTTTTGTAAAATATGTAGTTTATCAAGATAGATTGGTGGGTATAAAATATCTGAGTTTGAATGAAACAAGTATAATTGTTGAAAGCTTAGAAGATATATTAGCAATGTGATACTTCCATTCAAGTGACTCATGAATAAGAATGACTACAAGACTTAATGAGTCAGTTCTCTCAATAACAGTATTTTTAATTCATATCGGGTCAGTGTTTGATGGGTTTTTTCCTTTCAGAATGGAACGATAAATACTTTATTTCTTAAAATTCAATAATAGCTTGTTATATCTTAATCAGTCGTTTAACATTTTTCATTGGGTGATCTGCCGCCAAAGGGGGTGCCCCCGCCTGAATTCGCGCCTGATCTTCTCTTCTCAAAACATGACACATCCATCTCAGTCCACTTATTCCGCTTCCACCACAGTTTTTTTCCACAGAGCCAACGTTTCCCTGAGCTCACTTGAATTAAGCACCTCACAACTTCACATCTTCTGTCGTCTTCTACCGTCTTTACATTCCAAGTTTCTGATCCATATTCCATCGTTGTTATAACCAGGCACGTAGCCATGGGTGGGGGGGGGGGGGGGAGGCACGTGCCCCCCAAATTTTTTTCCAAGATCGGTTGAACTTTTTAGACCCCTTTTTTGACCTCGATCGATTACATGTATGTGCCCCCCCCCCAACATCAAACTCTGACTACGTGCCTGGTTATAACACAAGCCTTATATTGCATCCATCTCATTGACAATCTGTTTTTTTATAATTTACAAAAGTGTCTGGTTCTTTAGTAGGTTGTACAATGCAGTAAGGGTTGTTTTATATTTGTTTTGTGTCCAGGCATGCAGAGTTACATGGAACGATACACCAAGAGCATTTAAGCATGTTCTCGGTAACTTTGGTCCCACGCGACAACGTTCACGGGGAGCGACCTTGAGCAGATCATCAAGGAAATGGATGCTAAGATCCCTCTGGACAAGCTCGAAGAGCGCCGTCAAGGGCGAGATCAGGCGCGTACGCAGGGGGGGGGGGGGGGGGGGGGTTAAGCCCCCCCTTGAGTTTTTTTTCTTCAAATTGTTCAAATTTCGAGACCAAAAAAAAAAAGTGTCCTCTTACCCCCCCCCCCCACTGGGCGACTTTTCAGCTGGCTTAGTCGGTGCGATTTTTTTGGACTCCCCCCCCCCCCAAAAAAAGTGTCCTCTTACCCGTATCTCACTCGTATCATATTATTACCCCTATGGTACCTGAATAAATATAAGAATACATTAGTATAGTCATTAGTGTATCATAGTCATTTATCTACATTTATAAATGCGAGATTGTACAGAAAATTTAATTTTGTGTATACATGTATTCGTAATTTGTCAATGTTTGAGCCAGTAGCTTTTTGAAAACTAGAGAATAAAAGAAAACTCGGTACAACGATAAAGACGCTTGGTAGAATTAAAGTGTGTAGATATTTCTTGCCTTTCCTTTATACCACAACATACTTTTGCTTAATGCATTCTAAATTAATGAATTATGTAGAAAGTAAAGTCCGTTTTAATTTAACTGTAACAGATTTGTGTAAACAACCCCAGATGGTAATATACATCAAATGGCCTAAAAATGCAGACATGCACACATACATGTACACCGGCACTACCAGTACTCGGCATTTAGCCATGATCGATGCCCGACTCCTTATTTGGAATTCCCTATATATCATTGCTTTGTGATTTATCAACATAAATATGAACTTTTCTTTGAATTTCACACCACACACACTGCAAAGAATATCGTTCATAGAATATTCACATTGTGAGGAAGTAAATCATCCAAATTGTAAGGTATGCCTTTTTCCTGTTGACTGATATTAAAATCTTTAAATACTGTATCAACACTAAAGACTTGATTTCTCCAAAAGAAAATGGAGTCATTCCATAAATAACTTATCATCTGTTAAGAGCCAGAAGGGTATTAACTATGTATGCACTTCTGGCTCTAGGAGATTATGGTTTGTGCTTAACACTCATTTGATATAATAATGATATTGATAACAGTAATGATAAAAATAAAAGTAGTGGTATGGTGAAGATAAATGGTTTATTAATAGATTAACAACAACAAAACATTGCGACATAGCCCAATTCTGCGATGATTTTACAATGATAGAGTGCATACAAAAATGGCAATTTGCTTCGATAGAAATAGATAGATAAAAATTGTTATCGACATTGATCGAGTTCTTACAGAAAATGTAATCATCATTGACAAATAGTATAACACATAGGAATCAATTGACAAATAACATTTTGTGTTATTACAATTTGTTTTTATAAACTAATGTGACATGTGATTCAATATTCTGCATTACCATGTAAAAGATAAAATATGATAATCTAAAGACAATAGTTGATGTCTATATTTTTACATCTGTTATCTGTGAACATGATAATAATGATGATACTTCTAACTGCTGCTGCTGCTACTCCTAATGATAATACATGTACTACTATTCACTTTTGTATGATGCCTTTTAAGCCTAAGATTATGAGCACAACCTCAGCTCTGGTATCAACCAGGGCACAAAGAGTTTCGAAAAATACTTTTAATTCTGTCTTAAATGATTGCACAGTTTATGGTAGGCACCTCTGTTGTTATGATGGCTTCTAGAAAGGAAGATTATTGAGGATCTTTTGTATGAAAATTAAAATAAAGGAACAAAGTACTAATGAAATTTTGATCAAAGAGAGCAGTTTCCGAACTATTTGTATCTTGATATTGTGAACTTATTCCCGAACCAACCCTTAAATACCCTAAATACAGGCCTATTTTCGTTGCTATTAGTCTTTTTTTAAACGGAAATTGAATTGCCATACTGGTTCTATTCATTTGGGATCAGATCATTGGTCCTTAGGTTGATGGTCAGATTCTTTGCCAATTCATTCCAGAAATATTCTTGACCTCTCACATCCTCTGTCCAGTGGAGGTAAGGTCTGCCGTCACTGAGGAACAACCTCGCCAAGAAAGGTATCTCATCATCTGGGATGTCTTCGAGGAAGACAACGACTACAAATTCAGTCTGGGTATCACTCACATGGTTCATGGCCGTACGAAACTTGAGCATGAACCAGCGATCACGCACAGCGGCTCTGCT
Organism: Strongylocentrotus purpuratus; assembly: GCF_000002235.5. Classification (NCBI taxonomy): domain Eukaryota; kingdom Metazoa; phylum Echinodermata; class Echinoidea; order Camarodonta; family Strongylocentrotidae; genus Strongylocentrotus; species Strongylocentrotus purpuratus. Next base: position 24,094,790 of record NW_022145600.1, on the reverse strand, counting down.
GAGTAGAATGATGGTCTTGTAACTCCGGCTCACCACGTAGTCAACGGCATCCAAGTAGTACATACCCGGTATGAGGTCTGCGTCACCAAAGGTGTTCCTTTGAAACTGCGGTAGCTTGACCTCCAGAGTTGGCCTCAGATTATCGCGAATCCATTCTTCGTCGTCGTGATAGAAGATGATATTTACGTCGAACTCATAGTCGTTATGGTCGCGCGCGTCTAGCCTCTCCCTATACCCAATGACCGCCAGTTTTAGGAGGAAGAGTTTGTACCTCAGCCTCCATCGCTGGTGATAGACGAGTACGAGTAAGACAGCCAAGGAGACGATGACAATCGGAATTAAACTGAAGATGGCATAGTTGAACCGACAGAGTTCAGTGGGATTAAAATGAAGTATCTCACGGAGAGAAGCCAATGATGATGGTGCACAGAGAGTCTGATTCTCATTGGCAAGGCGTACTGTTCCATTCTGATTCAGCCAATGTAGAAGCCACTCAAAATCACATGTACAAATAAGTGGGTTCTGGGAAAAATCTACCAGTGAAAGAGAAGAATAGATTGGTCTAAATATGCTCTCGTTTAGAACCGTTAGCTTGTTGTTTGCCAATGAAAGGCTTGTAAGTCTTGATTTGTTCAGGAACGTTCCTTCATCAAGGAGTGCTAGAATGTTTCCATCGAGTTTAATGCTTCGTATTTGCCCTAACCCTGTAAGTAAACCAATACGAATCTGCTCAAGGTTATTGCCTGATAGGTTCAGCTTCTGAAGTGAATCCAAACCTGTAAACACAAGAGGGTGAAGGTTGGAAATAGCGCAGGCATCTAAACTGAGCTCCTGTAGTGCAGAGAGGTGATGGAAGATCCCAAGATCCAGGCCGAATTTGCCAATGTTCGGATTCTTACTCATATCCAATGTTGTAAGGTTGAACAGTCCTTCGAAAAGAGAAACATTTGTGGCTGGATCCCACAGATTATAAGGAAAAACTTGTGACTCTTGTATATCCAAATAAACAAGATTCATTGAGTTTTTGAAGGATTTCCCAGGTTCTAAAGGATTTATAGGTGCCCCAAAGAGGTAGTTTCTTTTCATATAAAGCGACCTTAATACCGGAGTGTACAACTGCAAATACCTGATACTGCATCCTGACAAATCAATGGTGTGAATGTTATCTAGTCCTGTAAAGGATGTCAAATAAATACTAGCAAGTCGTCTGTTAAAGCTTAAGTCTAAAAGGGTTAAATTTTGCAAACCAAGGAATGCGAATTTTGAAATTTCTGTTAATGAATTCGTGGATAAATACAATTTAATGAGGTTGATTGTCCAAGTATGATTACCAGTATTAATACTCCTTACCTGATTGAAATTTATGTTCAGCACTTTCAGCGCCTGCATGCTATCAAAAAAGTTCGGTTCGATTGTAGCTATTTTGTTATTACTGAGATCAAGTTGATCGAGCAGCGTCAGATTCGAGAAGACAAATGGAAAGAGTGCATTCACTTTGTTGTAGGAGAGATCAAGAAGAGTGAAGGAATAATCTCGCAAAGGAGTAAAAACATCTTGAGGGAAATGACCTAAATTAACATCGACTTTAAGGCTCTTGATATGTGAACGAGAGATTCCGATTGTTAGGTTTCTCAGCATCTCGGGTGTCCAAGAGTGGCCTCCGGCATATATTAGAATCAATGAGTGGGTATGTAGTGCAGCAATTGCAATTGGATCAATCAACTTTATGGGGTTATTCCCAAGCTCCAGATGATCAGTTTGACACCCGAAGGTGAAAGTTTCCTTCGTGAGCTGTTCAATGTGATTATAAGCAAAGCCAGCATATCTTACCGAGCCACAAGTGCTGATATTAATGAAAGTGAGGTGGTTGAAACCTAAATCCAGGTAGTCTATGTGTTGATTCCATTTTAGGGTGTCGTTGGGAAGGGATTTCAAGTTTGATCCTGACAGGTTCAGCAAGGTCAGCTTACTGGCCCATCTGAATAAGCCTGAAACTGGGAGCACAAGATTGCGATTGACGATTATAGACAAGTTCACCAACTTCTTGAGAGGGTGGAAAGCGGTGGGTTCTATCACTCTGATGTCGTTAGCTGAAAGATCCAAGTCGGTGATCAGGGGGTATCTCTTAAACGAGAACTTCGGGAGGACAGTGATGTTGTTTTCAGACAAATCAAGTTCCTTAGTGTCTTCTGCAAGATTTTGAGGAACCGAATCAAGACCTCTGCTACTGCAGTAAGCTTTTCTTTGCTCTACGTTTTGGTAACATCCCCGACGAACGCTTCCTGTATGTAATCCCGAGGATACAATCTCCATCGAGTCGCCTTGGAAGGCTTGAAGCGTCAAGGGCAAGAGAAAAGCCATGACCAATGATGGGAAAAGAGATGAAGGGTGTTTGAAAGACATGGTGTCCTTGTTCGTCTGTAAAGTGACAGAAAGAAATATCCTCCAATTGATTTAGCGGACCAATATCAGTAGAACATAAGTGATAATATTATGATGTATTCATTAGAGACACAATGATTTATATAAAGCTATATGACATTCAGTACGAGTGCAATATTTATTTTGAAGATAATTAGTTAAACTGAAATCCATTATGAAATACTCGTATGCATAAAGCCCGAAAAGGTTTGTAAGCAGATAATTATAAAATGTTTGTTGGAAGCTTATACTTAAAACTTGAAGTTTATTTACCAGTTTGCACAAGAAGTGATCTTTCGTAACCTTCGGAATGGATAATCAGAAAGAGGATTACACTAATAGAAGTCCATGAGCACGAATCGAGGACACATGCCATCACATTCGGATTTAAGGGGAATGGGGGCACAACCGGCCCGTACCATCTTTTGAAACCTTAGTGGTATATCTTTAATACGAAAGACTAAGAATGTGCCCCCATCCCCCCCCCCTTTGGTTTTTAAAAATTATTTGCTCGTCAGAAAATTACAAGATCCTAGATCGGCGCCTGCATGCCATTAACTGCAGGAACAAGATTGCGCTTTTTTCCCCTCCTTTTTTCCTTCTCTTCTTACTCCAGATGTTTAAAGTTATAAAAGAAGAAGTGAAAAATATCTTGAAATTGTAACGTACCTCTACTTTCTGGATACCGAGGAACTTACACACCACTTCAGATACGTGGATTTGTTAAAAGTGTAAAATGAAAGCCGACCCGACTCAAATCAATGTCTTGCATAATTTGATATTTGCACACTCATGCCAGTTCACGGAATATGAAATTTGATGAGACATTTCTTCCAGGATGTTTACTGTTTCCTTCCTGGTCAGTGTGTACATGGTTAAATCAGGGAGGTGGGCCCACCTCCCTGGTTAAATTCATTTCTTGTGAAATGAATGAATTAAATGAATGCGATTGTGGAAGTGGGGCGGGGGTAGGGGGGGGGGGTGGCAACGAGGAACACGTGTTTCCCGCAGAATTTATTAGTATCATTATTATTATTATTATTATTATTATTATTGTCTGGCTTCGCCGTGGATTAGAAGGAATGTCGAAAGCATCCCTTCTCCCCTCTCCATGCCCCATCCCCCCTCTCTCTGTCTTACACAAACACAAACCGCACTCCCACTACAAGCACTTCCCCCACAGAGGCACACCCACATTTATGCGTAGGTATATCCTCTGACCTGATAACCATTTACTCTAGTCTCAATTACAAATCTAAAGCTTAGCATTTTACTTTTGATTAGTACTAGAATTAGTTCTGTTGAGTGGAGAATATTAATTTTTCTTTCATGTGTGTTCAACATTATGAAAAGATGATTAGAACCCCTAGTCTATGTTATTAGCATGATACATAACTCTGTATAGTTTACTTTTTGATAATCTTGGTTTGTGTTGCAGAAGGGGGGAGGGGCGGGAGGCGTAATTCTTTCCCCACTTAAGCTCCGGACCCCAGTATGAACCCATTTGCATACAGCCAATCAAAGCTCATCTTGTCAATAACAAGCTTTACGCATGCTAATTCGAAACGGTGATGCGAAGCTCTAGCTTCACACACACAGCGCATGGTGTTACCCCCATCCCCTTCATTTTTTTATGTGTATGTTTTTTTTGGGAAACCCCCCCCCCCCCCCCTTTTTGAGTTTGGATTTGTTTTAATTTTTTTTTTTTAAATACAAAAAATAATTTAAAAAAATCATAATGGATGACCTAAAAAGGATGACCTAACCCCCCCCCAAAAAAAATGTCCTGTTTAGGTGGTTAACCGGGAAGCAAGGAAACAGGTATATGTTTAAAGTCATAGTGAAAAGGAATTATAGACCAGGCGTGATTTAAAATGTTTTGTAGTTGTAAATTATAAACATTGTAAAATTCATATTAACAAATTACACAAAGTGGAGGCACAAATTATCTAAAAATAAAATATAACATGATAAATTAAACCTGATTAATGGTTGAGAAGATCAGCAAAATGAGACCAAATAAAAGAGAGAGAGAGAGAGAGAGAGAGAAAGAGGAGGCAGGTAATGGTTAACTGGGAAGTAACGAAACATATATAAAGTAATTATGACGATGAATTATAGACGGAGTGTGAATTAAAAATAATTTATACATGTCATTGTGAATTAAAAATGATTTATACATGTAATTGTAAATTGTAAATATATGTAAAGTTGACAATTATACAGAGGGAAGAAACAAATAATACAAAATTCAAATGTACTAAACAGGATAAATTGAACTTTAATTTACAGTAGAGGAAGATCACGATAATTAGATCAAGTGTAAAGAGACAAAGAGAGAGAGAGAGAGACTACCAGACTATGAGAGATAGAGCAAGAGAGATAAAAAAAAATAGAGAGACTGTAGAGACAGATAGATAGAGCGAGGGAGAAAGGGGGCTTTAACTTGTCAATGAGTTTCCAACATTCGTTCTAGATTTCATAATATTATATAGTTATTGTGCACGTGATGGTATAAGATATTAGCTCACCTGGAACAGCACACGACACTTAATAATTTAATCCTATTATTAATATCTACGTGTCCTCCTCATAATCCTTTTATGACGTCCATGTCAGCCTTCCTGATAAGTCCGACTTGGTACAGGACCTCTATAAAAGCAGATGACTGGACTTGGTTCTTCATTGGTTCCAGTTTTTCACACCAAAAGACACAGTACCTCCAGACACCTACGGTGAGTTGATTACCATTTGCCTTCTTGGTTTAAGCCATTCGGGCTTCTTAAAGTTTAAGGAAGATGGTGGTCAGTTTACACGTGCAGTGGGCCATAATTTGCTGACACCAGACTTTTTTTAAAATAACATTACTTGGTTCTTCGTGGGTGTACATGGGTACATGTCTGTACACAGCAAAGCCGTGGGCCCATCAAGAAATACCCCCTAGTTTCTCGGAGAGCCTTCGGGTGAGGGAAATGTAAGATAATGACTTTTTCATATGGGGCATTTGGTGGAAAATGCAGTGCATTACAAAGGCCTATTTATAGTCATCAAACTGAAGGATATGATTCTTACATTAAACTGATCAAAAAGAGGAGTCATAATTGATGCCTACATAGAAGTTGTATCTTTTTGTCGATTTATACAAATGACAATGCATTGAACATTTTAATAATCTTTGTCATACATTTCACATAATTTCTTACATCAGAAAATGCGTGGATTGATCGTGTTTACCGCCCTGTTGGCTGTTGCCTATGGCATCGCTCCTCTCCAGCGTGCCAAGGAAACCATCAAGGGAAAGTACCTTGTTATGATCGACGTAAGTTATCATTTTTTTATTCTTTAATTTAGTGTTCATTCGAGTTTTCCCACATGATTTTTTAAAAATAATTTCACCGTTTCGAATGACAGTTAATACCGAGCATTGATATTTTGATAGACGATTTCTTTTTTCAATTGTCTCTAATATCGTGGAGTATATTTTTCAATGACATATTTTATGCAACTCCTTTTTGATAGGCACAGCGATCACGATGAGCCAAATAGGAAATAGCAGATTAACCAACGACACAAAAATGTTCTGTTATTAAATTATTACGTAGGTACTGTGACCTCCTATACAAAATTCTGGATCGGCCTCTAAATACATGCTCCGCAAATTAAGAAAGAAAAGAAATGTGGTTACTTTAAGTTAGCTTTTGCCTCTTCAGTGCTTCATTTGTTGTTCAGTTTTATATCAAATACTAATAGAATCACTACTTCATTAAAAAAGGCCTGTTAAAATATGCGTATATATTCAATTACAGGATAGCGTTGACGTGACTGAGTTCGGTGCCCGTCTTTCTTCAGCTTTCTCTGCCCGTCGCTTCAGGCTCGCCAAGGTCCTCAAGACCTTCAAGAACATGCAGACCCTCTCACTCGAGCTCAGCGAAGATGCCGTTGAGTTCGTAAGTATAGCTGTCTAGTCCCAAATTAATGTTTTGACCAGAATACGAAATGTCACTCGTAAATAATCAACGTGCATCAATGTTTTTTTTTTTAATCGCTCTTTTAAGATATTGCACACTATAGTCTTTCAGGGTTCTTGAAATAACTAAAATACCACTAAGGACTCTTTGGCGACATTGGTGTATTCCTTACTCTACAGAACCTACAAAAGTCATAGAAGTATCGTTTTTTTATAAGAATCAGCGTGCAATATCAAGGATCCTTTTAAAGCTTATCTGCCATAGTTTACAGGAGGGATTAGAGCACCCTGCAAGGTCACTGGACAGGTGGTTATCTCATCAACTCAGCTCTCAGTTAACATATGAAAAAGAGGATATGGGGGACCAATGGTCACCGATTAGGCATTGTTTGTTATATAGAGGGCGCAAGTAACTACAAGTAGTGCAGTGGGCCTTTAAAGCAAATTTTTCGAAGAGAGATTGGTTATATAAGTACAAAATTTCATTAGTATCGTATATGCGCAATTACTTGATTAAACAGTTTGATAGTTTTTAAACAGATCTTTACAGAATATCTTGAATCTTGTTATATAGCTCCGCAGGTTCGATGGAGTCGTACACGTTGAGGAAGATGGTATTGTCCGCACTCAGGCCGTCGCCTCATGGGGTCTTGACCGTATTGACCAGAGGAACCTTCCTCTTGATAACTCCTACAACCCAATGAGTAAGATTTAACATTGGATGATTTCAACTTCTCTGATTAAAAGCAGTTAATTCTCCGATGTTCTTGCATATTTGCTCACTTTAAAATTTAGAGGGCATGCATAATCTTAAATCCCCTTCTTTTTTTTCTTCTTTTTTTTTTTTTTATCTGTAATGAATATTTTTCATCATATCTAATTATAACAAAATTATTGTTTGAGAAAAATCAGCTCTTGAAATCGGTTAAGTGTCGTTTTTCTGAAGGTTCATTATAATTCCGGAGTTTCATTTTTTGTAGAAGTCCGTATTTCTGAAAATGAAAGGGTAATCGTCTCATAAAATGTCAGAAATTCAGAAAATATTGAATCAAGTATTCTCACAAAATCATCTTCGCTTACTTGCAGACTCTGGTGCTAATGTGAACGTGTACGTGGTCGACACCGGTGTGTGGCCCACCCACAACGACTTCGGAGGTCGTGCAGTCGCCGCATACGATGCCGTCGGAAACAACAACGTAAGTTCATAAAGGCCTATCAATTAAGAACAAAAAGCCTTTGAATGAACATAAGGAACCAAATGTATCCGCTGCTACTCAAGAGTACCTTTGACAGGTTAGAATCATATCAGAGAAGGGCAGTGGGGTGCTAGGGCTAAATCCGTAATTTGTAAAAGTCCCTCTCACAATGGTTCTCATGTATTCAGATTCTCTAACGAAAGCATTAAAATTGTACAATATGCGAATAAAGATGATTTAATGACATAATCAAGATCGTACGTAGACCAAAAGCGACCGAGCCAAGGTCTACATTAAGGTTGTAAAATTACAAAGTTGGAAACCACATTTTGAGTTATGACAATAAAAATCTGAAATAGAATGTAGCGTCCCAAATCACATTTAAAGACGTTCCACACATCCCCAATGTATCTTGTTGTTGAAAAGGGCACTACCAGTATACATTTGTACTTTTCCCGTCTTACAGGGAGTTGACTGCAACGGTCACGGTACCCATTGCGCTGGAACCGTCGCTGGAACCAACTACGGAGTCGCCAAGAACGCCAACATCTACGGAATCCGTGTTCTTGGATGTCTCGGATCCGGATCCAACTCTGGAATCATCGACGGTAATTATATTTCTACGTAATATGACGTCATATCGAAGTTTAGAGTGTGGTATCAAGAAGTTCTTAACTTGACATCGGAGAGACTATATTCAAATTGCTTCATGATTACGGGTGTACGGCAACAAATTTCGTCAAGGGGCTGAATCCCATTAAAAGAAATATGAACTGATTTGTCAGTACGAATAACCAATGTACCAAATCCAAGGGATACCTTTCTTTTAATTAGAAAGGAACAAAGGAAAACACCTGAATTTCTCTTTGAATAACCTGTTTGGTTTCCGTTGCCCCACGCCTATGGAACAAACCTTATTTCTAAGACCAGGTTCTTTGCTTTACTTTTTCAAAAAACAACTGAAAATCAACCGTTCTTCTCAAGTTATGCATAGCATAATTAGCGACAGTGCCTTGTATCCTCTGGAATGCGCTTTATGAATTCAATCATTAGTATTTGTATTATCATTTCAAAATGTGTTTACGGTCTTTGCAGGAATGGACTGGGTTGTATCTAACGGTCGTCGTCCAGCAGTTGTCTCTATGTCTCTCGGAGGTGGTGCCTCCAGCACTACCGATGCTGCCGTCAAGCGCATGTACGATGCTGGGTTCACCGTCTCTGTCGCCGCTGGTAACAGTGATGAAGATGCTTGCGGAACCTCTCCAGCCAGGTCTGGATATGTAAGTTTCCTAATCTTTCAACTCTTCGTGGAATGTCTCCCCATACTCCCTATATCCACATCCAGCGTTAGTGTTCGTATAGTGAGAATTGAGAATTGACTCCCAACCCAAGGGCAGAGGATTCGAATCTCACCAACGTCATTTGGCAAGATATTATTCCACTTTACCACTTTCAACCTGAGGTAAATGCTAGGCTAATAATAAGTGCATGGTCCACAGGAAGAGCAGTCTTAATAGTCTAGTGGCTTCCCTGAGTAAAGGAGACCTAATTATTATCCATTTTTAGTTCATTATTTATACGAAGTCTCATTCATGGTGTCCCCAATATCTAGGCCCTGACCGTTGGTGCCACCGATGACACCGATGCCCGTGCCTACTTCTCCAACTATGGCTCCTGCCTCGACATCTTCGGACCTGGAGTTGACATCACCTCTGCCTGGAAGGGATCTGACAGTGCTACCAGTACCATCAGCGGTACATCCATGGCCTGCCCACACGTCTCAGGTATGTCGTCTTGGATGATGATTCCTGGATGATATCTTTAATACTGTTAAAGACTGTTACTTTTACAACTTGGAGGTGAAGATAATTACCCTAAAAATAACAAATTTAATTATACAGTTGGGAATGCTTCATTAATAATTTTGTTCACCCTATCGAAAAAATAATTTCGCTTGTGTATCATGGAATGCATCATTGGTACAAAGTGAATAATTATATTACATTTATGGGCACCTATCCAGTATCTTAGTGTTATACAAATCAAGTGAGAGAAAAAGAAGTCATCAATGACCATTGTCCGCCCGTGTGCAGATGGTATCTAAGACCTGATGGCCTTATTGTTGGAATACTCCGTTGCATTTTCTAGATCTCAAAATACATAATAGTGCACTACGCAATTTATACCTTTCTCACAACTTTACACAATATTTCACACTTATCGCACGACAGGTACTGAAGTTTATCTCTCACATACTTTCGTTTCGCTTTATTTTTCAGGAGTTGCTGCTCTTATCCTTGCCGCCAGCCCAAGCATGTCTCCATCTTCCGTCTACAGCTCTATCCTCAGCTCCGCCACCAGCGGTAAGGTGACCGACAGTGGCCGGCGCTCACCCAACCTCCTCCTCTTCACCAACTAAATCAAAACAACAATGGCTCAAAGGATATTCAAATTAAATAGAATGAACGTTGTTTTTAGAAATGTGAAAATATCTCATGTAATGATAATGTAATTAAAGATAAATGAATCGATAAATCTTCAAAAAGAATTGTGTAAAACATGACTTTCTTGTGTCACATCTGTTCATCAAAGTCAATGAGCCAGTAATAAAATGAATGTACCAATCGTGCAAGTATGCGTGTGTGTGTGTGTGTAATAGAGAGAGAGAGAGAGAGAGGGGAGGGAGAGAGACAGAGACAGAATCATTAACAGATACAGAGACAGAGACGGATTTAAATAGAGACACAGATAGAGAGAGGGAGAGAGAGAGAGGGGGAGAGAGAGAGAGAGAGAGAGAGTCAGGCAGGCGGAGACAGACATACATAGGAGGGCGGAGGGAGAGGTAGGAAGAGGGAGACAAAGCTCTTGAATGATAAAGACGTGTCGCACGAGCATAAGATTACTCTTTTAGTTGATTTGAATCTATTCACACTAAAAATAAATACAGGCAATATTATAATCAACAATAACACAAATACATTAACATAACATTTAACTTAAACTATGATCTTTTTTTAATAGGACGATGTCTTCAACTTGATTATATAGCAACAATATTAACTGTTCGTATTACAACACATATTACATACACGTAATATGAAATTCCGAGTATTTACAGTGATTGCAAACTGGTAGGGTCTTTAATGTTCATCTAAATAGGATTGTCGCTGTATCACACGAATAATTTTGAACTATGTGAGACTTTAATGAGAAACTAATTTAGCTTCCACATTCTTATTTTGAATTCAAAAACTTCCTTCGCCAGCAGGCCAAATTCATAAATCTCGGTCTTCCAAACAATTATTAGCAATGTTAATTCTTGGATTCAGTATGTGTTCAATCGACCAGCACGAAAAACATCCCTTTCTTTGCATAATTATAGACAATTATCGTCTCACGTTGCCAACGGTTATACGGTCCTCGATACGGTCAGCCGTTCGAGACGGCAGCCCACGAGACGGACCGCTCTACGAGACCCACAATCCACCACACCGACAATGTCGCACTGACGGGCGGTCTGAAAAGTTGTCTGCGGTTCGGTGAGACCAACAGTCAAGAACATCGACATTATTGTTCACGTTGGCCTGCTGACAGCTTTTCTGAACTTCGGAGGCGTCGATCGTCGGGGATGTTCCATTGTTCAAAGCTCTTCTCTCTTAAAAACGTCCTTTCCTATCCCATACAAACAATGTGGACATTACCTTGGTGTGCGTGAGTTTTTACTTAATACAAATAACGGTAACAGACTTGAAAATTAATGGACCTCCAAAATATTCGCTCTACCATTGAACAATTGCACCGCCTTGTAACTTCCAGCACAATAGCCTATATCCACGAGTAACTCCGCATCCAAACGCATTAATATCATTAAACATAAACTGACGAGATTCTAAAATGTGATATGTATTATGACATTATTCATTAATTGCAGTAATAATGAAAAGAAAATGAAAAAGAGAGAAAGAGAGAATTGTGCTATAGAGGTATTAGTTATAATGATAAGATTGTAATTTGAAAAAAAGTAAGAAGGTTAAGGAACGAAAAATTGTGAAAATTTAGGACAGAACATTTTAATCTTGATCAGCTTCGAGATGGAATGAGGTCGGACAAAAATATATAATGCAGTGAAAGAGCGAACATTGGTATAGGCTTTTGTAAAATGATATTAATTATATCGCTTGTAATGATCAAAAATCTTCATAACATACCCATATCTCATATCCGAATTTTCACGTTAAAAATGTAGAAGGAAGCATAAATTAATTGACCCAAAATGGCTGGTATTATTTGTGTAACTAAAGGGAAAGAGACAGAGAAACTTAAACAATCACAGGGAGAAAGTGTGTGTGTGTGTGTGTGAGAGAGAGAGAGGGTAGTCACGAAAAGCAAAATAGTTGGGTATAGACTGAGACATATTGAAAAGTAAATAAAGTAAAAAGGTTGGGCAAGTATAGACAGGGGATGATTTTCATTGATTGCAAATTGTACATCCTTGTAGGAATCTAAGTTATACAAAAGATAGACCAAAATATATAAAAGTAAACTGTACTTGGTTATGGTTAGTTATTTTATCTGACTGCTAAGAAAGCATTAATGCTTGTAGGTAAGCAACCAGACGGCCGACGGCTTTAGGTCCTCTCCGAGGGACCTGGTAATGAGGATTAATGCCTTACCAAAGGGAACTAGCGCATCGATTCGGTTTCGAACCCGGGTCACCAGATTACGAGACCACTGCTCTACCAACTGAGTTATCGCGCCTCCTTCTTACATGATAAATTAAATCTAAGGGAGGGGGAACCGGGAAGCAAGGAAACAGGTACATGTTTAAAGTCACAATAAAAAGGAATTTTGGACGAGGCGTGATTCAAAATGATTTGTAGTTGTAAATTGTAAAGACATGTGTAATACACATTCAAAAATTACGCAAAGGGGAGACACAAATTAAATAAAAGTACAGTATTTTACAGATATTGATTGGCAGGGGGTGTAATATAACATTCTTTGGACCGCTGAAGGGAGTTATATTTTCCCAAGAGGTTATATTTTATTGTCACGAGGGAAAATATCACTCCTTCAGGTCCGAAGAATGTTATTTATATTAGATAGCCCTGCTTTGAACATTTATTGGGGTCCATATTGGGGTCTCAAATTTTTAGTTCTTCAAAGAAACAAATTGGGGGAAAAAATTACGAAAAAAGCATTCCGAGGGAAGAAAAAAATATGGAGGAAAAAAAATTCAAGCAAAAAAGAAAAATCGAGAAAAAAATGCATACAGTCCTCAAAAGGGCGAAATGCATTGATTAAACATATATATATTTCACCTGCTGGTCAATATAACCATGGAAAGTGACCGGCCAGGAAAATATAACAATTACGATCCTCGCAATCGATATCACGGTATCTATCTAAGCTATCTAATAAAACATGATAAATTAAACTATGACTAAATGTTGAAAGATCAGCAAAATGAGGGCAAATGAAAGTCGGAGAGAGAGAGAGAGAGGGGGGGGGGGGGGGGGAGTGGGTCACTGGGAAGTCAGGAAACAGATACACAGTCATAATGAAAATGAATTATAGACGGAGCGTGAATTAAATGATTTATGTATGTAATTCTTAATTGTAAATACATGTAAAAGTTGAACATTATACAGAGGGAAGACACAAATACTACAAAATTAAAATATACTAAATAGGATAGATTAAAATTTAATTTATTAGAGAAAGATCACGAAAATTAGATCAAGTGAAAGAGACATAGAGAGAGAGAGAGAGAGAGAGACAGACAGACAGACTACCAGACTATGAGAAATAGAGCAAGAGAGATATCAATTGAGGGAGAGATAGAGAGAGTAAGGGGGAAAGGGGAGGGGGCATTAAGTAGGCAACTTGTAAATGAGTTTCCACCATTCGTTCTAGATTTCATAATATTATATTAAAATCATTGTGCATGTGATGGTATAAGATATTAGCTCACCTGGAACAGCACACGACACTTAATAATTTAATCCTATTATTAATATCTACGTGTCCTCCTCATAATCCTTTTATGACGTCCATGCCAGCCTTCCTGATAAGGCCGAATTGGTACAGGACCTCTATAAAAGCAGATGACTGGACTTGGTTCTTCATTGGTTCCAGTTGTTCACACCAAGAGACACAGTACCTCCAGACACCTACGGTGAGTTGATAACCATTTGTCTTCTTGGTTTAAGTCATTCGGGCTTCTTAAAGTTAAACGGAGGTGGTGGTCAGTTCCCACATGCAGTGGGTCATTCGCTGACACCAGACTTTTTTTAAATACCATTACTTGGTTCTTCATGGGTGTATGTGTGTACATGTCTGTACACAGCAAAGCCGTGGACCCATCAAGAACTACCCCCTAGTTTCTCGGAGAGCCTTCGGGTGAGGAAAATGTAAGATAATGACTTTTTTCATATGGGGCGTTTGGTGGAAAACGCAGGGCATTACATAAGGCCTATTCATAGTCATCAAACTGAAGGATATGATTCTTACATTAAACTAATCAAAAAGAGGAGTCATAATTGATGCCTACATAAAAGTTGTATCTTTTTGTCGATTTATACAAATGACAATACATTGAACATTTTAATAATCTTTGTCATACATTTCACATAATTTCTTACATCAGAAAATGCGTGGATTGATCGTGTTTACCGCCCTGTTGGCTGTTGCCTATGGCATCGCTCCTCTCCAGCGTGCCAAGGAAACCATCAAGGGAAAGTACCTTGTTATGATCGACGTAAGTTATCATTTTCTTTTTCTTTAATTTAGTGTTCATTCGAGTTTTCTCACATGATTTCTAAAATAAATTTACCGTTTTAAATGACAGGTAATATCGAGCATTGATATTTTGTTAGACGAATTTTTTTTTCAATTGTCTCTAATATCATTTTTCAGTGAAATAATTTATGCAACTCCTTTTTGATATAGGCACAGCGATCACGATGAGCCAAATACGAAATAGCAGATTAACCAAAGACACAAAAATATTCTGTTATTAAATTATTACGTTTTAGGTACAGTGACCTCCTATACAAAATTCTGGATCGGCCCCTAAATACATGCTCCGCTAATTAAAAAGAAAAGAAATGCGGTTATTTTAAGTTAGCTTTGGCATCTTCAGTGCTTCATTTGTTGTTTAGTTTTAAATATAATTATGTAGAATCACTACTTCATTAAAAAAGGCCTGTTAAAATATGCGTATATATTCAATTACAGGATAGCGTTGACGTGACTGAGTTCGGTGCCCGTCTTTCTTCAGCTTTCTCTGCCCGTCGCTTCAGGCTCGCCAAGGTCCTCAAGACCTTCAAGAACATGCAGACCCTCTCACTCGAGCTTAGCCAAGATGCCGTTGAGTTTGTAAGTTTATAGCCGTCTAGTCCCAAATTAATGTTTAGACCAGAATACGAGCTGTCACTCGTAAATGATCAACGTGCATCATTGTTATTTTAAAAAATCGCTCTTAAAATATATTGCACTAGAATCTTTCAGGGTTCTGTAAATAACCAAAATACTACTAAGGATTCTTTCGCGACATTTGTGAATTCCTTAGCTGCAGAACCTAAAAAAAGTCATAGAAGTATTTTTTTAAAGAATCACCGTGCAAATTTCAAGAATCCTTTTAGAGAAATTTTTCTAAGAGAGATTGGTTATACAATATAAATTTCAAAAATCATATATGCACAATTAATTGATTAAAAAGTTTGATAAAAAAGATGTTTACAGAATATCTTGAATCTTGTTATATAGCTTCGCAGGTTCGATGGAGTCGTACACGTTGAGGAGGATGGTGTTGTCCGCACTCAGGCCGTCGCCTCATGGGGTCTTGACCGTATTGACCAGAGGAACCTTCCTCTTGATAACTCCTACAACCCAATGAGTAAGATTTTGAAATTGGATGATTTCAACTTCTCTGATTAAAAGCAGTTTATTCTTTGGTATTCTATGCATATTTGCTCACTTAACAAAATAGAAGGCATGCCTAATCTCCAATCATGTTATTATCTTGAATGAATATGTTTCATTAAATCAAATGAGAACAAAATTGTTGATTGAGAAAAAGCACCTCTTGTAATCGGTTACATGTCGTTTTTCCGAAGGTTTATTATTCGAAGTTTCGTTTTTTCTTGAAGTTCGTTTTTCTGAAAATGGGTAATCGTCTAAAAAATGTCAGAAATTCAGAAAATATTGAATCAAGTATTCTCACAAAATCATCTTCGTTAACTTGCAGACTCTGGTGCTAATGTGAACGTGTACGTGGTCGACACCGGTGTGTGGCCCACCCACAACGACTTCGGAGGTCGTGCAGTCGCCGCATACGATGCCGTCGGAAACAACAACGTAAGTTCATAAAGGCCTATCAATTAAAAAAAGGCCTTTGAATGAACATAAGGAACCAAATGTATCCGCTGCTATTCATGAGTGCCTTTGATAGGTCAGAATCTAATGCTATACTGTAGAGTAAATAACATCTCAGAGAAAGGAAGTGGGTTGCTTCGGCTAAATTCGTAATTTTTAAAAGCCCCTCTCGAAACTTGTTCTCATGTATTTAAATCTCTAACGAAAGCATTAAGATTGTACAATATGCGAATAAAGACATCAAGATCGTACGTTGACCAAAAGCGGCCGAGCCAATGAGGCTTACATTAAGGTTTGAAATTACACATTTGGAAACAACAGTTTGAGTTACAACAAAAATCTGAAATAGGATGTGGCATCCCAAATCACATTTAAAGACGTTCCACACATCCCCAATGTATCTAGCGAAAAGGGCACTACCAGTATACATTTGTACTTTTCCCGTCTTACAGGGAGTTGACTGCAACGGTCACGGTACCCATTGCGCTGGAACCGTCGCTGGAACCAACTACGGAGTCGCCAAGAACGCCAACATCTACGGAATCCGTGTTCTTGGATGTCTCGGATCCGGATCCAACTCTGGAATCATCGACGGTAATTATATTCCTACGTAATATGACGTCATATCGAAGTTTAGAGTGTGGTATCAAGAGTTCTTAACTTGACATCGGAAAGACTGTATTCAAATTGCTTCATGATTGCGGGTGTACGGCAACAAATTTCGTCAGGGGCTGAATCCCATTAAAAGAAATATATACTGATTTGTCAGTACAAATAACCAATGTATACCAAATCCAAGGGATACCTTTCTTTTAATTAGAAAGGAACAAAGGAAAACACCTGAATTTCTTTTTGAATAACCTGTTTGGTTTCCGTTGCCCCACGCCTATGGAACAAACCTTATTTCTAAGAAAAGGTTCTTTACTTTACTTTTTAAAAAACAATTAAAAATTTACCGTTCTTCTCAAGTTATGCATAGCATAATTAGCGACAGTGCCTTGTATCCTCTGGAATGCGCTTTATGAATTCAATCATTAGTATTTGTATTATCATTTCAAAATGTGTTTACGGTCTTTGCAGGAATGGACTGGGTTGTATCTAACGGTCGTCGTCCAGCAGTTGTCTCCATGTCTCTCGGAGGTGGTGCCTCCAGCACTACCGATGCTGCCGTCAAGCGCATGTACGATGCTGGCTTCACCGTCTCTGTCGCCGCTGGTAACAGTGATGAAGATGCTTGCGGAACCTCTCCAGCCAGGTCTGGATATGTAAGTTTCCTAATCTTTCAACTCTTCATGGAATGTCTCCCAATACTCCCTATATCCACATCCAGCGTTAGTGTTCGTATAGTGAGAATTGAGAATTGACTCTCAACCCAAGGGCCGAGGATTCGAATCTCACCAACGTCATTTGGCAAGATATTACTCCACTTTGCCACTTTCAACCTGAAGTAAATGCTAGGCTAATAATAAGTGCATGGTCCACAGGAAGAGCAGTCTTAATAGTCTAGTGGCTACCCTGAGTAAAGGAGACCTAATTATTATCCATTTTTAGTTCATTATTTGTACGAAGTCTCATTCATGGTGTCCCCAAAATCCAGGCCCTGACCGTTGGTGCCACCGATGACACCGATGCCCGTGCCTACTTCTCCAACTATGGCTCCTGCCTCGACATCTTCGGACCTGGAGTTGACATCACCTCTGCCTGGAAGGGATCTGACAGTGCTACCAGTACCATCAGCGGTACCTCCATGGCCTGCCCACACGTCTCAGGTATGTCGTCTTGGATGATGATTCCTGGATGATATCTTTAATACTGTTAAATACTGTTACTTTTACAACTTGGAGGTGAAGATAATTACCCCAAAATAACAATTTAATTATACAGTTGGGAATGCTTCATTAATAATTTGGTTCACCCTATCGAAAAAAATAATTTCGCTTGTGTATCATGGAATGCATCATTGGTACAAAGTGAATAATTATATTACATTTATGGGCACCTATCCAGTATCTTAGTGTTATACAAATCAAGTGAGAGAAAAAGAAGTCATCAATGACCATTGTCCGCCCGTGTGCAGATGGTATCTACGACCTGATGGCCTTATTGTTGGAATACTCCCTTGCATTTCTAGATCTCAAAATACATAATAGTGCACTACGCAATGTATACCTTTATCACTAACTTTCCACAATATTTCACACTTATCGCACGACAGGTACTGAAGTTTATCTCTCACATACTTTCGTTTCGCTTTATTTTTCAGGAGTTGCTGCTCTTATCCTTGCCGCCAGCCCAAGCATGTCTCCATCTTCCGTCTACAGCTCTATCCTGAGCTCCGCCACCAGCGGTAAGGTGACCGACAGTGGCCGGCGCTCACCCAACCTCCTCCTCTTCACCAACTAAATCAAAACAACGTGGCTGAAAGGATATCAAAATTAAATGGGACGAACGTTGATTTTTAGAAATTTGAGAATATTTCATGTAATTATTATGTATTAAAGATGAATAAATCGATAAATCATCAAGAAGAAATGTGTAATAATGACTTTCTTGTGTCAAATCTGCTCATGAAATTCAGTGAGTCAGTGAAAAATGAATGTGCCAATCGTGTAAGTGTGCGTGTGTGTGTAAGAGAGAGAGGGGGAGACAGACAGAGACAGAAAGAAGAGATTGAGAGAGCAAAATTCAGACAGGTGGAGACGGACATACTTTAATAGGAGGAGGACGGAAGGAGAGATAGAAAGATGGAGGCAAAGCTCTTGAATGATAAAGACGTGTCGCACGAGTATAAGATTACTCTTTTATTTAAATTGAAACTACTCACACTGAAAATAATTACAGGCAATACAATAATCAACAATAACACGAATACATTAAAATAACATTTAACTTGAACTATCATCTTTACGATGTCTTCAACTTGATTTTACAGCAACAAGAACAGCTGTTTGTATGTCAACACATACATAATATGACATTTCGAGTATTTACAGTGATCGCAAATTGGAAGGGCCTTTAAAGTACATCAAAATCGGATTGTCCCTGTGTCACACGAATTATTTTGAACTACATTGTGACTTTAATTAGAAATTAATTTAGCTTCCACATGCTTATTTTGAATTCAAAAACTTCTCTTCGCCAGTAGGCCAAACTCATAAATCTCGGTCTTTCAACTATTGTTAACAATTTTCAGTCTTGGATTTAGTATGTGTTTGATCGACCAGCTCAAAGCATATCACCTTGCCAACGGCTATACGATCCACGAGACGGCTAGCCGTTCGAGACGACAACCCACGAGACGGACGGCTCTACGAGACCCACAATCATCCACCACACCGACAATGTCGCACTGACGGGCATTCTGACAAGTTGTCTGAGGGCCGGTGAGACCGACATTCAAGAACTCTGACATACTGTTCACGCTGGCCTGCTAACAACTTTTCTAAAGGTCGGAGGTGTCGATCGTCTATTGTTCAAAGCTCCTTTCTCTTAAAGACGTTCTAACAACCCATACAAATAATATCTATAAACAAACAATTTTCGTGCGTGAGTTCTACTCTTTCAAAATACGGCTGTAACAGACGCGAAAAGTAATTGACCTCCGACATGAAATCTCCCAGGTACTAAAGTGTTCTATAAGAAACGAAACCCGACTTTCAAATCGATGACTACAAACAAAGAAGTATTATGTTCTGATGAATTGTTGTTGTTCTGTCAAAGATGAATTGATCCTCTCT
This sequence comes from Strongylocentrotus purpuratus, assembly GCF_000002235.5. NCBI lineage: Eukaryota > Metazoa > Echinodermata > Echinoidea > Camarodonta > Strongylocentrotidae > Strongylocentrotus > Strongylocentrotus purpuratus. Next base: position 24,075,090 of record NW_022145600.1, on the reverse strand, counting down.
CACATGATACTAAAAAGGGCTATGCATGAAAGCACAGATCTATTTACAGTTTCCTGGCAATGGCAATGGTAGTTCACGTACAGAATGAATAATGTCATTAGGTCTAAGTATTATGCAATAAAATAAATGAAATATTAAGTTAATCAAAAGGAATAACTGATGTTTCATGTTTTACATTTATCCATCTTTCAAAAATCCATAGACTCAATGATATTTACAATTTGATCATTTCAATGGACAGGACAATATGGTAAATAATAATAATAATAATATTCCGCTTTTAAATAACGCCAAATACGTCGATACAACGATGTGTCTAAGCGCTTTAAAGAGAGGTTCAACGAACGGTCATTCATTGCATTGATAAATAATTCCCAATCTCATAAGCAGATCGACTTTTGCATTGTTATTATTATCAACATTGATATATCTAGTTACAGTTCGATGATCACAAGCTCTATCATTACAAATGTGGTATCATAAAAGTGGAAGAAGAAAAACAAATTTCTGCTTGCTGATTAGAATGCCAGCGCAGGAGTCTAAATAATCCTAGGAGTATGTTCAATCTGTCGTGACCGTGACAGTATGCACCGTTTGCAAAAACACGTCCAAATATTCATTTACTTATATATTCGTTTATTTCTTGTTAGGAGTTCACTCATTTGTATACAGAATTGTGGTGGATTATACAGGATTAGGAAAATGATAGACACTTTATATACAACGTCGATTACTGATAAGAATAACTCAAGTTAAACCTACCGCGTTTACGAATACAAGGCTGTGTCAACCAGACGCGGATTCAGGGGGCCAAGCGGGCCTGCCCCCTGCCCCCCCCCCAAAAAAGGCCCCCCTAAAAAATTGTGACCAGAAATTTACTTTTTGGGGGCTGAAGGGGGGGGGATGTTGAGCGAAATATCGGCGGGCGCGATTCTCAACTTTCCGAGGTCAAAAAAAAAATGAGTGCTCACCTATCGCTTTTACGAATACAAGGCTTTGTCAACATATCGAATTACAATTAAAACTCGAATATACGTACAGTATATGTACTTTACGGTTAAACTTTGGATTCTTCGTTTGGAAAATCTGTGGCGTATCCACGCATTTTGGCGGAATCTTCCTTGGACTTTAAAGGAGATGGTCCATATGATTTAAACAGGGTTGTATCTACAGTTGCATGGATAACAATCAATACAAACAATACTATACTAAAGAAAAACACAAAATATGCCTAGTGGAAAATTATAATGTACAGAAGAATGAAAAATATTTACAAAAAAATTAAAACATATAAATTAATATTCAAATAAGTTACCTTCCAATGACTGAATTACAGTGATGACCTACTTAAGGTATATTCTTTAGCACTGAATTTCTAAGATAATCATGAGTCTTCAATTCTCAGGTGCAAAAAACTGTGATTTTGATATGTTTACAAAATTAAACTTTCTAGATATGCATATTCCCGTGTTATCATATCAATGATTCATCTTCAAATATCATCAGTCAAATAGCAGGTTTGGTGACCTCCATAAAACCTCTTCATTTTCGCCATCTTTTATTACGCCTGCTGCTATTTCGCCTTCTTTTATTCTCGTTTTGTTGTCGTTGCTGTATTGCCCTTATGTTGAATTTTGTTTTCCATGTTTTAGTTAAGCCCCCATCACACCAAACTAGTTCTCACTACGTTTTGGAACCGTCCCAGAAAATCGTAAAACGGGTTGTGGTCGGAGTAGAATTTGTAAATAATGTCTATAATACGACCCTAGCTCGTTCATAAACAGTCCCCAATACGTCCATGTCTTGGAAATGGCAAATTTACCCGATCTGAACTTGATTTAAACTGACTGTGGACGGTGTATAGACGAAATTTTGCGAAATTTTTGGTCCGATTTATAAATGTTACCCCCCCCCCCCCTTGAAAAAATCCTGCGTACGCGCCTGATAACGTTACATTTATTGTATTTTTAACCATGCTATAACAATAGTAAAAATACAGGTCAACGTTTCACAAAACCGTCGTACAAGATCACTATTATCCGATGGAAACGCGTGTATTACATGGGATCTCGGCGAATTTGAAATTGAATTTGTAATTTGGACAAAAAAAACCATCGTTACCATGGTACTTTTTTGTAAGGGTTAGCCATTACTAACCAATGTCATGATAGTAATAGGTTGTTCGGTATCAACGAAAGATTTCAAAAGGTAGGAGGATATTATGGGGACGTTTCTGCTTCAACCTCTTAATCCTCAGTGGTCAAAATTACAGCTGACATGTTGTCGTCGTCTCTTGATGAGGATCGATACAACGAAGAGATGAACGACCATGACGGCGTGGATGAAGCCAACGATGATGAACACCTTCGTGAACGACTGGGTGACATCAAACAGATAACCTAGGAAATGATCATACCAGAATTAGAGGTATTTGACCAGGATTTGTAATGTTCAAATTGCAAACCGTATTAAGACACAGTTTTGGCCATAACCTATGTAGACATGCGTATATGGGGCGCGATCATGGCTTAAATAATGAAACTCTTAAAAGATATTTGTTAAAGAGTTCGAACTGTTTGAGGCTACATGATTTGCCTGACTAAGCAGGAGCAACTTCCATAGACGCATCTTTCTCTGTCAACTAGCTATGACTCGTATACAGAAGCGCCGTCGATAGCTATCTCTCGTCACCTAAACTCACGCGCGTTCATGCTTGAACGCGCGATTTGTAACGCTCATCGTAAACGCTCATCGTAATCGCAGTTCCACGGTGCACTGTTCATGCTCACTTCTCCAGGCAATTCTCCTTGGGTGGCCTTGAGCTGGATTCGCAAACCTGTGTGCGCATGCTACGTAGACCCACTATAGGTCAGTGGGTTGACCCCATTTAAACGCGTTTACAAATTGTAAACGCATCTTTTTGTGAGTTTACGATCGGCGATCGTGATCGCCGTTTTTCGGTGATTCTACAAAAGTGAGCATAAACGCAATCGTGTTTTAAACTAAACGCGTAACAGATGCCTGATTCTGGCCGTCAAAATCAAGCATGAACGCGCCCTGCCTGTTGAATGATAGTGACTAAAGAATACTACTAAACATGGATTTAAGACTTATCAATCCGATCACATGATTACCAAGACCTTCGAGGAAATCAAGTTAAAGCAATTTAAACTACACTCGTTCGTCATCTTTTGAAATATGTGAGTATAGGCCTGATTAGATGTGTCTCTTAACTTAAAAGCCGTGGAGCGACAAGGAAATTGAACTTGAGACACTGGTTTCTCCATAACTTTCTGTGTTCAATTTTTCTATTTAGCTGCTCGAAAAGGAGCCTGGTCCAAGCATTGATGTTGTCAATCCATAATCCGAAAAATAATTTATACTGGCAATACATGGGGTATTGAACTTAAGTTGATTTCTCAAAGGTTCATCATGTTTGAAGAAGCTGGCTATGAATTACTCACCTGTAATTGTTCCTGCACATGTCGCCCCTAGTCCTTCCGCGAATAAACTGACAGCCACGGCCATGTTAAAATTCCGATCGTCAAAGACTGTATCTTTAAATAAACTGGCCGCAATAGCATCCTCGATGAAGAAGGTGAAACCTTGGACAAAAGCCAATGTAGCACGCACCGCGTAAGCAGAACTGATAAAGTCCAGCAGAAATGATGCCATGCAGATGAGGCCGATGGCGATGTAGACGACATAAACATTGATGCCTTTGCCGACGAAGATGATGAAGATGGTCCGACCGATGATGCCACCTATGCCACCAATTGTAGAGAGGAAGATTGCTTTGAAAGGAGGGATTCCCAGGTGTTCAGCGTGAGGTACCAGAAACAGCATCCACGCATAAATGGAGAACATGAACAAGAAATGAATCGGAATGGTGAAGAGAAACAGTGGTTCGTTTAAAAGTCCACAGGACCGTTTGCCGGTTTGAAAGACGGAGCTTGTAAAAGATGAGCGCGCATTCGGAGATGTTTCCTGTTTATTGATGTTACGTCTCTCGTTTTGAATCAAACGCCTTTCCTCCAAGACACACTCTTCACTATCCTCTTCCTCCTCCTCATGCTCCTCCTTTTCCTCTTCCTCCTCCTCCTCATGATAACGGATGCTTTCTGCTTGCTTCGAGGATTCTCCTTCAGAGAGACACTTCTGTTTCTCATTCACTTTATTATAACTTTTGCCTTCATTTGTAGCTGCGTTTCTTGGTGCCTTTTGTATCATTGCACCGCACACGACAAGGTTAAAAGCAATACCGCCAAGGATAATAAAAGCCCCTACATAGCCATATGCTTCGAATGACCTTTCCATTACAATAGGGAGCAGCATGGATCCAGCGGTGTAGCCGTACAGCGTGATTGTGTTCATCAAAACGAATTTTTCTCTGAAGAAATCATTCAGTGCAATCACCATGGGCATGTAGGTCATTGACAAGCCAACACCTGCGGAAAAAAAAAGAAAGGATGAAAATAATGACTATTACTAAAAAAATAAACGGACTCGCACCATGCTCCATTCCCATTTAGTTCTAGTCTCCATGATCTCTAGGAGTGGCCTGCCCTTGGAAGACAAGTTCTTTTTTTGTTCTAACTGCTGTTTAACCTCTGGCCCGTTTGTTTCTTAAAGGCTGCCAGAAGAGCATTTGTAAAATCATTTCACTCTTGCTTCTCCACTATGACCACCGAAATGAAGGCGGCGTTCTGTCAATCCTCTGGCGTTGTGTCTCTATACATATTTTAATAATATGGTCCCCCCCCCCCAGCTGACATTCAAGAGTCTTGTCTTGTAGTAATTAAACTGCTACACCTACCACTAACAGAATTTTTTCCATTCTGGAGTATTTCTTCGTTTATGGACTGTAACAAAATACAGAAAATGCTTTTTAATGCTTTTTTTTTATTAAGCCCTTTCTAAACCATAAAGTCAGAAATCTCTGTCATAAATTGTTAGGAACTATGGTATTTGTTTCTTTTTATTTCCTATCTTGTGTAAGAACAAAATGATATTTCTCTTAATGACCATGCATTCACTCTCTTTCCATGTACCTCGTCTTAAAACATGAAGCGATTAACAGACCAGAAAACTGTATTTATTATGCACCATGTGGTACATTTGATTTTTATGTTATTGTTTAAAACACCAATTGACAGTTAACATAATCAAAAATGTTATATTTAATCCTTTGGACAGTATTCAATAGTTATCAAAATAATAAGAAATAAAAAAAGGTAGATAAAATACCTAAACCATACAAAGTATACACATGAGAACCAAATGGTATAAGCGTTATACCAATCTACAGAGCACTAAATGGTATAAGCGTTATACCAATCTACAGTGCACTAAAAAGTATACCAGTAAGCGTTATATCAATCTACAGAGCACTAAAAAGTATAATCGTTATACCAATCTACAGAGCACTAAATGGTATAAGCGTTATACCAATCTACAGAGCACTAAAAAGTATAAGCGTTATACCAATCTACAGAGCACTAAAAAGTATAAGCGTTATACCAATCTACAGAGCACTAAAAAGTATAAGCGTTATACCAATCTACAGAGCACTAAATGGTATAAGCGTTATACCAATCTACAGTGCACTAAAAAGTATACCAGTAAGCGTTATACCAATCTACAGAGCACTAAAAAGTATAATCGTTATACCAATCTACAGAGCACTAAATGGTATAAGCGTTATACCAATCTACAGAGCACTAAAAAGTATAAGCGTTATACCAATCTACAGAGCACTAAATGGTATAAGCGTTATACCAATCTACAGAGCACTAAAAAGTATAAGCGTTATACCAATCTACAGAGCACTAAAAAGTATAAGCGTTATACCAATCTACAGAGCACTAAAAAGTATAAGCGTTATACCAATCTACAGAGCACTAAAAAGTATAAGCGTTATACCAATCTACAGAGCACTAAATGGTATAAGCGTTATACCAATCTATAGTGCACTAAAAAGTATACCAGTAAGCGTTATACCAATCTACAGAGCACTAAAAAGTATAATCGTTATACCAATCTACAGAGCACTAAATGGTATAAGCGTTATACCAATCTACAGAGCACTAAAAAGTATAAGCGTTATACCAATCTACAGAGCACTAAATGGTATAAGCGTTATACCAATCTACAGAGCACTAAAAAGTATAAGCGTTATACCAATCTACAGAGCACTAAAAAGTATAAGCGTTATACCAATCTACAGAGCACTAAATGGTATAAGCGTTATACCAATCTACAGAGCACTAACAAGTATACCAGTAAGCGTTATACCAATCTACACAGCACTAAAAAGTATAAGCGTTATACCATTTATATCAAGCATCACAAATTGATTGGCTTTTGATTGGTTGAGAGCTCGTCACATGACCAGGAATATTTCATCTATTTTTAGGTTGCTTTAAAAAAGTATTATTTGGGAGTACTAATTGGGAGTTGAAAAAACTTGTGATTTAAAAAAAAAAAATCAATTCTTATGTTTTAAACTGTTTTTGATAAAAATTGACATTTTTTTTTTAATTCTAAAAAAAAAAAAATCCCCCAAAATAGGATTAAAAAAAAAAAAAAAAAAAAAAAAATTGTTGATGCGCCCCCTCAGCAAATAGAACTATTGGAGTCACCTCTTGCACATAGTTTTAACCAGAACCTCTCAAGACAGTGTATATTTGTATACTACAGAGCACTAAATTTTATAAGCGTTATACAAATCTAGAGAGCACTAAATGGTATAAGCGTTATACCAATTTCGCCTTCATAAGCTTGCGTATGTATGGTTCTCTATCTACCGTGTAGAGTGCAAAATGAGCTACATAATGAAATGTTCGATTACATACTAGCTAAACTAACATATGTTTAGCTTACCTGATAAAGCGAGACAGACTCCTACAGTAACTGAGTTTTTGAAGAAAGCGCTGGCAATAATACATGATCCACACAACACTCCGCCTAACATAGCGACAAGACGATGGTTGATCTTCTGCAGGACGAGTGTTACAAAAGGAGCTAATATGTTGACAAATAAGGAGAAAGATACTTAATTAAAGTTACAAATATGAAAACACATGAGGTAATTACGTGCAACAGTAAACACAGTTTTTAGAAACGTTTACGAATTCCCCATCATCCAAATGTCAGAGTAATACTTCCATGAAAAAATGATTATACCATATTGCTGCCCGAATATGCGGTGACGATTACCAAAATAAATAAGGAATTCCAGTCAGGTGGAGGAGAAGGATGACGACCAGCGCTCAAAATACACGGGGGCGATGGGCGATTCGCCCCCGTGAGCTCCATAATCGCCCCCGACAGGTTACCCACTGGGGCGATTGCAAAATAAAAAATCGCCCCCGTGGAATTATATTAAAAAAAGATTATCTTTTCTTATATAACTTTAACACAATATTGAGTATCAATTTTCAAACCTTAAACCAATGAAATGGAACTTAGATGACGCTTTCCCTCCCATCTCTATGAGTATTACCGATACAAACAACGGAAGCTCGCAGTGCACAGCTAATGCGGCCGTCATACTGCGCCGGTAGTACGTACCGGTGCTGCACGCTGACGCCCAATATCTGCCCGAGCTGGAGACGATCGCGCAAGGACTGAAACATGGAGAAGTTTTTCGTTGTGAAAAGTGTGAATCCTCTGAAATCTGGTTGTTCTAAAAGACCAGCAAATAATGTAACTCGATCAATAAATCAATATTGAGAAGAAGATCAGCAAAGATGTTGCAGAGGTGGATCTAGGCATTTAAGGGGGTTTAATCCCCCGATCCCCCTTGGGCTGCCAAGTGGAAATGTGATGTGCATAGAAAAATGCTATCATGTGTCCAGACCTACACAGTAGTAGTAGATTTCAGTAGATGCCAGGAAAACATCACTAACGGTGCTTCGCGGCTCGTGGACGACGCTCCACATCGTATTTGGTTACCCCCCCCCCCACCCTTAGCAAAAAGCTAGATCCGCCCCTGTGTTTTGGAAGGATATGGTAAAAACTAAAAGGAAAGAAAGAATGTAAATAAGGTTGCTCCGAATAATGAGGAGGACATTATGTGCAGAACGGGAAGAAATGGAGAGAATGTCATCACGGGCAGGCGCGGATCCAGGATTACTCAGGTGGGGGGGGGGGGGGGGGCAAATTTGAAATTATGCGAGCCAAATATTGGTACGTAATGGTGACCAGCATTGACGAAATGGGGGGGGGGGGGTGCAGGGAGGGGCGATTTTCCCACTCCCTCCTCCGCAAAGCGCCGAAGCTTTGACGTTTCATTAAATCATTAGTGAAAGAAGGCGATTCGTTGCCCGTTCTCGAAAATAATCCTCGTCTGAATTCAGTTTACCCCCCCCTTGCACGAAGCGCGGAAGCTTTGACGTTTCATTACAGTATTAGAGAAAGAAGACGATTCGTTGTACCGTTCTCGAAAATAATCCTCGTCTGAATTCAGTTCCCCCCCCCCCCTGCCGTACGAAGCGCGGAAGCTTTTACGTTTCATTAAATCATTAGAGAAAGAAGGCGATTCGTTGCCCGTTCTAGATTCATAAACTTCGTCTGAATTCAGTTTCCCCCTCGAGCGCGATTTGCGGAAGCTTTGACGTTTCGTTGAATTATTAGAGAAATAAGACGTTTCGTTGTACCGTTCTCGAAAATAATACTCGTCTGAATTCAGTTTCCCCCCCCCCCCTGCCGCGCGAAGCGTGGAAGCTTTTACGTTTCATTAAATCATAAGAGAAAGAAGGCGATTCGTTGCCCGTTCTAGACTCATAAACTTCGTCTGAATTCAGTTTCCCCCCCCCCCCTGCCGCGCGAAGCGCGGAAGCTTTTACGTTTCATTAAATCATTAGAGAAAGAAGACGATTCGTTGTACCGTTCTCGACTCTTAATCCTTGTCTGAAGCCAGCCCCACCCCCTCTTGCACGAAGCGCGGAAGCTTTGGCGTTTCAGTAAAGTATTAGAGAAAGAAGACGATTCGTTGTACCATTCTCGATTCTTAATTTTTTCCACCCCCCCCCCCCTCTCGCGCGAAGCGCGAAAGCTTTGACGTTTCATTAAAATTATTAAAGAAAGAAGACGACTCGCTGTACCGTTCTCGACTCGGCTCAAGGGTTTTAGGCACTAAATTACGGTCAGCTGAGTATCAAGGGGCCCGACTTAGGGCCCTCGGTTGGGTCCAGGGCCAGAGCCCCGGAAGCTCAGGGATTTTAGGCGTTTAATTACGGTTAATACCTTATTTTGTTGTGACACTGGCAGTTAACTATTTTTTCTTACTTGCTCTCTTTCTTTCCATTTCTCTTTATATACTATTTCAAAACAAGTGGAGAGGGAGGGGGGAGGGACATCAAGGCTCCCGATCCCCGCCGTTCCGCGGGCCCTGACGTGTAGGCCCCTAGGCAACTCATGAAGCATATTTCTTGCCTGGCTGTAGATTTAGGAATGTGTCATTTTACAACAAACGCATAAAAAAGTATAATTTACTAAAAAATCTCGGAAAATTATGTCATTTCAGCATTATGTGTAAACCACCGTTATGGAATTAGAAATAAACCACATTTGAATTTTATTTCCCCCGAGCCCCCTCCCCAATCAATACGCCAGTGCCCCCCCCCCCCCTGATTTTCACTTTGTTGGCAACTGATCTCCCCTACGTTTTTTCTTTCTTTTTTTTTACTTTCCCTTTCTCTCCTCTTTCCCTTTCCTTTCTCTTCCTTCCCTCTCTCTTTTTTTTAGCGGGGGCGGGGGAGGCAAAGGCCTTTTGCCCCACCCCCATCCCGATCCGCAACTTGTTGGCGGGAAAATTGCAACTGATATCCCCCTTCTTTTATTTACTTCTTTCTCAATTTTCCTTCCCTTTATTTCCTCTTTAGTGACTGGTCCCTCAGAAACTAGTGTTAAGCCAGTCACAGAGAATTCATGATTTCAACTGATGCCTGTCAGTGCATTTTAAATTTTATTTTTCGTTAAATTTCATTAAAAAATCTTTTCATATTGAGAAATATGGTGCATTGGCGTATGGGCTATGGTTGGAGCGTTGGATGCGTTGAACAGCGTTGGTGTTTTATGAGGATTTATTATATTCATATTCTGAATATTTTCAGCGAATTGAATAATATTGAAAAGGATGCAATTCATAGTTGTACTCGATAATTCTCACTTAACATATTCTCTCTCTCTCTCTCTCTCTTCCTGTCTTGCATAAAGAAAATATGAAAATAATATTTTGCCTTGATTAAGAAAAATTGAAATTTTATCAGTATTAAACAGGGAGAAGGAAAGGGGAGGAAATTAATCAAAACAAACATTGAAGAATCCAATTCAGTGTTCTTTCGTGATTCATAAGAATGAAAGTACATTAAAAGGTGAAATAATAAATTGAAGAGCGATGATAAATCAATTATTTGACGTTGATTGATTGAATAAAAAATAATGAAACAATATGGTCTGAAGGTCATATATCTTCGAATATTAGAAAGTTTCATCCACCATCGTGTTGTTGAACACTATTTGCAATTTAATTTTAATGCGGTGACTTGTCGGTTACGAGCAGAAGGTCATTTCAGGCTTCTATATTCTATAATACTATGAAGAGATATCTGGATAGAGACATCTCGTCACATCAAGCTACGAGAAAGTATATCATCATCTCACAGAATTCTACTCGAACACCGCATCGAAATTCTTTTCACCCTTTTTTTTCTTCTTCCTCTTTTTTGGTCCCTTTTAGCTCTCCTTTTTTCCTTTTCCTTCCTTCTCTCTCTTTTTTAGCGGGGGCGGGGGGGGGGGGGGGGGAGGCAACAGCCTGGGAGGCAAGGCCCTTTCGCACTCCCCGATCTCCTTCTTCCCCCTTTTCTTTTCTTCTTCCTCTTCTTTCTTTCCCTTTCTCTGCTCTTTCCCTTTCCCTTCTTTTCCTTCTCTCTCTCTCTTTCTCTCTCTCTCTCTCTCTCTCTTTTGCGGAAGGGGGGGGGGGGGAAGGCCCGCTCACCCCCGCTGGATCCGCGCCTGCATCTACATTATATCTACTAACGTTAGACCCTAATAATGGATCTAGAAGATTTATTGACCTGGTCTTAGTGACGGGTAAACTTTTTGTTTCTCAATTACTAGGTCTATAACCATGAAAACCGTCTAATTTTACACTGTTGCTCATAACGGTGGAATATTTTTTTTTATCCCAATTTATGGAATTATTTTAAAAATAATTTTAAAATACTAGATCTAGATAATAGTATACAGTCTCAGATTTTATTGAATAATAATTTGCCAATATGTGTTTTGCGTGACTGCTAAAGCATGTATATTATGCTACTATGTTAATCAACTAGGGGACCTATGCCCTTAAGTCATAAATGACAGTAATGAGGATTAATGCCTCACAAAAGGGCACTAATATAGCACATCGACACGGTGTTGATCCTGGGGCCTCACAGTTACGAGGCCATTGCTTTGTCACTGAACCATGACTGTACGCAGCGGGGGCTAGGGTAGGGGGCAGTTTCCATAAATTAAAAAAAAAAAAAAAATGCAATAAATATTCAATAATTTATTGCATTCTACCCCGGTCCCCAACATAAAAAAATTCTCTGGACGGCCATGCATTATGGCTCAAGGCATGGGCACACAGAAGATTTGTTTATGTTGGGGACCGGGGTAGAATGCAATAAATTATTGAAAATTTATTGCATTTTCTGTTTTTTTTTAAATTTATGTTGGCAAATTATTGGCAAATTATTATTCAATAAAATCTGAGACTGTATACTTTTATCTAGATCTAGTATTTTTAAATTATTTTTAAAATAATTCCATAAATTGGGATAAAAAAAAATATTCCACCGTTATGAGCAACAGTGTACTTTAGATTTTCAAACAGTAACAGTTACGACCTAAATTAGGCCTAAGGCCAAGGGCTGTACTCTACATTTTAATAACAACGTTAAAGCTAGACTTAGCTTAAACTGTTGTTTCTCTGTGATACAAGTGGGATTGGAACACTTTTTTTTCAACAGCCAAAAAAAAAAAATCTTTCCCCTTTTTTTTCCTTCTTTTTTTTCCTTTTTTTTTTCCCCCTGGACCCGCCACTGATCACGGCGATAAACGTATACAGCTATGTAACAAGTAAATTTCTAAGAGGGAAAATGCCGACTTAAATAAATGATAATGATAAATACCAAAGAAATTTAGGAGTTTTATGGGTACCAATTAAATGGAAATTTGTATTAAAATAAGGGCTCTTTTTCGGGGGGGGGGGGAAGAGCCCCCGTGGACAAAAAATTAATTTGAGCCCTGATGACGACTAGGACGAAGAGCAAGAATAATGGGGATGGGGTGGGGTGGGCGTAGATCCTACCCCTTGCATTTCCCCCGGTAATGTCCTTTGGCAAGATATCAATTTACATTTGCCACGTTCTACCCAGGTAAAGTTAGTGGGTACCCTGTTAGGGAATTCGAACAAATGCAATTCGTCATGCTTTGTCTTACTTCCAATAACCATTTTAATTCATTATTACAGGCCTACCACTAATGTTCAACAAGAAGAGCAATAATAACTAATAATACTTTTCACCAATGATGACGATGATGATTATCGGGATCAGGGGCGTACGCAGGATTTTTTCAAGGGGGGGGGGGGTTTAAAATCGGGCCCAAAATATTTTGCTCCCGAAAAATTTAAAATCGCGCCGGCCGAAAAGTCGCTCAGTGGGGGGGGGGGGGAATTTTTTTTTTTTTTTTTTGGTCTCGAAATTTGAAAAAAAAAAAAAAAAAAATCCAAAGGGGGGGGGGGTTTAGGTTTTTTTAGGGGGGTTTACACACATAAAAATACCAAAGGGGGGGTTTGAACCCCCAACCCCCCCCTGCGTACGCCCCTGATCGGGATGATTGTTATTATCACGATTAATATTTAACTTGCTGAAGTCGCTGTTAGTATTGTCATAGTTGTTATCATTTTATTTTCCTTAATATCATCATCAATATTTTTATTATTTTTGTTATTAATATTAATAATAATATTTGAATTATGAAGATAATGATGATGATCATCATCATCATACGTAGAAGTATAATCATCATGGGTGTCGATCCCGGGGGGGATGGGGGGATATATCCCCCCCCCCCAATAATTCACCATCAAAAAACCAAAAAAAAATGAAGAGAAAAATTAAGGATGAGAGCCCGATGGGAGTAGTTAATGGTTATTACTCGCAAGATGACCATCAATATACACATTTTGCTATCTCATTTTCATAATACATACATATATACGAAGTAAATAAGACAACGTATATGAGACAAGAATGAATTGAATTCTCGCTCATACGGCTTCATCAGGAATTGATGAATTTATTCAATTTGTTCAATCAACAGCATCATAGAAATGCAGTGCGCCAAATGCAAAGACGTACGCTGCGTCAAAAAGCAACGAGCTAAATGTTCAGCGAAGCGCAAAAATAGCAATCTGCAATGCACATCAGACAATCCTGGACAGTGTACACATAGATGAACTCTGTGACGATTTCGTGATGAGATCAGAGACAAGGAGAAAGATTTTCGGACACTAGTATGACTTATAAAATACATGTAGTTCTCTAGTTGTTATGTTGTTTCCGTTCACCCTTTTTAAAATTCACGTCATTGTATCTTTATATTTTTGTTTTTTTCACTCATTTTATTTCCTGATATTTCCTAAAAGATTTTTCATTTTTGGAGAAAGATTATTATGTCACAACTTATTTGTAACACAAATTATTTTCAGTGGGGAAACTGAATTCAGACAAGGATTAATATAGAGAACAGTACAACGAATCGTCTTCTTTCTCTAATAATTCAGTGAAAAGGGCAAAGCTGTTAGGGGGCAACTGAATTCAGCGTAATAATCAAATGAAACGTCAAAGTACACGATACAACGAAGCGTCTTCTTTTACAAATAATTTAATGAAACGTGAAAGCTTCCGCGCTAAGCGCGGAATGGGCGAAAATGAATACAGACAAGGATTAAGAGTAATAATTTATTGAAACGTTAAAGCTTCCGCGCTTCGCGCGGTAGGGGAGGAACTGAGTTCATGAAGGACACGATACAACAAATCGTCTTCTTTCACTAATGTGAAAGCTTCCGCGCTTCGCGCAAGAATGGGCAAAAATGAATTCAGACAAGGATTAAGAGTCGAGAATGGTACATAGGATCGTCTTCTTTCTTTAATCATCTAATGAAACATCAGAGCTTCCGCGCTACGCGCGGGGAAGGGGGAATTTGATTCAAACATTAAGGATTAAGAGTCGAGAATGGTACATCGAATCGTCTTCTTTCTTTAATAATCTGATGAAACGTCAGAGCTTCCGCGCTATGCCTGGAGAAAGGGGAACTTGATTCAAGCAAGGATTTAGAGTTGAGAATGGAACATCGAATCGTCTTCTGTCTTTAATAATGTAATGAAACGTCAGAGCTTCCGCGCTATGCCTGGAGAAAGGGGAACTTGATTCAAACAAGGATTAAGAGTCGAGAACGATCCAACGAATCGTCTTCTTTCTCTAATTAGTGAAACGTCAAAGCTTCAGCGCTTCGCGGGGGGGGGGGGGGGACTCCCCCTCCCTGCACGCAACCCCCGAGGGACCGCGCTTCGCGCGCTCACTACCGCCCCCTAAAATGATATCCAGGTTACGCGCTTGGGAGGGGTGCAACTTGCCACACGCTTCTACCTCTTGATTGCTTTGATCCATTTCCGAAAATATTTGGGCACCTATCATCCCCCCCCCCCAACCACGGATACAAATCGACACCCTTGATAATCATCGTTATCATCATTACTTCTACATCTACTGCTAACTACCACTAGTACCTCTAATACCAACAGTTTGTATATAACACATTTTACTTACTTAAGAGGTACATAACTGTGGCAGGCAAGCTACATATCAATCCGACAGTAGCATAATCTGACTCCAGACGCTCGACCATTGTAGGAATAAAAACACCGAAAGACTTCGCGATGCCAGTTTCAATAAAAAGTACGACGAATTTGCCAACAACAATCCCGTAGCCCCAATACCACATACTGAAGCTTGTTACTACTATGTGTACCCTCAATGCAGACGAATGATTAATCCAATCCAATCGATTCCAAAAAGGATTTGATTTAGGCCTGGTGCCCCTTTTACTTCACATTAACAAAGCGCTGCACATATCGATTCACATGATAGGGTCACCAAAACAAGATTTCACTTAAAAACAGGGCCAATTTGGCAAAAACAATCAAGTGTTGTATAGCGAACTAGATAGGGCTTCAGAAATTCCTTGAACTGGACAGTTGAAGCTGACTTACAAACAGGTATAAAGGTCGTTCCACAACTTTGCAGCAAACGAGAGATCATTCTCCTGCGTACAAACGTCCGCCAAAGTTGCTTTTCGAGCCGATGATTATTTCAAAACTAGGTCCACGTTGATTTAACTTTATTCAGTGTGTACAAAGAATAGTGACGCGTTCCTCTTTTGAAAAGGTCGTGAGCAGGGGAAAAGTCAAATAAGGTTATTCAGACGGTTTTTCTAATGTATTTTTAAAGCACACCGTCTCGTGGCAAAGTACATGTAGTTCCTCAAAATTCCCATCAGCTTCTCTTCAAACAGGTTTTCATGACATATATAAATGTTCATCTAAATGAACACTAGAAATAGTGGTTTAAATATCAACAACTTGGGAGGAACCTAAAAAAGAAACCGACATTCGGTCTACAATCGATTTCAAAGTTAAAAGCAGTAGGCCTGTATTGCGAAAATTGACGATGAACTTGCAATATCAACAACATATAATTGATATTATTGTAATGCATGATTTAAAAGCTTTTCGTTGATATATAATTCTTCCATTTCATTTTTCAGTATGTATATGGTCTTTAAAGGCACTGCCATGCTGAAGAACAGCTATTTGCTGAAGTATGCCACCGTGATAAAATGAAATAAACAAACAAACAAACACGGGCAATTTCAATACCTAGCTATTGTATGTCCTATAGAAATAAGCCTCCGAGTACGCCATTGTCATGTTTACAATATATTACCCTTGGGGAGCAAAACAGATTTATTTGCCATGGTTGGTTCAATTCAATTCAATAATCATTTTGTCCATAACTCGATCAAATCATAACAAAATTCATACATAAAATGAACTTCAAATGACATTTGCAATACAACATATGAAATGAAACTTGTTCATAATTACACAATCTTTGTACAAGTAATAAAATCACTAAAGGATACAAAATAAATAATTATATCATAAATTAAGTCTTATTTAAATGAAAAGAGAAATCCAACGAAAATACAGAGCTTTTTTTCCAAACAAACACAAATGACAAGAAGAAAAAACTAGACACTGAATTCGTCACGGAGACGAATAATGTGATCTGCCGCTTTGATCGAGACATAACACATGTAGTAACTAATAAACTATAAATGGGGAATGTGGTTTGTTTTAAATAAATCAATTTTCCACTCATATAACACGCCTATGTACAAGCTCATTTAGTAAAGAAGGATGTAGAAACAGTAGAAATGATTTTGCTGACTTCTGTTTGTTAAAACCCTGTTACTAATAAGTTTATGACAGGAGTATGCGAACAAACGACACAATAACACGTCGTTCATAAATTTAAGTTCTGATTATTTATTGTACAAATATGTTGGATCGTACAGGGCAGCAAGAAAAGCGATGTTGACAGTCGAGAATCGTGAGGAGAAAATGTGCAGATAAGAATTGTAAGATGGACAAATTAGTATCGATGGAGATAGGTAAGAACCAAGAGGCATTCACCGACCATGGGACCAAAGAGCTAGACTGCATGTTTAAGTTTACGATCCAGCCAAGTATCCTACATGTATCATGGGTTTGACGGCAGCTTGGATGGGTCGGGGTAAGGCTAATTATTAGGGACTTTTAGATTGAGTTGACGAGAACACGATGAACGCCGACTGATCATGCGTGTCAACGTACTTAACAGCCCATGTTGACTACAATTAGAAATGGTTTAGATTGCACTCGACGATATACATGCATGCAGGAAGTAATACTATGAACATCACGGACAAAGAAAGAGGACAAAATATATAGTTTCTCATTCTACCCTCAACAAAAGAACATCCCTTCACTGCTATTATGTAAAAATGTGTTTAACAGGTGAATATGCATGTGACACCTGTTCTACACATTTTTACATAATAGCAGGGAAGGGATGTTCTTTTGTCTACCTGAGGAACTGTATATTTTATGCGCACGCGGCATACTAGTACCTTGAGCATGTAAAGGCGCTATATAATTATCAATATGTATATATGTATGTACTATATTTAGGAAAATCAAGGTTGACGCATTCTCGATCGCCGACTGAGACGACGTAACGCATGCGCAGTGCCTTAAAATGACGTCACACGTTGCAGTCAAAGATGTCGACGTGCAAATCTAAAAGTCCCTATTACTAGAAGGAGCGTTAATCCTGACCCGAGGAATTGTGATCAGATGTTTATATATTGGTGACAGCAAAGTGAAGAGGAAGAAAGTTAACTAATAGTGATATCGACAGATCGAGAGAGATAGAGAATGTTGAAACACTACACTCATTAGAAGATTTGATACACTACACTGTCACCTAATAATACAGAGTCAATAAGAAATTTGGATTTGGAAGAAGAAAAAATGCCTTCCCTGTTCGTATAACACGTACAAGTAGAAGGCCTGAAACGTGTAGACTATCCATGACATAAATTAACACAAACTCATGGGAGATCGCACGTACGAGTAGAAACCATAATGGCAGATTTTGAAGTCAACATCTTAAACTTGTAGAGTAAAGTCTCAGATAAAACATATCGAAATAAGGGAGACATCAAAGTAGGGATAAATAAGATAAAGGGTAGGTGTAGGGAATTGGAGACCACCAAACTCGAACCCATCACTGTCTGTCCGTGTTGGCTCCAATATTTCCATAGCAACATTTGTGGCCGTTTACATCCAATTCATTTCGAAGACTGCAATGCGCTCTTTCTCCGAGAAAATTGGCAAAATTGACCAAGGTGACCAATTTTTGATCGTAAAATTTTGCTCTGATATAAAAACACAATTTTAACTGAATGTTGTGGTGTATGCAGATATTTAGGGGTGGCTCTTAAAAAGTTGTTTTAAAATGAATTTTATGAAGTGTGCCAACCATCAAAGAAAACTTATGGCCATTGTATGTTGTGAATGGGTGTTGCACAGCACATTATGGATGGTGTCTGATCAGAAATGTGTGTAGGCCATGGGGGACACCAGGTCCAAGATTTATTATTATTATTATTATTATTTATTTATTGGTATATAATGATCGACCAGCAGCACAAAGCTGTAAGGGTCAATTTACAAATTTAAGGTACAGTGATGTGACTTATACAAATGTACAATAGTATTACGAAACGTAGAAAATAAATCTGTAACATAATGACAATACAGCATAGTTATATTGCGTTCGTTTATGTACATTAAGTGAAAGGATGTACTAGCAGAAGATATACAAGAGCAGGGGAATATGGCTAATGAAAGTGAGAGTGATAAAGCGAATGGAGTAGAGAGAGAGAGAGAGGTTGGGAGAAAAGGGGAGGTACGAAGAGAGAAAGGAAGAGAGAAAGAGAGAGAGAGAGATAGAGAAAGAGAGAGAGAGAGAGAGCAGGGAATGGAATGATCATAATTAAATAAACATATTATTCCTAATTACATGTAATACATTAATGAACATTAAGAGAGTCAGATTTCGGTGAGACAACAATAATCATCATACAAGTACATGCTAGAAGAGAGAAAAGTGAAGGTTAAAAGAAAAAAAGAAGGAGAGAAGTTTGAAGAGAGAGAAAGAGGGAGAGAGAGAGATGGGGGTCGTTTGTTGTGAATGTCGAGTATGCCGAGGACAGTCAATGACCCGTGCTGGTTGGTTAATTGTCCATGTACAGAAATATTTTGGGTCACATTGTTTAAAAATCGTTTCAAAATTACAGTAAGTTCATTGGCTGCATGTATTTCTTTAAAAAAGTGTTTGAACTAACCATAACAATCACATTTGCATTAAAATTGTATTTGAAATGTCTTGATTTGTAACTGTCCCTTATTACCTTCACATATAGGT
This sequence comes from Strongylocentrotus purpuratus, assembly GCF_000002235.5. Classification (NCBI taxonomy): domain Eukaryota; kingdom Metazoa; phylum Echinodermata; class Echinoidea; order Camarodonta; family Strongylocentrotidae; genus Strongylocentrotus; species Strongylocentrotus purpuratus. The sequence continues at coordinate 24,055,935 of NW_022145600.1, read as the reverse complement.
AATGACAGACCTTTGGTGATGAAGTCATTAATCATTGTTATCCTATTAATCAGTTACATCATGACCACAATTTTGTTACCAAATAAAGAGAAGAAGTTACTGAAGATAATACAAAACCTTCTGTATGTGTAACATTTTTCATGTTTATGTAAATAATGCAAATGTACTTAAGGGTCTCCAATTCCCTTCACCTACCCTATTCAAAACAATATCGGCAAATATTACTTAATCGAATAAAAGATCACGTTTTTCCTTGAAGTGGCACTATGTTGACGTCAAAGCATTCCCATATCAAACGTGATACATAAAATCGTATCTCTAATTCATAAACTTCAAATTTGTAAATGTTCAAAAAAGTCTGAAACGTGTGGTAAATTGGTCAAATAAGCATTTTTACCGCGCACGGACATGGCTGTAACCAAGCCTTGACTAATGACGTCAAGTTCATGCATATTAAATATCATGCAGGAATGACAATGTGTGACGGAAATATATCCAATATAAGATATTAACAAAATGAAGCCTAGATGACGTCACGCATCAGTAATAATTTTTGTTATCTTCGTTACGATCAATTATCATGCATATGTGTCTTTTGCAGCCAACATCAAATTATGTAGCACTTTGTAGGAATTATGAATATGTAATGTATGGCCTATCTGTGAAAAGTAAACGTTGGTAGTGTCCTAGTATTCAAATTACCTGGTATTACCTGCCATGAACGATGTCCCTGTCATGTTTTGTCATGTATGTTTCTTTTTTAGTTTTGTTTGTATATGTAAATATTAACTACTGTTCGGGGAACTATGCCTCCACAAGGCCATTTGGCCTTATGTTTTAGTTCCCTATTTTCATTTTCTTATATATTGCAAATGCCAATCATTGTATATACCTTTGTATTGTTTTTATTGAAAATGGAAATGAATAAAATGAATTGAATTGAATTGAAATTACGCAAGAAAACCCGCTTACTTTCTAGGCTTCCCTGTCAGACACTAGGGACTTTTAGATTTGCATGGACTGATACGTGTGACCTCCATTCAAGGTATTCGTTGTCGTTGTGCACATCTAAAAGTCCCTACTATCATTGAGTGACTGAGTTACATCTTTTTTTCTTTGGTAATCAAATAAATAAAACGAGCTGTAACAGGTACATGAGCATTTTTCTACATCAATATACCCACTTCACTTGTAATGGCCAAAATTAAATGGATTGAATCTTTGTGAAGCACAAAACCTACGACCATTCGGTAAAAGGGTCTAAAATCAGACTATTACTTCGATTCGACAGCGAATGGTCGTTATTTTCTCAACAACAACAAAAACATTTTAAAACCGTTTCGTTTTTAAGGAACTTCTATACAAGTATTGTCTTTCAAATGCCGTTGGAATTTAACCTTTTTATTTGTTGACGTACAAATAGGACATAGTACCTTTAAAATTGTCATTTTCATTTACCATGTCATTCATGAGATATAAAGCGAACAAAACCACAGAGAAAGAAAGGGAGAAAAAAAAAGGATTCTGACGAAATTAATAGTTTTTTTCTCCATTTCATATTAACGTTTTACAGCTCATAAAATTATATCAAATGAAGGTTGTTGATTTTGTAATTTGGCTGAAAATATTTCTTTTCTTACAACCATCAGAACACAGTTGAGTGCATTATTGTTGCAACCGCAAAATCCAAACAATTTATTTTGATTTGTAAGTTTGATCCTTTTCCCCGTATTACGAAATATTCAGAACTCAAACTTCGACAATACTTCATAAGAATAGTTACAAAAGCAAAAAAAAACGTGTATGATAGTTTCATCATTGCTACTAAAAAAATACATTTCTTGTCAGCCACTACACCAAATCTTAACAAACTATCCTTAATATATAATATTCGATTTAAAATCTTGATTTGAAACCACCTCATGTTGACATCTATTGTTGACTGAAATGGAACATGGAGTTACTAGCCCTATGTCCCAAAAGCAATCTTAGCAGTGATTGTTGCTGAATTTAAGCAACAGTTATTGTAGTCCAGAATCTGGCCTATTTAATTTTGATCTCCATCACGCTAACGCTACCCCTCCCTACTTGCTACCAGCCGATGATGGCGTGATCACTAAATTAGGACGCCCAGGCTGGGCTGGTTTCTGGTGAGCATAATTATGAGTTTGTTGATAACGCCATCTTCGACGGCTTGAATCAAGTGTGTAGGGCAAAAATAAAGGACCGTGCAGATTCTGGACTACAGTTATTGCTGCTCTTTTTATAAAACCATGACATGGTACATCAATTCACTCTTTAGGGAATCATCATAATTCAGTTTGCTGTTGATTCTACTCGGATTATTCCACTGTTTGCAGGAATAAGCATAGAGAAAGAGAGAGAGAGAGAGAGAGAGAGAGAGATAGAAGTGAACATTCTCACGATGGACAACCATGTCTTATTATTCGTATTTGTTCATCGTCTCTACAATGATATTTGAATAACCAACTTTGTTGTTAATGTTAGGCTTACTGTGAGAAGTTTCGTTTTTTGTAAAGAAATTTTTGGCTTGCACTATTAAAGTACATCCCGCTGGTTCCAAGACTTTTTTCTGAATTGTTTTCAACTACAAGATAGAGCACGCGATCTTAATCTACCGGGTGCATGCCAAAAATTATATACAACAATGAACAACATTGTGGTACTGTAGCGTCACATGCCAATCACAGGCAGATAAATTAATTAGTACAAGATTTATAATTTTAAAGAAAATTTACTTTGAACCCCAGACCATACTCTCTCTCTCTCTCTCTCTCTCTCTCTCTCACTCACCCTCTCTCTTTCTCTTCGACATTGCTTTCTCCCCCCCCCCTTACTTGCCTGGGCATGTGTTTGCTTTGATGATAGAGGAAATAATCACTTATATCGCTGAAGTGATTCTTCTTCTTCTCCTTCTTCTTCTTCTTCTTCTTCTTTTTCTTCTTCTTCTTCTTCTTCTTCTTCTCATTTTTCTTCTTCTTCTTCTTCTTACTCTACTTCTTCCTCTTCTTCCTCTTCTTTTCTTCTTCTTCCTAGTATTAATAATTAGTTTTACAATTATTATTGTAACTATTTTATTGTTTTAATTATTATTATTATTATTATTGATATCATCATTATGAATAAGAATATGATGAAGATGACGAAGAAGACGATTATTGTTATTATTAGTATTGTTGTTATCATTAACAACATTATTATCATATCATTATCGTCATCAGCATCACCAGCATAATCATGAATTACAGAAGTGATGTAGTGCATGTAGTACTAGTAGAAGTGGCATCATTCTGATCCTTATTATCTTGATTATTCTTTGCAATACGACTTGTGCACAGGGTCGATTGCTGTAACTATCAATTTGCTGCTGTAATATTATTAAGAAAAAAGAAGAAACATTAGAATACATATAAAAAAAAAAAAGAGGAAAATATAAAGAAGAAATAAGTATGGAATACAATTATGACAATAGACATTATGTAATAAATTATTGTCTTTAAAGCTTATCTGCCGTAGTTTACAGGAGGGATTAGACTGCCCTGCAAGGTCACTGGGCAGGTGGTTATCTCATCAACTCAGCTCTCAGTTAACATGAGCAAAAGAGGATCATGGGGGACCAATGGTCACCGATTAGGCATTGTTTGTTATATAGAGGGCGCAAGTAGCTACAAGTCCCGGCCCCCCCCCCACTCAAAGGTCGGAATGACCGCATGCGTGTTGCCAAAATGTCCGGTAAAGGGGCACTTTTCGTGCGACAAAGCCCGGCCCGAGAATTGTAAAAAAAGGGGTGTATTTGACTTTTCACCCGGAGATTTCTTTTAAAAGGGGGTGTTTTTTCTTTTTTTCTCTCATCTCTTTGGACACCTGAGAAATTATTCCGAATTTAGGGGGGTAAAATGAGCATTTTTCCTGATTTAGGGGGGTCTCCAAGGCAGGAAAAGCCCGCGAAAAGCCCGCGAAAGGGGGTTCGGAAATGTTGGCACTCCTCAGATAGGGGGTGCTTTCAAAAATAGGGTACGAGCATATGCGTACCCTAAATAACACTGAGTGTGGGGGGGGGGCCGGGCTACAAGTAGTGCAGTAGGCCTTTAAGCTTACCCTTATTTGCATCTGGTTCGAGTTTTGCTTGATTAATAGGTCCTGGAGGATTAACATGGAAAATGAACTCGTTTACATAATAAAATTATGTATTATTCATTATAGTTCTAATGTTTTCTGATTGTTTTCAAGATAACATCATCTTTGTCGATCATAGTTATATCTAGCTTGATATTTTCTTGTTAGTTTTTAGGGGAAAACAATTTACGCAACGATTGCTGAATTTTACGACACTCGGTCTAGGAGACCCAGAAAGAGAGACCTGGGCCCCGTCTTACAAAGAGTTGATATCAATCGTAACTTATTTGCGATTGATATCAATCGTAACTATGTACATATGAGAGGAGACTGCAAACTTGCGATTGATTGGAGGACTTACGATTGATTTGGATCGATCGTAACTCTTTGTAGGACGGGGCCCTGCTTAACAATTGTCAATGTGCAAATGACTCCAAACTCTCCTTTTTAAGAGAGCTTTTTAATCAATGCGATTTTCATTCTTATACAGGAGCATGGTCTCTATGAGTCACAGTTTGCATGGTTTGATAAAATAGATGAAGAAAATGGAGTAGGCAAACATGGGGTTAGTGCAATGAATGAAGAAATGTTGTTCACCGGAAGACCTCATGGTGGAACTGCTATAATTTGGAAACAGGGTATAAAACTTTAGGATGAACCAGTACAGGTTGATTCAGAATCTAAGAGACTTTCTACAGTTATTGATACTTTTGAGGACCGGAAAAGGATGTTGTTATGCAGTTTCTACATTCCATGTGAAATTCCATAATTGCGAACAACCATACATCTATTGAGCTATGAATAGATCAATGATGTATAGTTTTAACCAATCACAATGCTGGAAACTCTACAGCCATGGCGGCGAGAATGTCTGTATAGTTTAATGGATGTGTAGTTTTAACCAATCACAATGCAGAAACTATACAGCCATGGCTGCGAGAATGTAAGGAAACGATGTATGGTTGTTCGCAATTATGGCATTTCGGGCCGCAAACGTAACGACTTTACATGCGTTCTATAGCTGTATGGTTGCATAGATGTATGAATGGATGGTTGTATAGATGTACGGTTTCCTGCGTTCTGATTGGTTAAAAACGTCAAGTTTATGGCACGTTCCGCCCGTCATAGACGCTTGGCGCCTGATTCGGACATGGGGGGGGGGGGGTGATTGTATAAACAAGATAGCGTTTTGTTTAATATTGGTATCATTCTTATCCTTATTATTGTTATATCATCGTTTGCAATACGTCATATGACCTTGGCTTTTGCTATACCACTTCAAAGATGTCTGCCGAAACTCTCTCATGCAGTAGCAAATCAATTTTTCAGGTCTCTGATAAATTCGTTTAACAGTTAATTCCGCTCGGATGATTCCGTTGTTCGGATGATTTAGCAGAGAGAGATAGAAATTAACATTTTCACGGTTACTGACGATGTATTATTATTCTTACTTGTGTATCGTCTCTCCAATGCTATTTGAACAACTTGTTGACAATAAACTACACGGTGGTACTATTTGTATTTAGCGTCACTTGGAATTTTTCCTCATCTTACATCAAAGATGTTTACCAATTCGTATTTGTTCGTCGTCTCTACAATGCTATTGTTATATTCTGATGACAATAAACGACCCGATGGTACTATTATTATGTAGCGTGGCAATCATGGCAATCACATGGCAGACGGATGGGGGGGGGGGGGGGGGGGAGGAAACAGGGGGTCCTTTTGGCCCCTAATTCTCTGTAATAGGTGACCCTTTTCCGTTCTCATAAGTGCCCCTTTTTCATCTCTTTTGAGTGCCCCTTTATTATAAGGTGCGAAAAGTGCCCCATCTTGTGCTCATAAATTAAAGCAACTACGAGCACTTGTTTTCATTCATTTCGCCCAAAGCTTGCTCGCAACGCTCGCTCGCATTTAAAGTTGATATAAATATGTTTTTTATTAAGGACCTTTTCAGTCTTTCATGATTAGATTATGCTTAAACTTTGTGTTTTTTCCTTTTTTTTCCTCTTTATAAAATGTTTCTCGCACTGCAAGCTCAAATCTTTTTTATTTGTACTCGCTCGTTAGCAAATAAATGTATTCAGACCATCACAAATTATAATTGCCCAACATGCCACCTGGTGGTGATGAGGATTTTTTTCTGCCCCCCCCCCCCAAAAAAAGAGTTTGTGCTCAGTACGCCACTGGTTGGAATACAATACTATTTTGATATTCTGATAACAATAAAACACATGGTGTAACTACTTTTAGCGTCACGTGGCAATCACATGGCAGATACACAATTTCTCTCTCTCTTTCTCTCTACGTCATTGTCTTAATTGTCCATCTCTTACTCCTTTACTACCACCGTTGTGCATAATTATGTATGCCTCGATCATAGAGAAAATAATTATGTTCTTCCCCTTCGTCTTCTTCTTCTTTCTCCTCTTCTTCCTCTTCTTTTGCTCTCTCTTCTTCTTCTTCTTCTTCTTCTTCTTCTTCTTCTTCTTCTTCTTCTTCTTCTTCTTCTTCTTCTCCTTCTTCTTCTTCCTCTTCTTCTTCTTGTCACTGAATGTCTGACAGGACTAAAGAAACAACACTTGCACAGTATCTGCAGTTCAAGTAACTTTACTCGTTCCTTCTTCTTGTTCTTCTTCCTCTTCCTAGTAGTAGTAGTAGTAGTAGTAGTAGTATTGGTAGTAGCAGCAGTCAGCAGTATCATAATTATCATTATCTTCATTAGGAATGAATAGGAAGGAAGTCCCTTCATTTATTGACCATTAAAAACAACAAAATATACATGACATCAATACAATAGAAGAATGATATCAAATAACAACAACATACAAAAGTAATAATGGCCAGGGTCCCTGAGAAGCAAGACTGCTTGTAATCGGGACCCTATATACTAGTACATTATAGGATAAATATATATATATATATATATATAAATGCACACGCACGCATACACGCAAACGCACATACACACACACACACGCACGCACACCACCCCCCACACACACACACACGACAGAATGGAGCAAAGATATAAGATATATGTGTCTTTTTACCTCTGTTTGACCTCTTCCCAGAAAACACGAAACCGAGAATTATCGATGTTTTATCATAACTTAATCACAGTTATAATTGATAAATGACACATATTTGGAAAGCTTAGATCCTTCTCTTTCATTTGATGCAACTCATATAATGCACATTTCAAGCTTGAGTGATCAAAAAGCATTTGAAGAGAGGGACCCAAAAAGTCATTCGGCGGACGGTATCTTAATTTCAAGGAGAAAATCACATTTCAAGAAAGTTGAGTTTCTGCACTTTCATATGACACCTTAATCAGGAAAAAATACAGGAATAACAAAGTTCTGTTTGTTTAAAGTAGTGCGTACATTTCCATAATTTGATTAAACGAGTTCGTTTTCACTGGCTGTCTGCCCCAGCAACAAACAAAGTTGACAAAAGACTTAACTCCGTTTCGTTGACAATCAGCCGTAGACGAAAGACCGCATGCAATTCTGCTTGTTGCTACTGCAACCAAATATGTGTAATTTGTTAATGATAAATGTGATTAAGTTATGATAAATCATCGATAATTCTCGGTTTCGTTTTTTCTGGGACGCACTGTACATTGAATTTAGTTTTGACATCATCTGCAGCCGAATTTTCTATTCTACTACTACGAACTTACTATTCAAATAATTAATAATCTGTTATTTTCTCATTTTCATAGTTACAATTGATATGGCTCTCATTCTGCGTTTACACGTATTCTATAATCACACGGCAGATAAATTTAACAGTACCAAGTTTAAAGGTATAGACCAGTTCTGGTCATGCGATTGCATTGCGAAAAAAATGTTGTGGAATTCTTCAGAAAAGATTGAGAGCATATAAGTATTGGTGTGTACTGCAAGGTTGTGGAATCATCAAAATGATAAGAAATTTGGCCCAGTCTGGTAAAGTTACAAGCACTGTACACAGAAAGATGTTTATGGGACTACCATTTATCTCTCCAATTCGGATAGATATAATAATTTACCAAATATATCAATTAGTAGGCATTTTTCCTGGCAAAATTTGTATCATCACGTATTTGTCAAAACATATTCTTTCACATGATCGGTAATAAGAGCTTCCATTTATTTTGTTGAGAGGGGGCGTTTCTAAAACTGGTCTTTACCTTTAATGATTTAAAGAAAAGTGAATTTGGACCCGGACCACACACACACTCTCTCTCTCTCTCTCTCTCTCTCTCTCGCAACACGACTGAGGAAATGCACATGCCCCTCCCCTCCCAGCGAAGCGGCTACGCCACTCACCTAGAATTGTTATTGCTATTATTTCCCAGGTTTGGAATTGGCTAATCTCTTGAAGTGCATGACGTACCTTAGCGATGATCAAATGAGATATTCTTATTGGATTTGTGTGTCATTCAATCGTGTACATGATATTTGCATACATGTACATAGCGTTTTTAATAATTTGTTTCTTTTTTGACATGAATAGACAATATGTCATAAATTTTTGTCTTTAAAGTGAACCGGTAACATTGCTGAAGGTTTATGAAAAAACTGTTCAATTGGTGGATGAAATGTTACTTATTATATTCCTTCTACTGTACTAACCCTCAAGCGTGCAAAAAATCGTGAAATATTCTCAAACCACAAAGATATTTATGATTTTCTTTTAATTGTACATCAAGCATTAAACTTAAAGTCGCTACCTTAGCACCATTTCTCTCATCTCAACAATGTTACCAATTCCCTTTAAGTATAACTTTAGTTGCATCTTTCCAAAGTTTTGCTTGGTTATTTGGTACTTGAGAATTTACATGAAAAAGATTAACTTGTTAACATGATCACATTTATATCTCATTCATTATGTTTGTAATGTTTTCTTAATGTTTTCAAGACAATATCACTTTTGACGGTCACAGTTTTTACTAGCTTCATGGCTTATGGTAACTTAAGGGAAAGCAATCTTAGCATCGATTGAATTTTAGCAACAATCGTTCGCTATTGCTGCTCTTTAATACAAACATATGCCATGCAGTTTCAATTCACAACTTCACGACTCCTAATAATTCATTTTACAGTTGATTCAACACGGCTGATTCCATTGTTGGGATGATTTCGAGTAGAGAGAATGAGAGATAGAAGTGATTTTTCTCACGATTCATGGCGATGTAATATTATTCTTATCTGTTCATCATCTATACAATGCTATTTCAATATATTTTGATGATAATAAACGACACTGTATAGTATTATTTGTATGTAACCTCAAATGGCTGAAATTAGGTCTTTCAAGTTTGCTCTAGATTCGTGTCTCGTGGTTATTTTTAGGGGAAGCAATATAATCAGCGATTGCATGTTGATGAATTTTAGCAACAATATCATTCGCCATTGCTGCTTTATAATACATTTGGCAATTCAGGACTCATACATATCTAGTTTTGCAGTTGTATCCACTTGGTTGATTTCATTGTTTAGAGGTTTTAGCAGAGAGAGAGAGAGAGCGAGAGAGAGAGAGAGAGAGAACGAGAGAGAGAGAGAGAGAGAGAGAGAGAGAGAGAGAGAAGTGTATGTTCTTTTGAATAATAACGATGTATGTTTATGGAGCGTCTCATGAAAAGTCACTTGGCAGATAAATTCATCAGTAAAACGGGTTTGATGATTAAAAAACCCTGAATTATAAATAGATCAAAAGCTCGTCTTCCTTTCCGTAAACCAGCCAGACATAAAAAGGGTTCTAGAATAAGATTTCATGCCATTTGGGGTTAATGCATGGTATCCGTGCCAAAACTCTTGCAAAAATACCGGCGAATTAAAATAGGGTGGATGTCATTTTTTGTTCAAAATTTAAACAAAAGTACAAATTAAATAAAGACTTTCATCTGACAACAATTTTCTAATAATGTTGAAGTAATATATTTGTTTAAAGTGACTCCGTAACATTGTTGAAGATTAATGAAAAAGCTGCGTAATTTGTGTATGAAATGTTACTTATTATATTCCTGTCATGCGCTATACAAGAACGAATTATTATTATTAAGATCAGTTCGATATTTCATTGAGAAACAATTGATGGACGGGCTTTGACATTCAAATTGTATGTATGAATGGGTGCTCATCTCAAAGTTAACCATCATGATCAGTGATCAACAGAGGCATATTGAGGGATTGTGGCGCCTGGGGCAAATAAAGACAATGCGCATACCCCCCCCCCCACCCCTCTCCAACATCCTGCCCAAGCCGTTTATACCTATGTTTCTTTACATGCGAGGGAGCAAGGCGACCGAGCTATAGATAATTTGCATTCTTATTCCTAAAAAATACAAATGTTATGCCTTTAGCAAGGGAAATTTCGCAATACTTATTCCCCAAAGGTTGATAAATTCACCTATAGGCTGATCAAACTTACAGGGAGCAACGAGAACGAAATTTTAAACCTATTTTAATTGTGAGACCCTTAAAAACGCCAAATCCTATATCGAGGCAAAAAATAACAAGATCACGAAGCAACGTGTTTGTGCGAGGGAGCGAAGCGACTGAGCTTTAGAAAAGAAAAAAAAAAATCGCATTTCCAACCCTAAAAACACACATTTCTAATTTGATTTACAATGCATATTAATTGGGGCGCATTAAATTCCTAATTTGTTTACATTTTCTTCCCCTCCTTTTCCCTATTTTACCTTTGTGGACCCCCTTCTGTGTCACCCGGGGCATCTTTCCCTCTGACCCCCCCCCCCCCCACCCCCTACACGCTACTGGTTACCAATTAGACATGTATTTTTTGACCCAGTGTGATATCTAAGTGGGATAAGTTTTTTAAAATCTTCCCCATCATAGATTTTAATTGAACTTAAGTGAATCGAAACTTTTGCTGCTCAAGCATTTTAAATTGTTGTAGAATTCATACGGATTAACAACTTGGGTCAGAGCAGGCATAACAAACATAACAGTTTATTTTATAAATCAATGAGAATGATCGTTCTGGACGCAGTAAAAGTTGACATAGACTTCGAACATCAATACATAGACTTTGAACATCAAAACTCTCATCAAATGACTCTGATATTGGAATCCTTTGAAGTGGTTCGAATGGTCATTTAGGTTTTAAAAAGGGTGACCAATATGACTCATGATGATGACCAAAACATGAGTGTGGGGTAGGGGGGGGGGGTCAATAAGACTTACATCTTTAAAAAACAGCTAATACCTTTTTAAAGCAATTGTATCCCATGCAGGTTTGGAATTGGCTGTCATCTTGAAGTTCATGATATACCAGAGTGATGATGAAATTGAGATGTTTGTACCATTCAAGTAAATAAAGATGATGAAATAAAGTTTTGTTTACACGCAGTAGTCTCAGCAGACAGTGTGCGAAAGGGCTGCAATCCTATTACCCCCCCCCCCCGGGTTAGCGTTTGGATATTCCATTAATTTCTTGACAATAAACAATCTGCATTAACTATTGTCTTCAAGACTTATTTGCTTGGTTATTTGGTACCAGGGGCCAGGGGGTAAAGGAAAGAAGACTGAAAAACTTGTTTATATGATCACATTTATGTCTCATTCATTCTATTTCCTTTATTTTCTGAATGTTTTCAAGACAAAAATATTTGTGTCAATTCTAGTTTATCTAGCTTTATGTCTCATGGTTAATTTTAGGGGAAATTAAAAGCAAGGATTGCCATTGCTGCTCTTATTAGTAGTGACAATTCCCTCTTCCAGAACGCATATACAATTCGTGTTTAAGTCGCTTGATTCCATTGTTCGGAGGACTAAGCAGAGAGATCGGAATTTTTCTCTCGATTAACAAAGATGTGTTATTTGTTCATCGTCTCTACAAGGCTATTCGATTATTTTGATGACAATAAAATTACGACATTGTGGTATCACTGGTATGAGTGACATGGACCTCTTTGGTTTTATGTAGCGTGACATAGCAATCTCGTGGTAGATAACTTCTTCACAATACCGAATCTAGTCATTTCAAAACAACAAATGAATTTGAACCCCTTGCCATTCTCTCTCTCTCTCTCTCTCTCTCTGAGTCATTGCTTTTCTTTTCCTTCTCATAGTTCCTTCTTACCTTGTAATGTGCATGTGAATACCTCGATCATAGAGAAAATAATCACTAATGTCGCTAAAATCATTCTTCTTCTTCTTCTTTTTCTTGACGTCGCAACTATTATTATGTTAGTCTATTATTTATCATTTTTAGTAGTAGTAGTCTTATAATTATCATTATCATTATCATCATTATTATTACTGTCATTCATCATCATTATTCATCACGGTCAATAATAATAGTAGTACACGTAATATAGTGGTATCATATTCTTATCTTTATTATTAACATGATACTTTTTGCAATACTTGTGCCAAGGATTGTTGGTTATACTATACATCCAAGGTGTTTTCCGAAACTCTCGATTCTTAGCTCAAATATTATCAAGGAAAAAGAAGACCAATAGAACAAAGATTTCAAAATTAATACATATGGAAAAGTTTTGGGCGAATTCGTTCATAAAATGGATTGGTCACCGAGCCGGTCAACTCTGCACAGAGCTTCGCACCAAGTGCCGCAGTGTGCACTGGCGCGTAACACAGAGGGTCGACTGGTCACTGGGTGCGTCCATTATGACAAAATAGGGAGAATGGGTCTTGTTCATAACATAAACATAAAACAAGGACGATTTCATTTGCATGTTTATGTCTTTTAATGAAACTCTAAGACGACACAAAAACAATAACAAGACTTTAAAACTGTTGAAGAATGAATTTATATCGATAATTCAATATCAAGGAGTTCACTAATTATAATATCTAACCCCACAATCAAATGGAATATTCCTCTCTCACGGTCTGAGGTTTACGACGAACAATTTTACAAAATCCTTTGTGTTTCTTCTTGGTCACTGGCAAATTACACAACAAATCCATGATGTATCACCATTTAATTATCATTAATACAGTTTACATGTCTTCTTCTTTCCATATTTAAGGTTGAAACTCACATATTGATAGAAATAACTACACAAAATGGACCGGTTCGGAGAACATTCCGAGAGGAGACGTGCCGTTTCAAATCACATGCAACGCAAAAGTTCGCACGCTAATGTGTACGTCTATGGAACTCGTGTAGTGTGGCATATTTCATGCTCTTGCGCAAAAAGGAGCATGCATAAGAGACAGCAAATCATTGGATGCAAAAGTGCAACCTTTTCCTCTTATCCAATCAAAATGAATGATACATAACTGGAATCGTTAAACCCTCAGCTTCAATTTGATATGCGAGATGGTGCAATTCGGCCATCGTATCAGTTCTACAGTCAACATGAGTATGGAGAGTTGACGAATTTTTGGCGAAAATCGGTTGACCTCCATAGAGAAAGTGTCGTGAAAGGTTTTTTTGGAACATTTTTAAGCAAAAAGTGCAACCTTTCCCCATGAATGAAATTATTTCAAATTTATATCATAATAAAGAGAAAACATTGAATTTTAAAACACCGGCCGAGATGGTATTTAAAGTGGGTTCAGTTAGGCTGTTGCTGTGATTTAGCGTAGGTAATGCATGAAATGGTAAGGAATTTCACGTGTTGTAGCTCACGGTGCGATGCGTGCGGAGCAGATGAACGAAAGTTTTTCATATGGATATAAAGAAGAATAGAGTAACAAAAAAGAAGTAAAGTAGAATATGAAATGAAAACATAAAGTAGAATATGAAATATAGAATAGAATATAAAGTAGACTATAAAGCAGCATATATCAGAATTTATTGTAGTATGTATACAATGGTTGATGAAATCATTTCCTTCTTTCAAATGAAAGTTCAGCAATGCATTAATTCGCACAGTGCACTATAAGAATACTCATAACCAAGTCCATGGACTTATTCAGGTCCAAGGCAGGTTTGTGTAATGCATCATAGAATACAAAAAATCCCCTTGCCCCCCCCCCCCCGGCCCCCAAAATAAAAAATAAATAAATTAGTGCTCACTGCTCACTAATTGACAAGGCTTATTATTGGCGGAAGGGTAAAATCTAGTTGTCTGTGTTTCCACGGATTTTATTTACATTCTTCAAACACGTGCATCCATCTAGGCCTGATCCGGCCGTTATTTGTGTTTTCAGATTCCTATTAACCAAATTTCTCCTTGCCTTTCTTTCACTTTGCTCAACAATTCTGTAAATAATTCTTGAAAGTACTTAAAACCCCCTTATTTGTCGCGACGATTTGGTCATCGATTTTCAGGATGTCATTAAAAAATTACAACGAACAAAAACAAACAAATAATAATAATAAAATGTCTGGAACACATTCTAACTTGACATCTTGTCAACATCAATTGAATGGAAGTTGGCCGGATTCCAGCCGGAAAACCAATTTGAAGAATGTAAAAAGTATAAGGGTCTTAAATTAAAATTTCATTAATGCAACTAAATAAATTATTTATTAACCTGATTTTAAACAAAAACGAATAGTTTGCAAAAAAAATAAATTATATTATTTTTTATATCAAACTAGAAAAATTAAGGTTAAAATAGACGGTCATTTTCCTATAACTCTCTATGGGTCATTATGGAAAATTTGGAGGGGGGGGGGGGGGTAACTTTGGATCGGTCCGCTAGCGCTCAGAGAAAATACGTATTAAAGAGATTAATGGAAGTTTAAGAACAAGGTCTAATCTTTCGAAAAAATGCTATTTTATCAAAAGTTAGATGGTTCTTCGATAGCGGACTAGTCTTCCTGCAGACAGTCATTTTCCTAACTCTAAGTGTACAACATATGGAAAATTGGAAGGGGATGGGGGGATAACTTTGGATCGGTCCGCTAGCGCTCAGAGAAAATACGTATTAAAGAGATTAATGGAAGTTCAAGATTAAGGTCTCATCTTTCGAAAAAATGCTATTTTATTAAAAGTTAGAT
Organism: Strongylocentrotus purpuratus; assembly: GCF_000002235.5. Lineage (NCBI taxonomy): Eukaryota > Metazoa > Echinodermata > Echinoidea > Camarodonta > Strongylocentrotidae > Strongylocentrotus > Strongylocentrotus purpuratus. Next base: position 24,040,863 of record NW_022145600.1, on the reverse strand, counting down.
GGTTCTTCGATAGCGAACTAGCCTTCCTGCAGACAGTCATTTTCGTAACTCTAAGTGTACAACATATGGAAAATTTGAGGGGGGGGGGGGTAACTTTGGATCGGTCAGATAGCGCTCAGAGAAAATACATATTAAAGAGATTAATGGAGGTTCAAGAAAAGGTCTAATCTTTCGAAAAAATGCTATTTTATCAAAAGTTAGATGGTTCTTCGATAGCGGACTAGTCTTCCTGCAGACAGTCATTTTCCTATCTCTAAGTGTACAACATATGGAAAATTGGAAGGGGATGGGGGGATAACTTTGGATCGGGCCGCTAGCGCTCAGAGAAAATACATATTAAAGAGATTAATGGAAGTTCAAGATTAAGGTCTCATCTTTCGAAAAAATGCTATTTTATCAAAAGTTAGATGGTTCTTCGATAGCGAAGTAGTCTTCCTGCAGACAGTCATTTTCATAAGTCTACGTCTACAACATTATGGAAAATTGGAAGGGGGTGGGGGGTAACTTTGGATCGGTCCGCTAGTGCTCAGAGAAAATACGTATTAAAGAGATTAATGGAAGTTCAAGATTAAGGTCTGATCTTTCGAAAAATTGCTATTTTATCAAAAGTTAAATGGTTCTTCGATAGCGAACTAGTCTTCCTGCAGACAGTCATTTTCCTAACTCTAAGTGTACAACATATGGAAAATTGGAGGGGGGGGGGGGGGGGTAACTTTGGATCGGTCCGCTAGCGCTCAGAGAAAATACGTACTAAAGGGATTAATGGAAGTTCAAGAACAAGGTCTAATCTTTCAAAAAAATGCTATTTTATCAAAAGTTAGATGGTTCTTCGATAGCGGACTAGTCTTCCTGCAGACAGTCATTTTCCTAACTCTAAGTGTACAACATATGGAAAATTGGAAGGGGATGGGGGGATAACTTTGGATGGGTCCGCTAGCGCTCAGAGAAAATACGTATTAAAGAGATTAATGGAGGTTCAAGATTAAGGTCTCATCTTTCGAAAAAATACTATTTTATCAAAAGTTAGATGGTTCTTCGATAGCGAACTAGTCTTCCTGCAGACAGTCATTTTCATAATTCTTCGTGTATAACATATGGAAAATTGGAGGGGGGGGGGTAACTTTGGATCGGTCCGCTAGTGCTCAGAGAAAATACGTATTAAAGAGATTAATGGAGGTTCAAGATTAAGGTCTGATCTTTCGAAAAAATACTATTTTATCAAAAGTTAGATGGTTCTTCGATAGCGAACTAGTCTTCCTGCAGACAGTCATTTTCCTAACTCTACGTGTACAACATATGGAAAATTGGAGGGGGGGGGGTAACTTTGGATCGGTCCGCTAGCGCTCAGAGAAAATACGTATTAAAGAGATTAATGGAAGTTCAAGATTAAGGTCTAATCTTTCGAAAAAATGCTATTTTATCAAAAGTTAGATGGTTCTTCGATAGCGGACTAGTCTTCCTGCAGACAGTCATTTTCCTATCTCTAAGTGTACAACATATGGAAAATTGGAAGGGGATGGGGGGATAACTTTGGACCGGTCCGCTAGCGCTCAGAGAAAATACATATTAAAGAGATTAATGGAAGTTCAAGATTAAGGTCTCATCTTTCGAAAAAATGCTATTTCATCAAAAGTTAGATGGTTCTTCGATAGCGGACTAGTCTTCCTGCAGACAGTCATTTTCCTAACTCTAAGTGTACAACATATGGAAAATTGGAAGGGGATGGGGGATAACTTTGGATCGGTCTGCTAGCGCTCAGAGAAAATACATATTAAAGAGATTAATGGAGGTTCAAGAACAAGGTCTGATCTTTCGAAAAAATACTATTTTATCAAAAGTTAGATGGTTCTTCGATAGCGAACTAGTCTTCCTGCAGACAGTCATTTTCATAAGTCTACGTGTACAACATATGGAAAATTGGAAGGGGATGGGGGGATAACTTTGGATCGGTCCGCTAGCGCTCAGAGAAAATACGTATTAAAGAGATTAATGGAAGTTCAAGATTAAGGTCTCATCTTTCGAAAAAATGCTATTTTATTAAAAGTTAGATGGTTCTTCGATAGCGGACAAGTCTTCCTGCAAACAGTCATTTTCCTAACTCTACGTGTACAACATATGGAAAATTGGAGGGGGGGGGGGGTAACTTTGGATCGGTCCGCTAGCGCTCAGAGAAAATACGTATTAAAGAGATTAATGGAAGTTCAAGATTAAGGTCTCATCTTTCGAAAAAATGCTATTTTATCAAAAGTTAGATGGTTCTTCGATAGCGAACTAGTCTTCCTGCAGACAGTCATTTTCATAAGTCTACGTCTACAACATATGGAAAATTGGAAGGGGGTGGGGGTAACTTTGGATCGGTCCGCTAGTGCTCAGAGAAAATACGTATTAAAGAGATTAATGGAAGTTCAAGATTAAGGTCTGATCTTTCGAAAAATTGCTATTTTATCAAAAGTTAAATGGTTCTTCGATAGCGAACTAGTCTTCCTGCAGACAGTCATTTTCCTAACTCTAAGTGTACAACATATGGAAAATTGGAGGGGGGGGGGGTAACTTTGGATCGGTCCGCTAGCGCTCAGAGAAAATACGTACTAAAGGATTAATGGAAGTTCAAGAACAAGGTCTAATCTTTCAAAAAAATGCTATTTTATCAAAAGTTAGATGGTTCTTCGATAGCGGACTAGTCTTCCTGCAGACAGTCATTTTCCTAACTCTAAGTGTACAACATATGGAAAATTGGAAGGGGATGGGGGGATAACTTTGGATCGGTCCGCTAGCGCTCAGAGAAAATACGTATTAAAGAGATTAATGGAAGTTCAAGATTAAGGTCTCATCTTTCGAAAAAATGTTATTTTATCAAAAGTTAGATGGTTCTTCGATAGCGAACTAGCCTTCCTGCAGACAGTCATTTTCCTAACTCTACGTGTACAACATACGGAAAATTGGAAGGGGGGGGGGGTAACTTTGGATCGGTCCGCTAGCGCTCAGAAAAAATACGTATTAAAGAGATTAATGGAGGTTCAAGATTAAGGTCTGATCTTTCGAAAAAATAATATTTTATCAAAAGTTAGATGGTTCTTCGATAGCGAACTAGTCTTCCTGCAGACAGTCATTTTCATAAGTCTACGTGTACAACATATGGAAAATTTGAGGGGGGGGGGATAACTTTGGATCGGTCCGCTAGCGCTCAGAGAAAATACATATTAAAGAGATAATGGAGGTTCAAGAAAAAGGTCTAATCTTTCGAAAAAATACTATTTTATCAAAAGTTAGATGGTTCTTCGATAGCGAACTAGTCTTCCTGCAGACAGTCATTTTCCTAACTCTACGTGTACAACATATGGAAAATTGGAGGGGGGGGGGGGTAACTTTGGATCGGTCCGCTAGCGCTCAGAGAAAATACGTATTAAAGAGATTAATGGAAGTTCAAGAACAAGGTCTAATCTTTCGAAAAAATGCTATTTTATCAAAAGTTAGATGGTTCTTCGATAGCGGACTAGTCTTCCTGCAGACAGTCATTTTCCTATCTCTAAGTGTACAACATATGGAAAATTGGAAGGGGATGGGGGGATAACTTTGGATCGGTCCGCTAGCGCTCAGAGAAAATACATATTAAAGAGATTAATGGAAGTTCAAGATTAAGGTCTCATCTTTCGAAAAAATGCTATTTCATCAAAAGTTAGATGGTTCTTCGATAGCGGACTAGTCTTCCTGCAGACAGTCATTTTCCTAACTCTAAGTGTACAACATATGGAAAATTGGAAGGGGATGGGGGGATAACTTTGGATCGGTCTGCTAGCGCTCAGAGAAAATACATATTAAAGAGATTAATGGAGGTTCAAGAACAAGGTCTGATCTTTCGAAAAAATACTATTTTATCAAAAGTTAGATGGTTCTTCGATAGCGAACTAGTCTTCCTGCAGACAGTCATTTTCATAAGTCTACGTCTACAACATATGGAAAATTGGAAGGGGGTGGGGGTAACTTTGGATCGGTCCGCTAGTGCTCAGAGAAAATACGTATTAAAGAGATTAATGGAAGTTCAAGATTAAGGTCTGATCTTTCGAAAAATTGCTATTTTATCAAAAGTTAAATGGTTCTTCGATAGCGAACTAGTCTTCCTGCAGACAGTCATTTTCCTAACTCTAAGTGTACAACATATGGAAAATTGGGGGGGGGGGGGGGGTAACTTTGGATCGGTCCGCTAGCGCTCAGAGAAAATACGTACTAAAGAGATTAATGGAAGTTCAAGAACAAGGTCTAATCTTTCAAAAAAATGCTATTTTATAAAGTTAGATGGTTCTTCGATAGCGGACTAGTCTTCCTGCAGACAGTCATTTTCCTAACTCTAAGTGTACAACATATGGAAAATTGGAAGGGGATGGGGGGATAACTTTGGATCGGTCCGCTAGCGCTCAGAGAAAATACGTATTAAAGAGATTAATGGAAGTTCAAGATTAAGGTCTCATCTTTCGAAAAAATGTTATTTTATCAAAAGTTAGATGGTTCTTCGATAGCGAACTAGCCTTCCTGCAGACAGTCATTTTCCTAACTCTACGTGTACAACATACGGAAAATTGGAAGGGGGGGGGTAACTTTGGATCGGTCCGCTAGCGCTCAGAAAAAATACGTATTAAAGAGATTAATGGAGGTTCAAGATTAAGGTCTGATCTTTCGAAAAAATAATATTTTATCAAAAGTTAGATGGTTCTTCGATAGCGAACTAGTCTTCCTGCAGACAGTCATTTTCATAAGTCTACGTGTACAACATATGGAAAATTTGGGGGGGGGGGGGATAACTTTGGATCGGTCCGCTAGCGCTCAGAGAAAATACGTATTAAAGAGATTAATGGAGGTTCAAGATTAAGGTCTGATCTTTCGAAAAAATACTATTTTATCAAAAGTTAGATGGTTCTTCGATAGCGAACTAGTCTTCCTGCAGACAGTCATTTTCATAAGTCTACGTGTACAACATATGGAAAATTGGAGGGGGAGGGGGATAACTTTGGATCGGTCCGCTAGCGCTCAGAGAAAATACATATTAAAGAGATTAATGGAGGTTCAAGAAAAAGGTCTAATCTTTCGAAAAAATACTATTTTATCAAAAGTTAGATGGTTCTTCGATAGCGAACTAGTCTTCCTGCAGACAGTCATTTTCCTAACTCTACGTGTACAACATATGGAAAATTGGAGGGGGGGGGGTAACTTTGGATCGGTCCGCTAGCGCTCAGAGAAAATACGTATTAAAGAGATTAATGGAAGTTCAAGAACAAGGTCTAATCTTTCGAAAAAATGCTATTTTATCAAAAGTTAGATGGTTCTTCGATAGCGGACTAGTCTTCCTGCAGACAGTCATTTTCCTAACTCTAAGTGTACAACATATGGAAAATTGGAAGGGGATGGGGGGATAACTTTGGATCGGTCCGCTAGCGCTCAGAGAAAATACGTATTAAAGAGATTAATGGAAGTTCAAGATTAAGGTCTTATCTTTCGAAAAAATGCTATTTTATCAAAAGTTAGATGGTTCTTCGATAGCGAACAAGTCTTCCTGCAGACAGTCATTTTCCTAACTCTAAGTGTACAACATATGGAAAATTGGAAGGGGATGGGGGGATAACTTTGGATCGGTCCGCTAGCGCTCAGAGAAAATACATATTAAAGAGATTAATGGAAGTTCAAGATTAAGGTCTTATCTTTCGAAAAAATGCTATTTTATCAAAAGTTAGATGGTTCTTCGATAGCGAACTAGTCTTCTGCAGACAGTCATTTTCATAAGTCTACGTGTACAACGTATGGAAAATTGGAGGGGGGGGGGGGGATAACTTTGGATCGGTCCGCTAGCGCTCAGAGAAAATACGTATTAAAGAGATTAATGGAAGTTCAAGATTAAGGTCTCATCTTTCGAAAAAATGCTATTTTATCAAAAGTTAGATGGTTCTTCGATAGCGAACTAGTCTTCCTGCAGACAGTCATTTTCCTAAGTCTACGTCTACAACATATGGAAAATTGGAAGGGGGGGGGGGGTAACTTTGGATCGGTCCGCTAGTGCTCAGAGAAAATACGTATTAAAGAGATTAATGGAAGTTCAAGATTAAGGTCTGATCTTTCAAAAAAATGCTATTTTATATAAAGTTAGATGGTTCTTCGATAGCGGACTAGTCTTCCTGCAGACAGTCATTTTCCTAACTCTAAGTGTACAACATATGGAAAATTGGAAGGGGATGGGGGGATAACTTTGGATCGGTCCGCTAGCGCTCAGAGAAAATACGTATTAAAGAGATTAATGGAAGTTCAAGATTAAGGTCTCATCTTTCGAAAAAATGTTATTTTATCAAAAGTTAGATGGTTCTTCGATAGCGAACTAGCCTTCCTGCAGACAGTCATTTTCCTAACTCTACGTGTACAACATACGGAAAATTGGAAGGGGGGGGGGTAACTTTGGATCGGTCCGCTAGCGCTCAGAAAAAATACGTATTAAAGAGATTAATGGAGGTTCAAGATTAAGGTCTGATCTTTCGAAAAAATAATATTTTATCAAAAGTTAGATGGTTCTTCGATAGCGAACTAGTCTTCCTGCAGACAGTCATTTTCATAAGTCTACGTGTACAACATATGGAAAATTTGAGGGGGGGGGGGATAACTTTGGATCGGTCCGCTAGCGCTCAGAGAAAATACGTATTAAAGAGATTAATGGAGGTTCAAGATTAAGGTCTTATCTTTCGAAAAAATGCTATTTTATCAAAAGTTAGATGGTTCTTCGATAGCGAACAAGTCTTCCTGCAGACAGTCATTTTCCTAACTCTAAGTGTACAACATATGGAAAATTGGAAGGGGATGGGGGGATAACTTTGGATCGGTCCGCTAGCGCTCAGAGAAAATACATATTAAAGAGATTAATGGAAGTTCAAGATTAAGGTCTTATCTTTCGAAAAAATGCTATTTTATCAAAAGTTAGATGGTTCTTCGATAGCGAACTAGTCTTTCTGCAGACAGTCATTTTCATAAGTCTACGTGTACAACATATGGAAAATTGGAGGGGGGGGGGGGGATAACTTTGGATCGGTCCGCTAGCGCTCAGAGAAAATACGTATTAAAGAGATTAATGGAAGTTCAAGATTAAGGTCTCATCTTTCGAAAAAATGCTATTTTATCAAAAGTTAGATGGTTCTTCGATAGCGAACTAGTCTTCCTGCAGACAGTCATTTTCATAAGTCTACGTCTACAACATTATGGAAAATTGGAAGGGGGTGGGGGGTAACTTTGGATCGGTCCGCTAGTGCTCAGAGAAAATACGTATTAAAGAGATTAATGGAAGTTCAAGATTAAGGTCTGATCTTTCAAAAAAATGCTATTTTATCAAAAGTTAGATGGTTCTTCGATAGCGGACTAGTCTTCCTGCAGACAGTCATTTTCCTAACTCTAAGTGTACAACATATGGAAAATTGGAAGGGGATGGGGGGATAACTTTGGATCGGTCCGCTAGCGCTCAGAGAAAATACGTATTAAAGAGATTAATGGAAGTTCAAGATTAAGGTCTCATCTTTCGAAAAAATGTTATTTTATCAAAAGTTAGATGGTTCTTCGATAGCGAACTAGCCTTCCTGCAGACAGTCATTTTCCTAACTCTACGTGTACAACATACGGAAAATTGGAAGGGGGGGGGGGTAACTTTGGATCGGTCCGCTAGCGCTCAGAGAAAATACGTATTAAAGAGATTAATGGAGGTTCAAGATTAAGGTCTGATCTTTCGAAAAAATAATATTTTATCAAAAGTTAGATGGTTCTTCGATAGCGAACTAGTCTTCCTGCAGACAGTCATTTTCATAAGTCTACGTGTACAACATATGGAAAAATTGAGGGGGGGGGGATAACTTTGGATCGGTCCGCTAGCGCTCAGAGAAAATACGTATTAAAGAGATTAATGGAGGTTCAAGATTAAGGTCTGATCTTTCGAAAAAATACTATTTTATCAAAAGTTAGATGGTTCTTCGATAGCGAACTAGTCTTCCTGCAGACAGTCATTTTCATAAGTCTACGTGTACAACATATGGAAAATTGGAGGGGGAGGGGGATAACTTTGGATCGGTCCGCTAGCGCTCAGAGAAAATACATATTAAAGAGATTAATGGAGGTTCAAGAAAAGGTCTAATCTTTCGAAAAAATACTATTTTATCAAAAGTTAGATGGTTCTTCGATAGCGAACTAGTCTTCCTGCAGACAGTCATTTTCCTAACTCTACGTGTACAACATATGGAAAATTGGAGGGGGGGGGGGGTAACTTTGGATCGGTCCGCTAGCGCTCAGAGAAAATACGTATTAAAGAGATTAATGGAAGTTCAAGAACAAGGTCTAATCTTTCGAAAAAATGCTATTTTATCAAAAGTTAGATGGTTCTTCGATAGCGGACTAGTCTTCCTGCAGACAGTCATTTTCCTAACTCTAAGTGTACAACATATGGAAAATTGGAAGGGGATGGGGGGATAACTTTGGATCGGTCCGCTAGCGCTCAGAGAAAATACGTATTAAAGAGATTAATGGAAGTTCAAGATTAAGGTCTTATCTTTCGAAAAAATGCTATTTTATCAAAAGTTAGATGGTTCTTCGATAGCGAACAAGTCTTCCTGCAGACAGTCATTTTCCTAACTCTACGTGTACAACATACGGAAAATTGGAAGGGGGGGGGGGTAACTTTGGATCGGTCCGCTAGCGCTCAGAAAAATACGTATTAAAGAGATTAATGGAGGTTCAAGATTAAGGTCTAATCTTTCGAAAAAATACTATTTTATCAAAAGTTAGATGGTTCTTCGATAGCGAACTAGTCTTCCTGCAGACAGTCATTTTCCTAACTCTACGTGTACAACATATGGAAAATTGGAGGGGGGGGGGGGTAACTTTGGATCGGTCCGCTAGCGCTCAGAGAAAATACGTATTAAAGAGATTAATGGAAGTTCAAGAACAAGGTCTAATCTTTCGAAAAAATGCTATTTTATCAAAAGTTAGATGGTTCTTCGATAGCGGACTAGTCTTCCTGCAGACAGTCATTTTCCTAACTCTAAGTGTACAACATATGGAAAATTGGAAGGGGATGGGGGGATAACTTTGGATCGGTCCGCTAGCGCTCAGAGAAAATACGTATTAAAGAGATTAATGGAAGTTCAAGATTAAGGTCTTATCTTTCGAAAAAATGCTATTTTATCAAAAGTTAGATGGTTCTTCGATAGCGAACAAGTCTTCCTGCAGACAGTCATTTTCCTAACTCTACGTGTACAACATACGGAAAATTGGAAGGGGGGGGGGGTAACTTTGGATCGGTCCGCTAGCGCTCAGAAAAAATACGTATTAAAGAGATTAATGGAGGTTCAAGATTAAGGTCTGATCTTTCGAAAAAATAATATTTTATCAAAAGTTAGATGGTTCTTCGATAGCGAACTAGTCTTCCTGCAGACAGTCATTTTCATAAGTCTACGTGTACAACATATGGAAAATTTGAGGGGGGGGGGGGATAACTTTGGATCGGTCCGCTAGCGCTCAGAGAAAATACGTATTAAAGAGATTAATGGAGGTTCAAGATTAAGGTCTGATCTTTCGAAAAAATACTATTTTATCAAAAGTTAGATGGTTCTTCGATAGCGAACTAGTCTTCCTGCAGACAGTCATTTTCATAAGTCTACGTGTACAACATATGGAAAATTGGAGGGGGGGGGGGATAACTTTGGATCGGTCCGCTAGCGCTCAGAGAAAATACATATTAAAGAGATTAATGGAGGTTCAAGAAAAAGGTCTAATCTTTCGAAAAAATACTATTTTATCAAAAGTTAGATGGTTCTTCGATAGCGAACTAGTCTTCCTGCAGACAGTCATTTTCCTAACTCTACGTGTACAACATATGGAAAATTGGAGGGGGGGGGGGGTAACTTTGGATCGGTCCGCTAGCGCTCAGAGAAAATACGTATTAAAGAGATTAATGGAAGTTCAAGAACAAGGTCTAATCTTTGAAAAAATGCTATTTTATCAAAAGTTAGATGGTTCTTCGATAGCGGACTAGTCTTCCTGCAGACAGTCATTTTCCTATCTAAGTGTACAACATATGGAAAATTGGAAGGGGATGGGGGGATAACTTTGGATCGGTCCGCTAGCGCTCAGAGAAAATACATATTAAAGAGATTAATGGAAGTTCAAGATTAAGGTCTCATCTTTCGAAAAAATGCTATTTCATCAAAAGTTAGATGGTTCTTCGATAGCGGACTAGTCTTCCTGCAGACAGTCATTTTCCTAACTCTAAGTGTACAACATATGGAAAATTGGAAGGGGATGGGGGGATAACTTTGGATCGGTCTGCTAGCGCTCAGAGAAAATACATATTAAAGAGATTAATGGAGGTTCAAGAACAAGGTCTGATCTTTCGAAAAAATACTATTTTATCAAAAGTTAGATGGTTCTTCGATAGCGAACTAGTCTTCCTGCAGACAGTCATTTTCATAAGTCTACGTGTACAACATATGGAAAATTGGAAGGGGGTGGGGGGTAACTTTGGATCGGTCCGCTAGTGCTCAGAGAAAATACGTATTAAAGAGATTAATGGAAGTTCAAGATTAAGGTCTGATCTTTCGAAAAAATGCTATTTTATCAAAAGTTAAATGGTTCTTCGATAGCGAACTAGTCTTCCTGCAGACAGTCATTTTCCTAACTCTAAGTGTACAACATATGGAAAATTGGAGGGGGGGGGGGGGGGTAACTTTGGATCGGTCCGCTAGCGCTCAGAGAAAATACGTACTAAAGAGATTAATGGAAGTTCAAGAACAAGGTCTAATCTTTCAAAAAAATGCTATTTTATATAAAGTTAGATGGTTCTTCGATAGCGGACTAGTCTTCCTGCAGACAGTCATTTTCCTAACTCTAAGTGTACAACATATGGAAAATTGGAAGGGGATGGGGGGATAACTTTGGATCGGTCCGCTAGCGCTCAGAGAAAATACGTATTAAAGAGATTAATGGAAGTTCAAGATTAAGGTCTCATCTTTCGAAAAAATGTTATTTTATCAAAAGTTAGATGGTTCTTCGATAGCGAACTAGTCTTCCTGCAGACAGTCATTTTCCTAACTCTACGTGTACAACATATGGAAAATTGGAAGGGGGGGGTAACTTTGGATCGGTCCGCTAGCGCTCAGAAAAAATACGTATTAAAGAGATTAATGGAGGTTCAAGATTAAGGTCTGATCTTTCGAAAAAATAATATTTTATCAAAAGTTAGATGGTTCTTCGATAGCGAACTAGTCTTCCTGCAGACAGTCATTTTCATAAGTCTACGTGTACAACATATGGAAAATTGAGGGGGGGGGGGATAACTTTGGATCGGTCCGCTAGCGCTCAGAGAAAATACGTATTAAAGAGATTAATGGAGGTTCAAGATTAAGGTCTGATCTTTCGAAAAAATACTATTTTATCAAAAGTTAGATGGTTCTTCGATAGCGAACTAGTCTTCCTGCAGACAGTCATTTTCATAAGTCTACGTGTACAACATATGGAAAATTGGAGGGGGGGGGGGATAACTTTGGATCGGTCCGCTAGCGCTCAGAGAAAATACATATTAAAGAGATTAATGGAGGTTCAAGAAAAAGGTCTAATCTTTCGAAAAAATACTATTTTATCAAAAGTTAGATGGTTCTTCGATAGCGAACTAGTCTTCCTGCAGACAGTCATTTTCCTAACTCTACGTGTACAACATATGGAAAATTGGAGGGGGGGGGGGTAACTTTGGATCGGTCCGCTAGCGCTCAGAGAAAATACGTATTAAAGAGATTAATGGAAGTTCAAGAACAAGGTCTAATCTTTCGAAAAAATGCTATTTTATCAAAAGTTAGATGGTTCTTCGATAGCGGACTAGTCTTCCTGCAGACAGTCATTTTCCTAACTCTAAGTGTACAACATATGGAAAATTGGAAGGGGATGGGGGGATAACTTTGGATCGGTCCGCTAGCGCTCAGAGAAAATACGTATTAAAGAGATTAATGGAAGTTCAAGATTAAGGTCTTATCTTTCGAAAAAATGCTATTTTATCAAAAGTTAGATGGTTCTTCGATAGCGAACTAGTCTTCCTGCAGACAGTCATTTTCCTAACTCTAAGTGTACAACATATGGAAAATTGGAAGGGGATGGGGGGATAACTTTGGATCGGTCCGCTAGCGCTCAGAGAAAATACATATTAAAGAGATTAATGGAAGTTCAAGATTAAGGTCTTATCTTTCGAAAAAATGCTATTTTATCAAAAGTTAGATGGTTCTTCGATAGCGAACTAGTCTTCTGCAGACAGTCATTTTCATAAGTCTACGTGTACAACATATGGAAAATTGGAGGGGGGGGGGGGATAACTTTGGATCGGTCCGCTAGCGCTCAGAGAAAATACGTATTAAAGAGATTAATGGAAGTTCAAGATTAAGGTCTCATCTTTCGAAAAAATGCTATTTTATCAAAAGTTAGATGGTTCTTCGATAGCGAACTAGTCTTCCTGCAGACAGTCATTTTCATAAGTCTACGTGTACAACATTATGGAAAATTGGAAGGGGGTGGGGGGTAACTTTGGATCGGTCCGCTAGCGCTCAGAGAAAATACGTATTAAAGAGATTAATGGAAGTTCAAGATTAAGGTCTGATCTTTCAAAAAAATGCTATTTTATCAAAAGTTAGATGGTTCTTCGATAGCGGACTAGTCTTCCTGCAGACAGTCATTTTCCTAACTCTAAGTGTACAACATATGGAAAATTGGAAGGGGATGGGGGGATAACTTTGGATCGGTCCGCTAGCGCTCAGAGAAAATACGTATTAAAGAGATTAATGGAAGTTCAAGATTAAGGTCTCATCTTTCGAAAAAATGTTATTTTATCAAAAGTTAGATGGTTCTTCGATAGCGAACTAGCCTTCCTGCAGACAGTCATTTTCCTAACTCTACGTGTACAACATACGGAAAATTGGAAGGGGGGGGGGGTAACTTTGGATCGGTCCGCTAGCGCTCAGAAAAAATACGTATTAAAGAGATTAATGGAGGTTCAAGATTAAGGTCTGATCTTTCGAAAAAATAATATTTTATCAAAAGTTAGATGGTTCTTCGATAGCGAACTAGTCTTCCTGCAGACAGTCATTTTCATAAGTCTACGTGTACAACATATGGAAAATTTGAGGGGGGGGGGATAACTTTGGATCGGTCCGCTAGCGCTCAGAGAAAATACGTATTAAAGAGATTAATGGAGGTTCAAGATTAAGGTCTGATCTTTCGAAAAAATACTATTTTATCAAAAGTTAGATGGTTCTTCGATAGCGAACTAGTCTTCCTGCAGACAGTCATTTTCATAAGTCTACGTGTACAACATATGGAAAATTGGAGGGGGGGGGGGATAACTTTGGATCGGTCCGCTAGCGCTCAGAGAAAATACATATTAAAGAGATTAATGGAGGTTCAAGAAAAAGGTCTAATCTTTCGAAAAAATACTATTTTATCAAAAGTTAGATGGTTCTTCGATAGCGAACTAGTCTTCCTGCAGACAGTCATTTTCCTAACTCTACGTGTACAACATATGGAAAATTGGAGGGGGGGGGGGTAACTTTGGATCGGTCCGCTAGCGCTCAGAGAAAATACGTATTAAAGAGATTAATGGAAGTTCAAGAACAAGGTCTAATCTTTCGAAAAAATGCTATTTTATCAAAAGTTAGATGGTTCTTCGATAGCGGACTAGTCTTCCTGCAGACAGTCATTTTCCTAACTCTAAGTGTACAACATATGGAAAATTGGAAGGGGATGGGGGGATAACTTTGGATCGGTCCGCTAGCGCTCAGAGAAAATACGTATTAAAGAGATTAATGGAAGTTCAAGATTAAGGTCTTATCTTTCGAAAAAATGCTATTTTATCAAAAGTTAGATGGTTCTTCGATAGCGAACTAGTCTTCCTGCAGACAGTCATTTTCCTAACTCTAAGTGTACAACATATGGAAAATTGGAAGGGGATGGGGGGATAACTTTGGATCGGTCCGCTAGCGCTCAGAGAAAATACGTATTAAAGAGATTAATGGAAGTTCAAGATTAAGGTCTTATCTTTCGAAAAAATGCTATTTTATCAAAAGTTAGATGGTTCTTCGATAGCGAACTAGTCTTCTGCAGACAGTCATTTTCATAAGTCTACGTTGTACAACATATGGAAAATTGGAGGGGGGGGGATAACTTTGGATCGGTCCGCTAGCGCTCAGAGAAAATACGTATTAAAGAGATTAATGGAAGTTCAAGATTAAGGTCTTATCTTTCGAAAAAATGCTATTTTATCAAAAGTTAGATGGTTCTTCGATAGCGAACTAGTCTTTCTGCAGACAGTCATTTTCATAAGTCTACGTGTACAACATATGGAAAATTGGAGGGGGGGGGGATAACTTTGGATCGGTCCGCTAGCGCTCAGAGAAAATACGTATTAAAGAGATTAATGGAAGTTCAAGATTAAGGTCTCATCTTTCGAAAAAATGCTATTTTATCAAAAGTTAGATGGTTCTTCGATAGCGAACTAGTCTTCCTGCAGACAGTCATTTTCATAACTCTACGTGTACAACATATGGAAAATTGGAAGGGGGTGGGGGGTAACTTTGGATCGGTCCGCTAGTGCTCAGAGAAAATACGTATTAAAGAGATTAATGGAAGTTCAAGATTAAGGTCTGATCTTTCAAAAAAATGCTATTTTATCAAAAGTTAGATGGTTCTTCGATAGCGGACTAGTCTTCCTGCAGACAGTCATTTTCCTAACTCTAAGTGTACAACATATGGAAAATTGGAAGGGGATGGGGGGATAACTTTGGATCGGTCCGCTAGCGCTCAGAGAAAATACGTATTAAAGAGATTAATGGAAGTTCAAGATTAAGGTCTCATCTTTCGAAAAAATGCTATTTTATCAAAAGTTAGATGGTTCTTCGATAGCGAACTAGTCTTCCTGCAGACAGTCATTTTCCTAACTCTACGTGTACAACATATGGAAAATTGGAAGGGGGGGGGTAACTTTGGATCGGTCCGCTAGCGCTCAGAGAAAATACGTATTAAAGAGATTAATGGAAGTTCAAGATTAAGGTCTGATCTTTCGAAAAAATATTTTATCAAAAGTTAGATGGTTCTTCGATAGCGAACTAGTCTTCCTGCAGACAGTCATTTTCATAAGTCTACGTGTACAACATATGGAAAATTGAGGGGGGGGGGGATAACTTTGGATCGGTCCGCTAGCGCTCAGAGAAAATACGTATTAAAGAGATTAATGGAGTTCAAGATTAAGGTCTGATCTTTCGAAAAAATACTATTTTATCAAAAGTTAGATGGTTCTTCGATAGCGAACTAGTCTTCCTGCAGACAGTCATTTTCATAAGTCTACGTGTACAACATATGGAAAATTGGAGGGGGAGGGGGATAACTTTGGATCGGTCCGCTAGCGCTCAGAGAAAATACGTATTAAAGAGATTAATGGAAGTTCAAGAAAAAGGTCTAATCTTTCGAAAAAATACTATTTTATCAAAAGTTAGATGGTTCTTCGATAGCGAACTAGTCTTCCTGCAGACAGTCATTTTCCTAACTCTACGTGTACAACATATGGAAAATTGGAGGGGGGGGGGGGTAACTTTGGATCGGTCCGCTAGCGCTCAGAGAAAATACGTATTAAAGAGATTAATGGAAGTTCAAGAACAAGGTCTAATCTTTCGAAAAAATGCTATTTTATCAAAAGTTAGATGGTTCTTCGATAGCGGACTAGTCTTCCTGCAGACAGTCATTTTCCTAACTCTAAGTGTACAACATATGGAAAATTGGAAGGGGATGGGGGGATAACTTTGGATCGGTCCGCTAGCGCTCAGAGAAAATACGTATTAAAGAGATTAATGGAAGTTCAAGATTAAGGTCTTATCTTTCGAAAAAATGCTATTTTATCAAAAGTTAGATGGTTCTTCGATAGCGAACTAGTCTTCCTGCAGACAGTCATTTTCCTAACTCTAAGTGTACAACATATGGAAAATTGGAAGGGGATGGGGGGATAACTTTGGATCGGTCCGCTAGCGCTCAGAGAAAATACGTATTAAAGAGATTAATGGAAGTTCAAGATTAAGGTCTTATCTTTCGAAAAAATGCTATTTTATCAAAAGTTAGATGGTTCTTCGATAGCGAACTAGTCTTTCTGCAGACAGTCATTTTCATAAGTCTACGTGTAACAACATATGGAAAATTGGAGGGGGGGGGGATAACTTTGGATCGGTCCGCTAGCGCTCAGAGAAAATACGTATTAAAGAGATTAATGGAAGTTCAAGATTAAGGTCTATCTTTCGAAAAAATGCTATTTTATCAAAAGTTAGATGGTTCTTCGATAGCGAACTAGTCTTTCTGCAGACAGTCATTTTCATAAGTCTACGTGTACAACGTATGGAAAATTGGAGGGGGGGGGGATAACTTTGGATCGGTCCGCTAGCGCTCAGAGAAAATACGTATTAAAGAGATTAATGGAAGTTCAAGATTAAGGTCTCATCTTTCGAAAAAATGCTATTTTATCAAAAGTTAGATGGTTCTTCGATAGCGAACTAGTCTTCCTGCAGACAGTCATTTTCATAAGTCTACGTCTACAACATTACGGAAAATTGGAAGGGGGTGGGGGTAACTTTGGATCGGTCCGCTAGTGCTCAGAGAAAATACGTATTAAAGAGATTAATGGAAGTTCAAGATTAAGGTCTGATCTTTCAAAAAAATGCTATTTTATCAAAAGTTAGATGGTTCTTCGATAGCGGACTAGTCTTCCTGCAGACAGTCATTTTCCTAACTCTAAGTGTACAACATATGGAAAATTGGAAGGGGATGGGGGGATAACTTTGGATCGGTCCGCTAGCGCTCAGAGAAAATACGTATTAAAGAGATTAATGGAAGTTCAAGATTAAGGTCTCATCTTTCGAAAAAATGTTATTTTATCAAAAGTTAGATGGTTCTTCGATAGCGAACTAGCCTTCCTGCAGACAGTCATTTTCCTAACTCTACGTGTACAACATACGGAAAATTGGAAGGGGGGGGGGGTAACTTTGGATCGGTCCGCTAGCGCTCAGAGAAAATACGTATTAAAGAGATTAATGGAGGTTCAAGATTAAGGTCTGATCTTTCGAAAAAATAATATTTTATCAAAAGTTAGATGGTTCTTCGATAGCGAACTAGTCTTCCTGCAGACAGTCATTTTCATAAGTCTACGTGTACAACATATGGAAAATTGAGGGGGGGGGGGATAACTTTGGATCGGTCCGCTAGCGCTCAGAGAAAATACGTATTAAAGAGATTAATGGAGGTTCAAGATTAAGGTCTCATCTTTCGAAAAAATACTATTTTATCAAAAGTTAGATGGTTCTTCGATAGCGAACTAGTCTTCCTGCAGACAGTCATTTTCATAAGTCTACGTGTACAACATATGGAAAATTGGAGGGGGGGGGGGATAACTTTGGATCGGTCCGCTAGCGCTCAGAGAAAATACATATTAAAGAGATTAATGGAGGTTCAAGAAAAAGGTCTAATCTTTCGAAAAAATACTATTTTATCAAAAGTTAGATGGTTCTTCGATAGCGAACTAGTCTTCCTGCAGACAGTCATTTTCCTAACTCTACGTGTACAACATATGGAAAATTGGAGGGGGGGGGGTAACTTTGGATCGGTCCGCTAGCGCTCAGAGAAAATACGTATTAAAGAGATTAATGGAAGTTCAAGAACAAGGTCTAATCTTTCGAAAAAATGCTATTTTATCAAAAGTTAGATGGTTCTTCGATAGCGGACTAGTCTTCCTGCAGACAGTCATTTTCCTAACTCTAAGTGTACAACATATGGAAAATTGGAAGGGGATGGGGGGATAACTTTGGATCGGTCCGCTAGCGCTCAGAGAAAATACGTATTAAAGAGATTAATGGAAGTTCAAGATTAAGGTCTTATCTTTCGAAAAAATGCTATTTTATCAAAAGTTAGATGGTTCTTCGATAGCGAACTAGTCTTCCTGCAGACAGTCATTTTCCTAACTCTAAGTGTACAACATATGGAAAATTGGAAGGGGATGGGGGGATAACTTTGGATCGGTCCGCTAGCGCTCAGAGAAAATACGTATTAAAGAGATTAATGGAAGTTCAAGATTAAGGTCTTATCTTTCGAAAAAATGCTATTTTATCAAAAGTTAGATGGTTCTTCGATAGCGAACTAGTCTTTCTGCAGACAGTCATTTTCATAAGTCTACGTGTACAACGTATGGAAAATTGGAGGGGGGGGGGATAACTTTGGATCGGTCCGCTAGCGCTCAGAGAAAATAAATATTAAAGAGATTAATGGAAGTTCAAGATTAAGGTCTCATCTTTCGAAAAAATGCTATTTTATCAAAAGTTAGATGGTTCTTCGATAGCGAACTAGTCTTCCTGCAGACAGTCATTTTCCTAACTCTAAGTGTACAACATATGGAAAATTATGGATTTGTCTTTGGGCTTTTCTTCGAAAAAAATCACCCAAATGACCCTTAAATGGGAAGGGGTTTCGAGGCTAATATGAGTACCCCCCCCCCTCTAAAGGAGTAAAAATTGTTTGTATTTTTTAACCAAAAAAAAAAAAATAATAATAATACCTGAATTTAATCATATAAAAGTTATATTCCATTCAAAGAAAAGGAAAGTAAACAGGAATTAAAAAAAATTCAAAGCATTCCGCATTCCCCTTTATTTATAAATGAAGGACTATATATATCGTGGAAATATTGTGAGAGGATGGGAAAGCGTGCGTATTTTTTCATTAAAGGGTCGATAAGACATGAGGCCCTATGCACTGGTGTACTGATTTTTCTCATTTTGGGGGTAAATTATGCGTTTTTATGCTTCTGTTTGAAAATTTCAAATTGCCTAACATACAGTCAGGAAAAAAATATGCCTATCGAGAAGCCTACATGTCAGGGACTGCAGAACGGGGGGCTCGGGGCTCGAGCCCCCCCCCCCAACCCCCACACTTAAACAAAAGTATGTTAAAAAGAAAAAGAAACAAAGAGAGAAACTAAGAATAAATGACCTGCCAGTGTCACAAAAAACCCTGAGCTTACGGGGGCTCGGCCCCCTGGACCCTACCAAGGGACTGAGGCGGGCCCCTGGATGCTCATCTGACCGTAATAATAGTACCTAAAGCCTCTGAGCTTCCGGGAGCTCTGCCCCTGGAGGAGGGACCCGGATGCTCATCTGATCGTCATTAAAATAATGCCTAAAATCCCTGAGCTTCATGGGGCTCGGCCCCCTGGACTACCCGCCATTAAGTGACCTGCCAGTGTCACAAAATATGGTATCTGAATATGCTTTACTGACCGTAATGTTATGCCTAAAAACCCTGAGCTTCCGGTGGATCCGTCCCCTGACCCTCGCCAGAGCGAGGCCACAAGCCTATGCAGGCTCGGGTCATTTCGCTCGCTACGCTCTACCGGATCATTAATACTCCACTCTGAAAAACGTTCCGCGTGGCCTGCATGTAACATGTAAGAGTGGTGGTGATGCATATTTTTCTTCTGCCCCCTAACGTTTTCGCTCATTACGCCTGGAAGGTGAGCCCCTCCCCCTGGAATATTTGCCCCCCCCCCCCAATCCCAAAGTTCTTCCGGCGCGCCCGGCCATGCCCGCAAACTCAAGGGTATAAGACTTTAAATTACGGTCAGATGGGCAAATTTCTACCACTGTCAGGTCAATAGTTGGCGTGGAGTCCAGGGGGCAGAGCCTCTAGAAGCTCAGGGGTTTTAGGCATAAAATTATGGTCAGTTGAGCATATTTTGATACTTCATTTGTGATATTGGCAGGTCACCTTTCTTTCTTTCTATTTTCTTTAACATACTTTTTCAAAACAGTGGGGGGGGGGGGGGGCTCGAGTCCCCAGGCACCGCTGTTCTGCGGACCCTGACATGTAGGCTTCGAAATAAGCATACTTTGGGCCTGACTGTACATTTGGGAATTTGTCATTTTCAAACAAACGCATAGAAAGTTTCGGCAACATTAATATTGTAAATCACTATAGTATAAATTGAAAATAAACCTCGATTGAATTTTATTTGAGACAACTGCCCCTGAGGCCTCCTCCCCCCCCCCATCAGTACGCAAGTGTGTATGTCCTTGTATATTTCGTTTCTTCCAAAATACAGACCAGGGGCCCCGTCTTATTGAGAGTTGTGATTATTTAAATCAATCGCAAGTCCTCCAAACAATCGCAATTTCAACCACTCTTCTGCAAGGTTCTAGATTGCATAAAAGTCAAGAGGTTATTGGTGTCTATTACCTGTAAATCCTGGCAAAGGCTATGCCCCTTATTCCCGTCATATAAGGTCTATGACGGGAATAAGGGGCATAGCCTTTGCCGGGATTTAGGCCCCTGGACCCTACCCGTTAGATTACAAGTGGTTCCCAAGACAACCCTTTATCCTATACAATTATCTTCATGAGAGCATAATTATGGTTGTAAGAGAGAGCGAGAGAGAAAAATAATCCGGTAGGGCCAGTGCAAATGTTGATGGATAGATTTCTATCGCTCAAGACGACTATCTTAAAGGTTCTGAATTGCTAATACTCAAGAGCAATAGCGGCACCGCCCGAAGACCCCTCCCGGAAAGGTTTTAGAGTACCTTGAGATCACACATCTTTGTCCCGTTAGGGATGGGTTAAGCAATTATTTTTTTTAATTTCGAAATGGGAAGGGAGATTTTCTAAATTTTCCTGGGAGAGCCGCCCCCAATTTCACTTGAACCGAAAACCCTGCATTTTGTTGCAAAACCTAGACGCTCTATTGGCAATCTATACCACTCGTGACGGCTATCGGGAAAGGTTATGAATTGTTATAACAGGGGGCTTCGCTCTCGGACCCCAGAAGGGGCTGCAACTCTCCATGGGGCTGCAGGTGGGCCCGCGAAACCCAAGACACTCAAGACAGCTATCATGAAGGTTCTGAATTGCTAAAAATCAAGAGCTTCAGGGGGCTCCATCCACTGGAGCTCCGGAATTGACTCTTCCCCTAATATAGACATGGGTAATAAACTTCTTTTTTTTGGGGGGGGGGGTGGGGGTGGGGGAAATGTTAAGCATTATCCAGGGGGAGCCGCCCTCCGTCCCCTTGAATGAATGCTTTATGAAGTTTTTGAAACCGAGAAAAGAGCCATTCCTTCCTTCTTCTTTTCTCCAGTTTTCTTTTCGTTTCTTCTAATTTTCTTTCCTTTTCCTCTCTCCTTTTTCTACCTTTTGTGTGTGTTGTGTGTGTTGTAAAGTTTGAGGGCAGTACGCAAGTTTTACAATTACCATAAACAGTTGGGAAGACCCTAAACCTACGCCCCCACCTCCAACAACCATGGCTTTGTTTCAAAAGAGCCGAACCATCAACAAGGAGAATAAAAAACAGTCCCTTATAGGTATATAGTGAGAGTTTTTTGTTTAAAGGGTTTTAGTATGAGTTTAAAAAACAAATGGCTTAATAAATCAAAGCAAACGAAGTGGAAGAGGGGGTAACCTCGCTATTCGTAAGGACCGCTATTCAAAATATAGGTTTTCGCGTTATGTATAGCGTACAAAGAGGTAATGCGATCCGAATATGAACCAAACATTTAC
Source organism: Strongylocentrotus purpuratus (assembly GCF_000002235.5). NCBI lineage: Eukaryota > Metazoa > Echinodermata > Echinoidea > Camarodonta > Strongylocentrotidae > Strongylocentrotus > Strongylocentrotus purpuratus. The sequence goes on along the minus strand of NW_022145600.1, from coordinate 24,019,246 downwards.
ATCCTTTTTGTTGGGATGTGGTTGGGGGTAGTGGACGTGTGGTCAGGGGCGTCGCTAAAAGGGGTGTGAGACACCCCCCTCCCCCTCCCCCCACTTGTCAAGATATTGTCGGTAAAATCGCGCTGCTGTCGGGAAAAATGAGAAAAGGGTAGGGGGAAATGAGAGGGAAAGGGAAAGAAAAGAAAAGAAAAAAAAGGAAAAGAAAGAAAGGAAGAGAAGAGAAGAATGAAAGAGAAAATAAAACAAGTGGAAGGAGAGAAAACAAAGGAAAAGAAAGAAAAGAAAGAAAAGGAGAAAGGGAAAAAAGAGAAGAAAACAAACGGGGGATGAAAGAGAGGAGAGAGAGAGGAGGGGTGGAAGTAAGAGAGAGAGGGGATGTTTGGTGGAGTCGCCACGTCCAGAGATCAAGAATGATGCATACGCATAGATATGTTACTGTGTGGGGTCCGCTGTTTCGGTATTAGGGACTTTTAGATTTGCGTGGACTAATACGTGTGACGTCCATTCAAGGCAGTGCTAAATAAGGACGTCGAGCGTAGCATAGACCTATTGTCTTCGTGCGAATCTAAAAGTCCCTATTCTTGCTCGATCCTCGTGTACTATATCAATGCAGAAGTTAATTCGGTGGGATGTATTATGTCGGTCGGCCGGCATTTTTTCCCCCTACGAACTGTGACTTTTCATCGGACAAAGAAACATTTTTGAAAATTCAGACAATGATTAAGAGTCGTGCAACGAATCGTCTTCTTTCTAAAATAATTTAATGAAACGTTAAAGCTTCCGCGCTTTGCGCGGGAGGGGGCAACCGAATTAAGACTAGGATTAGAAGTCGAGAACGGTACAACCAATCGTCTTCTTTCTCAATGATTTAATGAAGCGGCAAAACTTCCGCGCCTCGCGCCGTAGGGGGGAAACTGAATTCAGACAAGGATTAAGAATCGAAAACATTATAACGAATCCTCTTCTTTCTCTAATAATTTAGATAAGATAAGATAAGATAAGATTTTATTCGTCTTTCTTTCAAATGACATACAGAGCATAACATTGGAACATAACACATTTACAATGCAAAATAACAAATTATGGCAATGATAAAAACAAAGTTAACTAAAAGAAAGGCGAGGAGACCCTGGTAAAAGCAGAGCTTGTAATTATTAGGGTCCCCTCTGAGCCGGATAAAACATGATGAATAGATATTTGTGACTACCTAAGAATACAATAGGGAAAAGGGGGTATAACAAAACAAGAAGTGTACACACACACAACAACAACAACAAAACGAGAGACGAGACTAGACAAGACGGGAGAAAATAGAAAATATGAGAAATAATAGAAGACTACAGGACATCGACAATAGGCACAGCACACAACGGGCACAAGACAACAGGGGGAGGGAATAAGAGGTTGACAATCTGAAAATATTCAGTTAGACACATATTAATATCAAGAAGAAAATTTACATTTATAGTAATACATAATATATCTTGGCACCATAATAACTACAAAAATGAACTACTCTATGAGTCACAGTATTTATCGAGAAGATAAACCTTAAGTTTACACTTAAATGAAGAGAGACTAACAGATTGCTTAACGCTAGAGCCTAGAGAGTTCCAAAATTTAGGTCCAGTAAAAACCAAAGTATTAAAAGTTAACTTTGTCCTTACTTGGGGTAAGTGAAACGCAGAGGCATTTCGTGTAGCATGGTCATGAACTTGACTATTTTTCTTAAAAATGCTGACTAGAGCCTGTGGAAGGACACCAGAATCGAAGTCGTACATTAAAGAACCCAGTTGAATTTAATGAAATGTCAAAGCTTCGCTCAGGAGGGGGGCAACTGAATTCATGCAGACTAGGATTAAGAGTCGAGAACGGTACAACGAATCGTCTTCTTTCTCTAATAATTTAATGAAATGTCAAAGCTTCAGCGCTTCGTGCGGGAGGGGGGAACTGAATTCAGTCTAGGATTAAGAATCAAGAACGGTACAACGAATCGTCTTCTTTCTCTAATAAATAAAAAAAAACGGCAAGGCGGAAGAGGCCGGGAACTGAATTCAGACAAGGATTAGGAATGGAAAACTGTACAACGAATCGTCTTCTCTTTCTAATAATTTAATGAACTGTCAAAGCTTCAGCGCTTCGCGCGGGAGAGGAGGGGGGGGGGTGAATTGAATTCAGACTAGGATTAAGAGTCGAGAACGCTACAACGAATCGTCTTCTTTCTCTAATAATTAAAAAAAGGCAAAGCGGAAGAGGCCGGGAACTGCGATTGAGAATTTCTTTCTCTAATAATTTAATGAAATGTCAAAGCTTCAGCGCTCCGCGTGGGAGGGGGAAAACTAAATTCAGAATAGGATTACGAGTCGGGAAAGGTATAACGAATCGTCTTCTTTCTTTAACAATTTAATGAAATGTCAAAGCTTTCGCACTGAAAAAAAAAAGTAATGCGCACATATCCACCCCAAGAGAGACTCAAGGCGCCTAACAAGGTAAGTACATTGAACGAAAATAATTTAACATAATCAAATATAATTCAACAACGTTAATTACATCATATTTTGAAATACACTACGTCTTAACTAAGGAACTCAGACATTAGATAGGTTTTCAATTGTTTTTGGAACACATTTTGATTGGCTGACATTTTGATTGAATGGGGTAGGGAGTTCCATAACCGGGGTGCAGCAGCTGTAAAAGCTCTGTCTCCCCAACTCCTCTTTGTTCTTAATTGTGTTAAATTTGTTGAATTAGAGGAACGAATACCTGCACGAGAACTTAAAGAGATATTAAAAAGAGAGAAAATATATTCAGGGACTGATCCATTTAGTGAACGGTAGGTGAGTAGTAGAATTTTATATTTGATACGCTGTTCTATTGGAAGCCAGTGAAGTTTCTTGAGTATTTGAGTAGTATGGGTCGATCGTTTAGATTTAGTGACAAGGCGGGCAGCTGCGTTTTGAACCTTTTGTAGTTTGTGAATTTGGTATTTAGGAAGTCCATAAAGGAGAGAGTTACAGTTATCGAGATGAGATGTTACAAAAGCATGAATCAATTGTTGAGTGGTTTGGGGGGTTAAAAATTTCCTTATAGCGCGAAGATTACGAAGATGATAATTGGCAGCTTTCACACATTTTGAAATATGTGCATCAAGAGACATGCTTGTATCGAAAATGACACCAAGATTTCTTGCCTTATCTGAAGGAGCAATGTGCACAGAACCAACACGTATATGAGTTATAACAATCTTGGAAAGTTGTTGTCTGGAGCCTAACAAGAGAAATTCTGTTTTATCGTCATTTAGTTTGAGATAGCAATCATTCATCCATTTTCGTACATCATGAATACAACTTTCAAGATCTTTGACACGTTAATTTAGCTCTTAGCCCCGTGTTTATAGGGTGAAATGTGTTGATATTGGGACATTGGCATTAGTATATTTGTCGGTAATAATATTGGTGGCTAGTTTTGTCGATAATCGGTGGCCTCTACACCCCCCCCCCCCCCCTCTCCGTCCCGTTGAAAAAAGGTCTAGCGACGCCTTGTGGTGATGGGTCAGAAGGTTTTGATAAGGTCTAGTGCGAAAAATAAATAAAAATAAATGCCGTGATGAATTTGTTTTTGTTTATAATTGGGGTGGGATATCTAGCCCTCCTCGTAGCAACAAGGGGGCAGGATATAATGATGAATACATAACAAACACAAAAAAAAAAACGGAATGTAAATACAAATGTGCATGCAGGTTCAGGAAAGTTAATATTAATTAATTCGAGACCTGATAAATCCTAAGCAACAGATAAAATACACGTATTAATTATTCAAATACACGTATGCATCCATACAGGTTCACACACAAAATATAAAGAGTCAATGACATTAAATAGCCAAAACAAAATAAAAAAATACAATAAAGGGAACAAAACAAACGAGGAGTAAGGCTGACGTGAATTGTCATTAAACAAGATAGATCATTATAAAACAAACACATCTACATTATGAAATATTTCCCCTCGCCTTCTACGCTTATGATGACGACTCGGACAGTCAGATGTCAGACATTCATATTTATTTATATGGGCCTGATGAGGTGGTTTGCTTGTAAACTATCTCGTCTTGTCACGAAAGTAAATTTTCATAATGTTTGCGACAAATATTCGGGGCCATGTGTCGCCCCCCCCCCCAGAGCTACGCCACAGCCAACATTTCCCTTTCTTATCATTTTGTTTGCTATGTGATTTTTATGACTAGCAACCCTCTTCTCGTATTATGAATAGCGACCCTTATTTCGTATTATGAATAGGGACCCTTAGGCCTATGAATTTCGACCCGATTTTGTATTATAGCGAGTACGACCCTCTTCTCATAATTATGATGGCAACCCTCATTTTCGATTATGAATCGGGGTCATTAAATATGAATGATGACCCTTATGAATAATGACCGTTTTCTAAAATTAAGAATCAACAACAATATATCCAAAGAAATCTAAAGAAATCGGGAATACAAATAATAATGTTGATATTAGCAAGCTTGAAGTAAATATCGGAATTAGAAGAAGAACAAATATTAATACGTGCTATTTCTGTTTTTAGAATCCCCACTGTACTACTTGTAGCTAATTGGCCCTCTGGAGAGAAAACAACGCCTAAACGGTGCCCGTTGGTCACCCATGATCCACTTTTTGTTATGTTAATCGAGAGCTGAGTTGATGAGATAGCCACCTGTCAGTGACCACTCTGTGTGGTCTAACCCCCCCCCCCCGGCCAAACTAGTACAGACGGGCTTTAACATCCTGACTAAAAAGTTTTCCACATTATTTTGCGTGGCAGCCCAAAAGAGGCTGACTGAATTTAGAATGATGCAGTGACATTATTTTGTTTAGATCGAATTTGATAATGGTGCATACCGTGCAGGGGCGGCGATTTCCTTTCACGACCGGGGGGGGGGGGGGCAAAATGCGAGGGACGAGGGAGCAGTGGCGTAATGAGGAAAAACGTTTGGGGGGGGGGGCAGAAAAGAACCCGCATCACCATCACTCTTACATGTTACTCAGGTCCTGGCTAAAGTATTTACGATCAGGTAGATCAAGCCGAGCGAAGCAAGTGGACCGTAAGGTCCAGGGGGCAGAGCCCCCGGAAAGTCAGGGAAAATGCCATTTCAGCAACATTTGTAAATCACTGGTATCGAATTAGAAATAAACCACGTTTGAATGATTTTTTTTGAGGGGGGGACTTCCCCAAAGCTCCCCCCCCCCATCAATATTGCGAGGGAGCATAGTGAATGAGAGGGACTACCCCTTACGGATTTTTGAAGTTTTGGTTTTATTAAAAAATTACATTTCTTAGCAAAACTATAGTATAAAAACAAGCAATAAACTTTTTTCACACTTCGTTTTGCTCAGTAGGCCTATTTACTTATACATTTAGAAGGTTATTATGCAAGGGAGCGTAGCTTCCGAGTGAAAAGATTTTTGCATTTTTATTTGTCTACACGCTGCACTTTTGGGCCCTCCAGAACCTAAGTTTGTTGCAGTCTTTAGTATTTGCTACCTTTTTCGGGGGCACATTTTCAAATTTTGAGGGGGGAGGGACGATCCCCCTTAAAAAAAAATGAGGGGAGACGTGTCCCCCCCAAAAAAAAAACGTTCCCCGCCTCCACCCCCCCCCCCCCCACCGCCCAACGCCCCCCCCCCCCCCGCCCCTGATACCGTGCATGAAGCCAGGATTTGTTTACTATTACAGCACTCGACCGATGGTCAACACAAATCCGAAAAATACTCTAACACTGAAGCAAACAAGAAAGGAAAAATTTAGAAACAAAAATATAATAATGACCCTGGATGAGAGACTACGTAACTTGTCCTGTAAAAAAAAATGAATATACTTCGGATATGTTTTTAGAATAATGCTCTTTCGCACCAGTGGGATTCGCATTCGGCGACAATCTCCATGCCTTTTACACTATAATGAATCGCTAGTTTCATAAAGTCGTCATTAAATTGGCACCGTTAAATTGGCCTTTTTCGGATACCAATAATCTACGTGATTCCGGCCAGGATCAACGCACGTCAACATCAACAGTACGTTCTCGGATTAAAATATATGGCGCGATGGATCCAAGTGATGCATTTGTCTTTGGTTTCAACGGTTTTAAGCAAATTATACAGAGGACTGACATGCGGATCCTGATGATGCCTATGAAATTGGATATTTCGCTCTTAAAACGTGAAATGAGGACCGACGCTTGCTCGCATGAAGGAGAGCGGTCCAGTGAGTGCCATGCTCGGGGAACTCCCCGGCCGCCTTGCGTGTAAAAACTGATGACAATTGTGGAGCACGATCGCGATCACGAGTAACTCAAAATTACTCAAGAAATCTTTCAGACCAGCACATCGATCAATTCAGCTTAATTTTGAAGTGGAACGCTACTATTTTTTCTTCTTTAGGTAAGTGTAGCAAAAGCTTATATTCAGTATATGCTACAAAATATGATTTAATGACAATGATTCAATGTACAGCAGTACAGCGCGAGTGATTAGACCGAATTTTTCTGTCTCTTTCGTTCGTTAGCCTCTGATTTGGGTAGGTCGGCTCTCTCATTGTCATTTTTGATTTTTGATTTGATTTTTTTACCAACAGCAATCAATGCATTTTCATACAATGATTTTACTTATACAAAAATAGAAACTATTTGTTGAAAAAAGGGGCCAGATAATAGCAAATTTGCTAGTAGATGACATGAACATGTCAGCTACATCAATTTGAGCAATTATAAAAATATACCGATTCTGGTAGGGCAAACACTATATGACCTTCCCTGACTCCTCACAAGCGTACTAAGAACTAAGATTCTCAAGTGATGATGCCAAACATAGTGACCTGGAATTACATAACTTACAGTTACAGGCCAATTTTGATAATGTTGATAATTCCCTTCCTTTTTAATCGCAGTGATAACCCTCTCCCCCTCCCCCTCCCTCTTAGCCAAGCCAAGCATTTAGACCAGTCAGATGTAAATTGTAACATGTAGTTTAATTTAGGGGATACTCTTCTGTTAGCCTCAATTTAAACAGGTATCCTCTGTAAAGATGCACACTGTATAGCGTTACTTTAAACTTCAAATTGCAGGTTTCTTAATGGGCTGCATGAATGGAGAGATGGGAAAGCTCATCGACCTTTCAGATGACCTTGGCAACATTGTCTCATCTTCACCCAGAAAACTATGTCTACATGAAGACAAACTCTTCTTCATAAGTGACTCTGGGGAATGCTTTGTGAGGGAATTTACCAACAGTACTACCCCAGAGGTCAATAAGGTGCTGTTGGAATCTACTTGTGGGTCTACTGCAGTTCTCCAAACTGGAGGAAGCCAAGTGACAATATTAGAGCAAGGGAACAAGATCAATGACAAGATATGCGACTCTCAGAAAGAGGAGCTTAAAAATTGTACGAATGATGGATGTCTGCGAGATGCGGATGATGCCCTCCTCAGTTGCAAAGCCAAAGAACTGTCAACTGTGGGGTTTATAAATCTTTCTGCTGGAGATTCACATGTCCTAGCAACATTTGGTAGGTATCACTATCAGTGCCAGCAGTGGTATGATATAGGTCTAGCCAACAAGGGGGTACTTTACATCAGGGGGGGGGGGGGGGGTACTAGTCAGCTCAATCATTAGTGAACAAAATACAAATTAACAGGGCCACTAATCAGGGTGGATGTGGGAAGGGGTCCTTTCATCTCCATCTCCCCTTGATCCTTTTCTTTTACTCTATGTTCCTCTTTAAAAAAAAAGGAATTAACTGAGCTGGAGGCCTCTTCTCCTGTAGCTATGGCAGGGTTAATAGTGTGTAACACAAGACCTGTAGTGAAATGTTATTTATCTTTTGGATATCAACAATCACAAATTATAGACCATTTACCTGAAGGGCACTAGATACAGTACAGTATTCATCATTTCATTTACTTACCCTTTCACATCAAGTATTTTCCATGTGCAACTTTAGCAATAAAACTTGTCATCAATACCTAAAAGGCATCTTATAAGCACACAAACATTACCTTTACTGTGATAGCGTGTTTGATACAGTCTACATGTACATAAATCTGTAAGAATTATTATTGTAATCTATCCTGCAGCTTACCGGTACTTACTGTTAAATACACTGTTTTTCCTTCCTTCCTTCCTTCGAAAAAAGGTCGAGAAAAACAACCAGGAAAGATAAAAAGGCATGAAGATGGAGCATACATGTACATCTTCAGTCCATTCAGTCAGCCCATTGGAGTACAGGAGATAGCTTGTGGGAAGGAACATGCTCTACTGCTGACTGCTCAGGGGCTGGTTTATTCCTATGGTATGGGAAGGTAAGTCCATTTATGAGGCCTGATAATTGCCTGATTTAAATCGGTTTCCCAATATTTTTTTTTTTTCCAATTTTATTTTCTTCCCAATTTTTTTTTTCCTTATTTTTTATTTTATTATTTTTTTTCTGCCTGATTTTCCCTTATGTTTCCTGATTTCCCCCTATTCCCCCCCCCAAAAAAAAATTCTTACTCGAAAGGGGGGAGGGGGGGATGTTGTTAGATTCATTTTTTTTAATCAAAGGGGGGGGGGGGGGGGCCTCCAAGGCCCCCCCCCCCCATTTATTAAAAAAAAATGAATTAAAATTTGGAGGAAAAGTCCAATGAACACAACAATGTGCATGTTTGTAGATATTTACATAAGGAACAAGATGGTATAATTAGTTTTTTTCCTAATATGCAAATTTTTGTCATTATAGCCTAATTAATTATGCAAAATGCTAATTTTATGCATTTTCCAGAAATCTCTACATATTTGTCTGTAGACTTGTGAAGAATGTTTAAAATGTATTGAATAAATGTTTCCTTCATCTCAAATTCATAAGGTTACATTATTTTTATGATATTTGAAAACGCATAGGTTAATTTGCATAAATTATGAATACTCATTCATGAATATCAAATCTGGAAATATACATGGAACTAGAATCATTACAAAAATTGTCAGACTCCACTTTTTGAATGTTAATTGAAACTCATTATTTATATGAAAGTTCTTTTCACAAAATAGTTATTTTTATGTAATTAACAATGTTAATTCATGCAAATTTGATATCAATTCATATCTCCCACTTAAGAAGAAATACATCTAAACTTCTATTCACATTTCTGCTTGTACCTGACAGGTACATCCGATTTTCGACAAAAAATGGTATCAAAATGTGCGTAAGACTTGAGGGAAAAAAAGTTATGAAACGACAATTCAAAATTCCAAGCGGTTGTGGCACAATCTCTGAAAACGTCGAGGGGGGGGGGGGGGGGGGCCTCCAAGCCCCCCCCCCCCCCCAGGACAGTAAGGGTTAAAAATGTTTCTTTAAAAATTATTAGCCTTGTAATGTCAAGATCTTAGTACCGTAGCTAAAACTCGCTAAAATTCTATTAATGTAAGGCCCCCTATCACCGAGTCTAATTTTTGAATATATTATTAAGGAGTTATTCATAAGGTGGTACAAATAAGGTCTCTCCAAGGTCACCTATGATCACTTATCTTGAAATTTTCTTATATTCCATGACAAATTGATAAACATTTACTATAAACTATTTTAGAGAAAGCATTGATAAGGGAAATAATACCTTAAGAGATGGACACTTATCTGGGATGAAAGGGGCAATAGTTATTATTATAATTCATTCTTTAATAATGTGATTATATTCATGTTTTTTATTTCTCTTTTTACCAAGCCGAGGACAGCTTGGTCATGGGGACATAGAAAGGGAAGATGTACCTAAATTACTTGAAGCCATTGCATGTGTTCCCATGGAGACTGTTAGTGCAGGAGGATGGCATTCTGCTTGCATAAGTGGTAAGCTATCATGTGCTGACTTGGTGATATGAGATTTGCTCCTGTGACATTTGCCCCAATGTTTATTATATTAAAGGTAAAGAACAGTTTTGGAAACGCCCCCTCTCAATAAATGAAATGGAAGCTCTCATAACCAATCATGTGAAAGAATATGTTTTGACTAATAGGTACGTGATAATACAAATTTTGCCGGGAAACCGCCTACTAATCAATAAATTTGGTAAATTATCATATCTATTCGGACTAGATAGATATCGCGTAGTCCCATATACATCTTTCTGTGTACAGTGCTTGTAACTGTACCAAGACTGGGCCAAATTTCTTATCATTTTGATGATTTCAGAACCTTGCAGTACACACCAATACTTATATGCTAGATGATCAACCTTTTCTGATCGATTCCACAACGTTTCTTTCACGATGCAATCCCATGACAAGAAATAGTCTACACCTTTAAAGATGAAGGATAAGAATAAGGTTTGCCAATGTTTGTTTGGGTAAGATTAGATTAGTGTTTGGTCCAGGGTTGAAGTTAGGAGTTTGAATCCTGTAGGAGATTGACCACAGAGCAAATGTTGGAGGAGCATATGTGTCTTTACACTGCTGCATGCATGACTTGCATTTGATTGATGGATGTTAATAAAACTGATTTTATCTTAAAATTATATCTGCATACATGCCAACTGTTCAGATTAAAGAGGAACATTTCTCTTTTTGGGAGAAGATAATTATCATTTTAATGCAGGTGTTCCTCTTCCTGTACAAATTTGTCTGTAGTATTGAATAGGAGAGTTAGGATTGTTCCTCTTTTTTTTTGAAAATAGCATAATTTGTACAGATTTCTGATTTTCAAATGTTGGCATGTATGTATCTGTTAAAGTAGATAATAATGGATCCTTCATTCATTAGTCTTGTCTCAGAGACTTGATCCGTATTCATTTTGAATCTTGGACTTGCTTGTAAAAACAAAAAAGAGAAGGAAAAAACAAGTCTATGTATCCTACTGGTATATGTGTCATATGAAGGTACTTTTTTGAGGATCAAAATGTCATGTTCTTTTGTGAAAGTTTTCACATCTCAGGGTCATGAAAAAAATGATGACATCATTAATAAAAAAAACAAGTGGGACCTCACAAATGATTTGCCATTAAGTTATCTGTGATAGACTGCTGGTTTCCCAGCAAACGTGTAGTACCGTATACACATATCGTTATACAGGAATTGGGAAAACATATTCCAGGTTGGAAATTGACTACATCATAGCATTGGGGACAAGGCGTCAGACACAAAGTACATTCAATGGCTTCATCTTTGTTTTGAAATACAGCCATTGGAGATATGTACATCTGGGGATGGAACGAGTCTGGACAGCTCGGCTTGCCTCCTGACCTGGAGAGCAGCAGGACAGAAGAGGGCAGCAGTCATGTGATGGCAGATCGGATTTCTTTTCAGATGGTCCCTGCCGTGCTTGACCTTCCTGGAGGGGTCAATGTGTCAAAGGTCAGCTGCGGGTCAAGACATACTGCAGCAGTCTCTTGTAAGTACGGTAAGCACTTGAAGTGCATGGTCTTGTGCCAATTTCTCTGCCATTAATTTGCTACACTAATATCTATGAATATCTATGAAAAAATCCTGTTTTGTATTCTAAAGATGCCTGTCTGAAAATTTCTCAATCAAATGTTGTTTTCCTTGATATTTTCAATCACTGTATTTTGTTTCACTTTATAATATATAAACTGCATAAGTGTTGCTTGTACCTTAAGTTTATTTAAATACAGTCACACAAATGTGTATCCAATCCAGTAAAGAGTAGTCAAGCTCATATATTGGCCTTCATTCCCAATATTTCATGATGATTATTATGCAGACAATACAGCAGGAGTTTCATAATTAATGTTGAAATGATCTTTCTTATATTGAACCTCAAAATAACGTTATTATAAGTGTAACAAATGTAATACAATCATTTATCAAACATGTAGGATCGTCCGCAAACTTCAAAGATACTTGTGTATATTATTTTTCATTTTTTATTTTGTTCAGAGTGACTTTGCTATGAGTTACTTTCCAACTCAGAATTAGTAGAATTTATGTGTTTTTCTTTGCTTTTATATTGCAGATGACAAGCGGCTGTATACTTGGGGGTGGGGCAAGTATGGGCAACTTGGTCATGGTGATGTGCAATCAAGGGATTCCCCCAAGCTGGTGGATTTCTTTCTTCAGAATAGACTTGATGTTTTAGATGTGACTTGTGGCGATTGGAGTAGTGCTGTCTATACATGTCCGTCCCCCGAGCCCATGCCAAGATGACAAATGTATTGCTGAGGAATTTCCCAATCTTTAGGAGTCACATGGTACTACCCTGAACATATACCTAGGGACATGGCCGCTCTCTCCCTTGAAATTACTTCCATTGGTTAGGGCCACTATGAATTCAAGAGGAACAGTTAAATGCCCTTACTCTTTATGAATGAGTTTGGATCACTATATCTGTATGCTGTGAGGAAAAGTCCAATGTCTGTACTAATCTTTAGGAGGAACATTTGAATGGTCACAGTTGTGCATTTGTGTTACATTACATATCTAAGGATACATTTTTTAGCAGGTTCAAATTCAATTATGTCTGCTTGGCAATCATTTTTGATACAGAAAAAAGAAGAATGATTGTATACATTCTTAAAAGTTAAAACACTCTTTCCCAGATATTATTTTGTTTTATTTGTATATTAACCATCACAATATGAAATACAGTGCTCATCTCTGAAATGACATATAAAGCTTTCCTGTGAAGATTTAAGCATGTCTGGCATCTTATATTTCAAACAGTCATAACATTCCTAGGACTTATTACTATCTTACGTTTCTGCTCTCATACAAATGAACTTATTACAAGGGTTGGATTACCCTTTAATGCAATTGATTGACAGTAAACTTTGTAAGGGCTGTCCAAACATTTTTTTCTTCTTTCTTTTCTCAATTTAAATTAATTAAAGCTAAAGACCAGTTATGGTCATGCGATTGCATTGTGAAAGAAACGTAGTGAAATCGATCAGAAAAGGTAGATCATCTAGCATAGATGTACTGCAAGGTTCTGGAATCATCAAAATGATAAGAAATTTGGCCAAGTCTTCATAAAGTTAGAAGCACTGTACACAGAAAGATGCATATGGGACTACACACACGTGCACGATACGTGCATTTCATTTCTCTCAACAGGCAAGAGATATACTAATTTACCAAATATATCAATTAGTAGGCGGTTTCCCCATCAAAATTGTTATCATCATGTAATATTCAAAACATATTCTTTCAAGTTGATTGGTAATAAGAGCTTCCATTTCATTTTTTTGAAATTGGGGCGTTTCCAATACTGGTCTTTACCTTTAACTGTTGAACGGTATTACCTTTAATATAAGAATACAACCACTGGATACATATAAGTGAGGATTTCCTTTTCTGGGCAAATAATGAACCCATTGTTTGTTTAATTGTTAACTTAGCTGTATGCATTGGAACATCGCTAATAAATACTCAGTATTTATTGTTATGTCCTGTTGTAAAGTTTAAATATGTACACTTTGAAATAAAGGCCTACACAGCTAGAAACTGAGTGAAATGTTGAAAATTCTTGCAGGATATGGTTTATGGCAATCAACGGAATAAAAGAAATTGTCTGGAATGTGCCTGATAAAGAGTAAGCTTGGTGATTGAAAATTGAAAGCAAATAACACTATCGGTAAACCAAATTAATAACGAGAGTGAATGAATAGATTAGACTTGATTAGGTAAATACAGTGTGTATATATTTATAATACCGGTAATTACTAAATTAGTGTGTAAAGAAGAGAGAGAGAGAGAGGGAGAGAGACAGACCGAGACATGCAGAGAGAGAGAGAGAGAGAGAGAGAGAGAGAGGCACAAAGACAGAGACAAACAGACAGAATACAATGCGAGATATTTCATGGAATTCGGAGAAGCAAGCAGTTTCGCTTAATTAGCTTCCCAGGGCCCACGGTAGTGATAGGATTCGCTCCAGTGCACTTTTTAGTGTGATTTATGTGCAAACATGTAACTTGTCTAGAGCTAGACAATAATACCGTCGATCGCCCGCGCGCGGTGGTAATATAACACAGCCTGATCTGAGCTGACTCGAGTGAAATTATATGTTGCTCTCAAAGACGTTTAAATATAATTGCTCTCGATTATGCCAAAGTGTGTAAGGGTCACCGGTCACATTTGCTTTATCGTAAAAAGAATTTCTAATTTACCCTCACGAGTACGAGTCACAACAAAATCCGATATCCGGTCGCTGAGGAGCCTAGCCGGAGCTGAGTGCGGCGCCGATGACGAAGCTGAGCTGAGGGCCTAGGATCGATGTGAGGTCACTACACTTGATCCCCTACCGGTGTGTAGCCCGACAGGTCTAGTAGTACCGTGCGTACCGCCTTTCGACGCGACTTGTTGTGTACTCGGCGGCGCATTTGTGAATGTGATTACTTGTTTTGTTGAGCCCTTCTTCTTCTTCTTATCTTCCATTTGAGCATCGGCCTCTTAAATAGAGCATTTTCGTTCTTTGAGTGGTGACTTTGTGCCGTATGCAGGGTGTTGCTGCATCTACTCAGTTTGTTTGAGATGCAGAGGAGTCTAAACCATGGCAGATGTTGCAGAATTTCTTCGACAAAAGGGGTTTAACGACGTCGATATTATTAAAGGTTTCATGGGTGAGTGACATTTGTTCTATTAATTCATGTAAATATGTAGATCTATCTATCTATCTATATATGGAAATGTTTATGTAACATGAAATTATGAAAAATAAATGAAATGAAATGAAAATGATTAGCGCCTTAAGCAGAAAATCAGATTGAGAGAATTAACAGGGTCAGGTTGTATAAAAACATATTTGAATAAATAATAATATGTTTATATAGAATCTAGTGTGAATGTTTGATTGGAAATTGTCTTAAAGTAATAATTTGTTATGGCCCTGGCTGTATCAATATGGAACAAATCTATTCCGTCATCGATAACTACAGCAATTAGTGAAAGATTCTGAAATTTTCTGTATATTTGAGAGCAGCTCACAAGATATGTCGGTGTTGCTATAGCCTATGTCTAACAGTTAGATCTAATTTGTATTTTACTGATGACAACTTTTTAGAAAAATATTCTTGAGGTTTCAAGATTTCTCACTTTCACTAGGTCTATACCTCACATGTAGATTTATACTTGTATTTTTTTCTCTCATAAATTGGTCTTTGACTATTTTGTTAAAATCATGGTCTAGTAATTAAGCCAGCTAGGCTTAATTACATGACTCACATGAGATACACTGTTTACCTACAGTACTGTATGTCTTATGTATCACCTACAGTACAATACATGTACAGTAGGTATCCTTTATAATTGATATGGCTGATTGAGGATTCACAATATGCTTGTACGTTGTATGCTTTGCTACACTTTCCTTATCTCAGGCACATGTACATGTAGATGTAGGAGGAGGTGGGCACATCTACAGGGAGGTGATATGTTTTGACCGTGTAAATATAAGTATAAAGTATAATCCAAAGAAATTGATGAAAAGAAGTTGATTTCATGGAAACTCATTTTTATAAAAGGGAGCTTGTTACATCCTTTACATGTTGGATATTCAATATACAACACTAGTTGTATGCTTTGCTACACTTCCCCTATCTCGGGCACATCTAGAGGGAGGATTTTTATAACGTTAAACACTCCAAAGAAAATTGATTGAAAGAAGTTGATTTGATAATTGGAAACTCATTTATATATATATATATGGGAGCTTTGTTACATCCTTTCATGGGCATATTTACGTAGGGTGGGGGGGGGGGGGGGGGGGGGTGGTGGGGTGGGGGAGGGGGTTGGTGTTTTAGGTGTTCACACATTCCCCCCCCCCCCCCCATTGGCAAAAGAGGGGTGTTTTACAATTTTAAAGACACTGTTAATCTGTGTTTTTCCATTGTTCCCCCCCAAAAAAAAAAAAATAAAATAAAATAAATAAATAAATAAAAAAATAAAATAAAAAATAAAATTAAAATTAAAAAAAATAAAATTAAAAAAATAAAAATAAATAAATACATAAATAAAAAAAATGAATGGTCAGAAGCATTGTATAACCACACGGCACTAGTAATTGAAACCGATTGAATACTGTCCTGATTGTGTCTCATTTCTAAATTCATTTTTTATTTCAAGTATTTGCCATACAGTACATGTGTACATAAATCTAGATTTGAGATTGTACATGTACGTACATGTAAGTATGAAGTATGTATATGAGAAAGTGTATTTCATTTCATTTTTCATGCAGATAATGACATTGATATGTCGATCCTGCCCACCATCACAGAATCTGATCTTCGGGAATTGGGCATCGGGAAGACGTTCGGAGAAAGGCGTCGGTTGATATTGGCGATACAGACCCCAAAATCTACACCTCTGAGTGCCAGCAGTAGTACTTGTAGCCGTGTGCAGATGGGCCAAGCTCCCTTGCCTTCCCGTCCAAATATACCTGCGAGCTACAGGGCACCCCTTACAATGCCAGAGGTAAAATATATCGGCTCACTTGTACTTGTGTTGTTCCATTGGGTCTTAACATGATCGTGTTGGGTTACAGTACACAAACTTTTGTGAACACATACTCCCATATTCACGAAAGTATGCTTGTTGGTGATACTTTTTTTTCTTTTTCTTTTCTGTCTGAATATCTTGTCATGTTATATACATGTAAACAGGAGAAGCATAATGATTTCAACACCTGCTGCCAAAATCAGTTTGACAGATTTTTCTGTGACGATAACTGACAGCTCCTATACATTATCAAAACTAAGTGAAAAATAAGCATGATTTATTCTTGTTGCATAAAAGTAAAAATTTACCGTTGCAAAAAGAAGGAGGCGCGATAGCTGAGTCGGTATAGAGCAGTGGTCTCGTAATCCATTGACCCGGGTTCGAAACCAAGTCGATGCGCTAGTGCCCTTTGGTAAGGCATTAATCCTCATTACCAGGTCCCTCAGAGAGGACCTAGACCCGTCGGCCGTCTGGTTGCTTACTTACAAGCATTTATGCTTTCTTAGCAGTCAGGTAAAATAACCACCACCACCAATGGTAGTTAAAAAAAAAAAAAAAGGGTCTTTAATGAGGAAGATTTATATCATTAGGGCTATTTATTTCTTCAGACAAAATCATTATCTGTACTGCTTTTCTTTGCTTTGATTTCTAGGACTACAACATAAGGAGCATTCTTCATAGCCATTACAAGGGAAGGGCAGTTCTTAGAGAGCTGGATACCGGAAGGATGCCATCTGTTATGAACAGGAGGGCCCTGGTGCAAGTGACGGTTGAATATCTCATTTCGAACGGAGGCCATTTGTTGTAAGTGTCTGAATTTCTTGAGAAGAAAAAAAATGGACATATAGAAGTATACAAATCCAGGGTATTTGGTCCTTTTGTGTCCCGTATGTTTAAAAGAATTGTGGTGCAATGAACGCCGATTGATTTTAAAAAGAGAGTATTAGTTTACAGCATTAATTAGGACTTGCAAATTTATACAACTGTCAGATATACTAAAATCTTTGATGCATGCAGTAACATACTGGACAAAATAGCATGGACGTGCCCAAATACAGTACCTACAATGTACATGTACATAATGCTTGCTTCTGAAGATGTAAAGTTGTTTGGCTGAAAGTGTGTTTGCGTGTATGCTTTCACTGAACATGTTAACTTGTTGCTATTCAGTTCTGGCAAGTTCAAAGTATTTTGCCAAATATCTTACTCGTGTCATCAGAGTTTTGATTATACCAAGTGGTTCTATCAATTTGTCAGCTGTACTTTATGTACATGGAGATTGGGGATCAGATCGATTGGTAACAGGTAGGACTGCAAATGGCCAAATAACTTTCATTTATCTGCAATTGTAGGTGGCCATAATGGTACTTTACAGCACTGTTCCTCTGGTTCCTTCCTTACTTGTATTTTAGAATAGTCGAAAAGACCACACAGAAGATTATCGATCAGTAGAGGCGTGGACTAGTGGCAAAGTCACCTGACTGTGGATCGCGAGGTAAAGGGTTTGAATCCTTGTCTCAGCACTAGCATCCTTAAGGGAGACATTCATCTACATATGCTTCTCTCTGCCCAGGTCTAGGGACAAATGTAGACCAATGCCTTGTAAAAAGCTTTGAAAGTATCACTCTAAAAGCTAAAAGCTGGGGATAATGATATAACCAGTAGCCTAAGGGTATATTTGTATAGTAGCTTTGAAATATACATGCAGTTATTATTATCTATTATTTTGAATTGTCTTCATATACAGGTACCCAACCAATGAGCAAAAGCACGCCTTGGCATTGGCAATTGTTTACCAGTTTCCACGTATGAGGAACAACCTACGGGGGGAACAGGGCTATGTAAGTTTGAGCCGTACCACGTTCTTGTTTGTGTAGGGGAATACTACTACAATAATAATAATAATAATCTTTTAAAGTCCACTCCAAATTTTATTAAGTTAAACCGAAAAATTGATATTCTTTTTGCCCAATTGATCGTGAGCCCGGCAGCCACTGAGCAGCGCCAGATCGACGTTGCTCTATCCCTTATTGTTGAACGCCAAACAAGGTAGCAGCAACTCCCGTCTTTTAACGTATTTTGGTATGACGCGGCCGGGGTTCGAACCCACGATCCCCCGGTTGTGAGGCTGACTGACTGAGCCAACACACGGGTACCCATTTAATACCTGGGTGGAGAGTACTACTACTAATAACAATGATAATAATAATACAAATACAATTGCTGATAATAATGATAATAAGGACAATAATAATGATAATATTCATTATTCATACAGTAAAAATAAAGTGAATGAAAGTCAGTGCAATGTACCAAGCAAGATAAGAACCTCCTTAGTCTGTTTCTTTAAAAAAAAAAAAATTGAGCATATGCTGTGACATAATGACTTGTTTACACTTTTTCCATTCATTTATGTATGGGGGTGGGGGAGCAGACTAAAGTATTAAAAGAGCTTGTTATCCACATCATTTTGTTTATGGTTATTGCATCATGGCACTTTTGCAGGTATTTCTCCACGCATTGCCAGATTAAACTGTAATACCTGTTTGTGCTCTCTGTCTGCAGGAGTACCTTTACTATAAAGGTCATGGCTTTTTAGAGTACCGTCTGAAGACCCTACGAACAACAGCTGCACGTCGGAAGGCCAGTGCTGAACTATGGGATCCTGTTCATCCAGAAGGAATGATGGGAATGGACTTGATGGATTCTGATAATCAAAGTCTTGGTGATGATATTCATGGACAGATTGATGATGCTACCACTTCAAGTTCTCCTAAAGACAATGGTGAACCGCATGAAAGGGTAGAAACAATCGCCCTGAAATCCTCAGATCAATGGGCAGAGGATAGCGCCTTTGCACAGATGGACCAAACTCCAGATCCTCATCCAACTGGAAACGATGATGATTGTATGCTAGTTGAACCAGAGGATATGTTGAAGTCACACTCGATGAAATTGGAAAATCAAAGTGTGCGTGAGAACATTCGTGTTAAGCTGTACAATGTTTCCCAATCAACAGGTCAATGTGTAAACCATGTTGAATGTCCAAAAATGCTGGATATACACCCTGGGAAATCTCAAAATAAAAGTGCGAATGCAAACATCCATGTTCAGTTGGGCCAAATTTCACTTCAAAGTCTAAACCGAAATTATGTTGAATCACAAGACACGTTGGAGACACCCTCCCTGGAGTCCCCATATCAAAGTGCAAGGGACAGTATTCATAGAAAGATGGGCAGTGGTTATCATCCAAGTTCAACCGGAAAACACATTGAACCTCCGCTTATGATGGATAAACACGCCAGGACATCTCAGAATCGAAGTCCAAATGTGAACAGCCATGTCGAGATGGGCCATCCTTCCCATCTGGTTTCAACCGCAAACAACGTTGACTCAGAAATGTTGGAGCGGCATTTCTCGAAATTTCGACATCAACATGGAAGTGATGACATCCACGTGCTGCCTGACCAGACTTCTCATCTGAGGCAAGCTCCCAGTGCAAGCATTGATGAGGAAGCAAGTTGTTACAATGTAGCCCCATATTCAAGGCCAGAGGTAGGTTATGTATACATGTATTGTTTTGTGGCTGGAAGAAGGGCAAAGGCGCGTTGTACTTTGGGTTACTAACATTAAGCAGAGGCAATGTAGCCCGGTAATCTCAAAAGCCACCCTAATTTATATGTAAACTATATTTATATCTTGCTAGGCCTGTAAACGATCATCGGATCATGGGCCAATCTTGAGCCGATCAGGTGAGATCGGATAACAATTTCCAATCGCTGATCAATAAAAATGATCAGAAAAAAAAAATTGGCAATTTTTTTTATTATTTTTTTTAATGCTAAAATTTTTCAAGTTTTTGGCTATCAAATGCCTTTAAAAAATGCATACCGGTAGCTGGGATTATTTTGTCATTAAGAGTTGTTGTAGACCATGTTTGTTGATATTTAGTGCCTTTTCATGACTTTGAAATTAATTATATTGGTCCAAGAAAAGAGGCAAAACATGCAGGCCGCCATCTTGGATTATAATGTACCGATACCGATCACAGGTGCGAGGGTGCCGCTCCGATCTTCCGATCCGATCAAAGCCCCAACTTACAGGGTAATATCTTGCCTAATATTTTGTCTACTGATTATTGGAGACCAAAATGTCAACCTCTCCATTGTTCTGCCTAAACAAATCATCATACTTCATTCACTAGGAGAAAAAACAGAAAAAACTTCAATCTTTGTGTGGCTATTTCTCAATTTCAATTCATGACCAAAAACTTTTCTTCTTTCTTATTTTACACTATTACAATAAATTTTATGGAACCTACGGGTTGACCCTTTGGATTACATTTATAATTTTGGATTTAAAGATAGGCCATAATCTCATCTGCTTGTATTTTCTTATCATATTTAGCACTACAACATAAGGGGAATTCTTAAAAGCCATCCTAAGGGAAGGCTAGTTCTTACGGACCTGGATTTGGGCAATATGCCATCAGCCAAGAACAGGAGACTCCTGGTACAGGTGATGGTTGCGTATCTGGTTGAGAATGGGGGTGAGAAGTTGTAAGTATTTTTTTTTTAATCTCAAGAAACCTGAAAAAGAAATCTAAAAAAGAAATCTAAAATATTATGCATGTATATTTCCATGAAAAAATCATGCAGACAATTGCGTCCAATACATGGATTTTATTTGAAATCTGCAAAGGACCAGCTGCAGTTGGGAAGTTGTGACCAAGGCCCCGTCTTACAAAGATTTGCAATTAATCCAAATCAATTGCAAGTTCTCCAATCAATGGCAAGTTTGCAATCTCCCATCTCTTATGTACATAGTTGCGATTTATATCAACTCTTTGTAATACAGGGCCCAGGGCTGTCTGTACTTGTAGCTTGCTTATGACTATTTATTATTGAAAAGGCTCCACAGATGACCATCATTCTTGTCTTGTCTTCATGTACAGGTATCCCTCTGTGGAGCAGAAAGAAGCCTTGGCAGTAGCAATTGTTTCCCAGTTTCCGTGTACAAAGGACAAGCTTCCAGGTGCAGAGGGTCATGTAAGTTTAAAGAAAAAAAAGGCTCAATAGCAAGTTGCATCCATCTCGAGTATGAAGGGGTCTCTGCATTTTATGTTCCTATACTTCACGGACACATGAATATCAATAAATTAATCATGGGTTGTGGAGACATGCGAATTGGGCACACAGAGAAGAGGCATGGGCCAGTAATAAATGATAATGATGAATCTGGATTTATTAAGTGCTTGATACAAAACACCATGTCTACACGCTTTATAAAAATATTATTGTTACCCTGGTCATGACATTCACAAAAGTAACTAGAATATATATATATATGATTCATATTTGCCTAGCATTATCTTGAGAGCATGGCAATGGCATCCTTGAGGGCATTTGAACATGAATAACAGCTCAGCTATTGTAATATCTGATTCTGCTTGTGCTCTTTGCCTGCAGGAGTACCTTTACCATAAAGGTGGTGGCTTTTTAGAGTTCCGCCTCAAGACCCTACGAACTACAGCTTCGCGTCATAGGTTAAAAAAGAAATCTGTTCAACCGCACGAAATGGTGAAGATACAGCCCCTTGGATCTCCAGGTGAAAACATCAGCATAACTAAAGTAGTAGAAGAGCAAGAAGAGCAAGATGATGCGAGTTATGACTGGGAACCAGGTGAATCGGAAAATACGATGGCCATCAAAGCCTTCTTCAAGGATACACACTCACATCGAACCAAGTGGATCCAAGATGGGGACATGAGTATCTCGGACATCATAGCAGTGTATCCCTGCTACAAGGATGTGCCAATCCTGGTGAGATTTGATTTCTAAACTTCTGGGGGCTGTTCCTCGAAACCTTCATACGTCTAACTTCTTATATGTTATAACATGCATTTCTATGAGATGTCCACGAACTTAGGTTGATGACGGTTTTCAAGAAACTGGCCCCTGTTTACTATGTTCACCCACTGCCTATGAGAACTGGGAAAATTCTGTATAATGCTGTATTGGAATAAGAGTATTTGTTCGTCAATGGGTTAAAGAGGACACTGTGGTAGCACATTTGCATCAAATTATATGGCAAATGAAACACTGTCATGGCATAAAAACGTTTTGTACCTAGAAATGTATACAAATCACAGAATGTTGTCTCTACCATTGCTTTAACTATTTACCACTCAAATGATATTCCTGTGCCACGCTTTTTATTGAAGAGGTAGTATGGCTGGGTCCTGTTATACATCTTGTATGGATTACTCGGCTTGGTACACACCAACTAATAAGTTTAGTTCACACTAGGGGCCGTTTCTCGAAACCGTCATAACTACAAGATCAACGACATCTCGCCACTGTCACGCAACTTGTCAGCTAAGTGTTTCATGAAGCCGTCTTTGCCAAGATGAGCGACAACTTCCGCGACAAGCGAGTTGTCACTGCTCCGAACCTGTCATATCTTTTTAATTGCTGTAAAGCGCCATCACAAGTCAGTTTGTTGCCATTCCATGGGCCGCGAAATGGACGATTAGTTTCACTATCATTTTGAGAAAAATATAGACGAGTTTGGTACGTAATTCTCTGGGATGCGAAATGCAAATGTACAAAAGTGAGAATACAAATTATACAGATACTTTAAAAAGCTTAATATAAACATTAAATCACAAATCATTAAACTATAACATATAAATAAGAGCGGTAAGAATGTTACACACCGTTTTCCATAGTCGATCCATAGTCTTTTCTTAGGATACCGTCATACCTTTGGGGCCTATGTGCATTATTTTCCCTCTCTATTTACTTCTTCCAAATTATATTTTCAATATCAAATCAATTATATAACGAGTATTTATGAGACTCTAGAATAAAAAATGGCTGAGAAAAGACATTTTGCCTAAAATTCCTCGTCACAATAAACAAAAAAGTACGTATTGATAAACTATCACATTACGGTATCCTTCAACTAACTTTTGATTCGTCTGTCGAAAAAAAACACTCACCGGTTTTTCTTCAATTTAAGAATCTTTACAGAAATATGCAAATCGTTTGATGATCTACATTTGATAATGACACTATTTATTATTTATTTTAGGAGAATTTATATGTATATATTTCTTTTTGAACAATTTTAGCCCCAAAACTTGTTTTGGGTTATTCGTGATAAATCAAATGGATCGTGACAAAGACTATGTTCTTGAGCTGCTAGTATCGCGATATATCGATATCATGTCTGTCATGGCTTTGTGGAACGGTTTATCCGCTTCATGACATCTCCGTAGGTCGCCGACAAAGATATGACTGTCATGGAGTTGGTTTCGAGAAACGGCCCCCTGGTATATTAAATGATTCAGATATGATTTATTCCGGTAGCGTCCATCTTGTGGATAATCAGCAAGTCAACAAAATATATGACGTCACAATGGATTACATATTGAACGCATATTAATTTATATATCGACAATAAGAGTGATATCGATAAAACAATAACATAACAGGTCCTAGTTTATGTACAAATATCAAGTGTAAAACTAAGCAGGTGATAAAGAGGGTAGTCTTGCAACCAATTAGGATTTGAAACGTGTTTGGATTTTTTTATAGCAACCAGTGCAAATCTTTCTTATAATTTATGCCTATTGTTTGTCCTGGCCGACACATTTGGCACACCTGCAGATGTGACAATTGGCACATGAAGCTGGGGAAAGGTTATGGTAATTATGTATTCTACATAAAAGTTTGTAAGATTTACATTACGATTTAAAAGTGTACTCACTTTGGTTGCATGATGTATATAAAGAAACATCCGTTTGGAGCCAGAAGGGCATTGAGTTATATTATTCATCACATATTTATCACAGAATAAACACACGTCTGGTTCTGAACAGATGATTATGCTTTACCACACGATTCATAAAATTCTTTGTATACAGATTGACTACGACTTCTCATTGAAGTATGGGGCAGAGGCTGCAAACTCCCTGATATCATGGCTGCCGGCATTTACAGAATCTGTTCTGGCCTTGGCAAAGACCAAGGAACGTGCATCTAGTATCCTTGAATCCTTCGGTGACAATGGAGATAGTATGTATTGTATACTCTAATAATAATGATGATAATAATAATGATAATAATAATATCCATAGTAACATTTATATAGCGCTTCGTACTAATGTTTGTAAGTGCTGTAATATTATTACCCTGGCATTAGCCAAGCAGCCTTGATATGGCGCTCTGGCATTCAAGGAATTTCTTTCTGCTGCATACCCATTTAAATCACCTGGGTGGAGAGTGGTAGATGCAGGTTAATGCCTTCCTAAAGGACATTACACTATGAACATGGCAGACAAAGAAAGCGGACAAAATATACAGTTCCTCAGGTAGACAAAGGAACATCCCTTCACTGCTATTATGTAAAAATGTGTGGAACAGGTGTCACATGCATATTCACCTGTTCTACACATTTTACATAATAGGAGTGAAGGGATGCTCCTTTGTCTACCTGAGGAACTGTATATTTTGTCCGCTTTCTTTGTCTGCTATGTTCATAGTGTTAGAACCACTGCAAATTTTGTTTGAATTTATATTTCTAGCTGTACACAAATAATTTGTATGCCTCCGCACATCAAAGGTGGTGATGGAAGCATTGTGATTTCGGGTTTTCCCTTCGTCTGTCAATCTGTCTCGCTCTCTCGTTAATGCGATATCTTAAAGATACTGTGTCCCTGTTGCAGCCAACAACAAATTCTGTAGAACTTTGCAGGAATTATGAATATGTCATGTATGTCCTATCTGTGAAATTTAAGCGTAAGCAGTGTCCTTATATTCAAATTATGCAAAGGAACCTGTTTACTTGCTAGACTTCACTGTCAGACACTATTGAGTAAGTGACTGGCTTTTTTTCTTCTTTGGTAATAACATACATAAAATGAGCAGTAAAGGGTACATGAGCATTTGTCTACATCAGTAGCCTAGTTCTTCTAATGGCCAAAATTAAACTGATTGAATATTTGCGCAGCATAAAACGTACGACCATTCGGTACAATGGTCGGAAAATCAGACTATTACTTACTGGCTCTATAGCTCTTAAGTCGATGCAACAACTAATAGTCATTATTTTGCCACTTAAAGACATTTTCAAGCCCCCCCCCCCTTTTTTTAGGGAAGTTCTAAATTAGTATTATCTTTTAAATGCCGTTGGAATGTAACCTTTTTATTTTTTGGGCCTGCAAATGGGACATACTGTAGTACCTTTAAGAACCACTAGAGATATTGAACTACAAACTTGATGATAGTGTGTATCACCATAAGAGACAATCTGATTCATAACTTCTTTTATATATGGGAAGGGAATGGGGGAAGGGTCATAAATTATCTCAAACTTTGATATTACTGCTTCCTCTTTGTTTAATTATGTTTTTGAAGGGCTAATTTCCATTTATTGACCTTGATGACAGTCAAGCGTTTAGAGAGCAGTTGTTTTTGCATAGGATAATTCTTTGTGTTCGGCACAATCATATTGTGCTGTACATACGGGTAGGGGGTGGGGTCCGTCAATCGGCCAGATTAGGGGCAATACAGCCTTTCCACAAAATTTAACAAGCTGATAAGGTTGCACGTGACACCCCTCCTTTTTTGTTGTTCCATAGATTCTAGAGGAGAGACTTTTACAGGGTTAGGTAATAGTTTTGTTCTTCCCAAAATGTTCAGGAATGTTCCTGGAAACGGAGTAACATAAATGAATATACATATATTATTCTTAGCCTCTACTGTCTTCTCCAGCCTATGTTATCCAGCATTTGAAAGGAATAGAAGATGTAACTTTTAAAAATCTTGTTGTCTCTTTTTCACAATACAGTCTACCTCTGCGCCCTGTATGTCCTACTGGAACTCCTGCCAAGTCCCACAGGGAAGGTCTCAAAAAAGCAACAGAAAATTGCCGGAAAAACTGGAACCCGTAAACAAGACACAACCAACCGTGTTTTTCAACATCATCCAGTAAGTGTACATGAAAGAGGAATAAAATCACAATTGTTTTGATTACTGATTGACAGTTTAATCTTCTTGGTTATGATGCTTCATTTCTGTGTGAAGCAAACTCATATATGGGCATGAATCTGATAGTATCATACAAATTGTGTCTCTTATATGTCATGAATTCAGATGCAATCTATTTGAAAACAATTTCTATTGCAATTATTGGTATGTTCAAACTTATTTCAAGGAAACATAATGGGCCCGTCATCTTGAAGTATTGTGTATACATTTTGTAGGCTATTTTGGTCATGTAATGGACTTTGGTAGAATGACCATTTTAATGTTCTTGAGAAATATCCATGAAATGAATATGGCATAACTATGTGAAAGCAGTCTCAAAGCTTGTCTTCAGTTTAAAAGAGAACTAAACCCAAACTACATCGATTGGTGATCTGAATGATCTTTATTTAATTTCTGTCAGACATGTTTATTCAATTTTAGAGCATTTACGGTATGACTTTACTTTACGTAACAAATTTGGTTTCCAATCGATAACTTCAGTAATGTTTGACGGATTCTAATGAAATTTGATATGAAGGTACATGATATCGAAATACAGGCCAAGTTTGATTTTGGAGTATGTAGGTCAAAGGTCATAGCTCGTTAAATATGCAAAAAAATACACATCTGGTTTCCGATCGATAACTTTAGTAATGTTCGACGGATTTTAATGAAATTTGATATGAAGGTACATGGTATAAAAAAACAGCCTAAGTTCAATTTCTGAGTATGTAGGTCAAAGGTCATAGCTCATTAAAAATGCAAATCTGGTTTCCGATCCATAACTTTAATATTGTTTGACGGATTTTAATGAAATTTGATATGAAGGTTCATGGTATCAAAACACAACCTAAGTTCGATTTCGGAGTATGTATGTCAAAGGTTATAGCTCTTTAAATATGCAAATCTGGTTTCCATTCGATAACTTGAGTAATGTTTGACAAATTTTAATGAAATTTGATATGAAGGTACATGGTATCAAAATACATGTACAGCCTAAGTTTGATATCTGAGTATGTCGGTCAAAGATGAAAGGTCATGGTTCATTAAAGATGCAAAAACACCTAATTATATATGTAAAAATGTAGTTAACTTCCTTGCCTAGTAATATAATAGTATAGTCCAATAGAGGTAACTTGTTCTGACGTATATAGGCCATTTGTACCCTGCGAGGGGATGCTATGCTTTGCGTTGACTTGTTTAACTTTAATCGCTGCATCACATCATCTAAACAACTCTCGTTTATTTATCACAGCTTGGGTTTGATGTTGCTCGGTATGTTGCCGGGAAGCCAGCGAGACTGAAACAGCCATTCCTGCTGTGCCTAGGGCCCAAAACAGCACCGGAGGAGTACTATATCATCGCAGATGATATGGCTATACCGGCGGGAAGCTCTACCCTTGAGGCTTTTGGCAGGCTCTTCAAGGCCTACTGTGTCTTCAAGGCGCATTTTGACAGTCGTGTCTTGATCTTCTACAATTTCTTTTCCTCTGTGGTGTACAAGGTGACAAACAATATATCTCCTCAAGTCAGAGCCTTTTATTTGCTCCTGTCCAACCAAGAAAATTAATAATCCCTGAGGGACCTGAGGAGAAAAATGATCCATGACTTGATGGACATCAACTACAAGGATTACATCTCACCGAAGGTAGAACGAACAAGACGGGGCCATGACCAACAATTCTATATCAACAAAGTCAGGACGGATGCACATGCATACTTATTCTTCCCAAGGACAGTTAAGGACTGGAACAGTCTCTCTCCCTTAATTGTAGCCCAACCTTCCTTAAATACTTTTAAATATTTGTTTATTTCCAACTTAAAGCCAGCACCTTAAGTTGGTGGCCGCACATGACGACAAACCTCCAGTTTAAACCCCTTTACAGTGCTTTTTGAGGAATCCTACAAAGTACCAAGTATTTTTTGTAGATTTTCCCTGACTCACACACATTTTTTGAAACCACCAAATGTTTCCAGGACCCATAATAAGGTGAAAACTTCTGTTTATTACTTTGTCTGTATCTACTGTCTCAAATGGTGCCAGCAGTCATTATCCTAGTCATATGAATATGAGTAGGAGGAGAAGAAAAATGTAATATCACTATTTTGAGAAAAACAAGAAAAACATCAAGAAAGTTACAATTCCTAGAATTTAAGATCTATACAAATATTGGAGAGACTCCAGTAGAGAGATTTTCATGATGACTTTGCCACTTATAGTATTTATTGTTGAGATTATTTTCTTTTTCAACTTAAAGAGAGAAGAGACTATTTCTTAATGATACATAATACGTAACTTATTTTTACATGTCTTCTCAATAAAATGTGTTTGTTCCACAGCTATTTAAGGTAGACATTTGTGTTGTGCGTATATAAATCTATTATATTCAATCAATTACGGAAGTGTTGTTGGGGGCAATACAAAGAAATACTATTCTCCAGAACTGATCTGTACAAATAGTTTTAAAAATAAATTGTATGTTCTCCTAAACAATATTTATGAATTACTGAAACTCATTGTGAAACTAATATTAGATCTGGTGATCATATTAACGAAACCTAAAACAAATTATTGCAAATGCCAACAATCATAAAGAGGTGCTAAATTCTGGAATAGTAGTGAAAAAGTAGTTCCACCAGGTATGTCATTCAACAGTTTCAAAATCCATATCAAGAAACGCCTGGTCAATAAATTATTATTTTATGAAAAACAATACCGGTAGTCTTTTGTGCAAATTCTTATCCACTGAAAAAGATTGCCAACCCTCTCCCTCCCTTATTTTATTTCTACTGTCACCATATTTTTTCACATGTCTTTGTATCTGTATGTGTTATTTTGTTTGTTTTATACTTTTATAATGTATGTATATATGTGCATTTGTCTTTTAAATTATTTTATAGTGATATTATTTTTAAGTGTATAACCTAGCCTCATGTCTTTCATTTTGCTGTATGGTTTTTTGACCAAATTGAAGATAGTTTCTTCAGAAATGACACAAATGAAATCAATTCCAAGAATTCAAACCTTGTAAGAATAAAAAAACCTAGAAAAACATACAACTTACCTAAAGTTTATTAAATGTACCAAATCACAACAGACACCACACAGAAAATCTGCATAGGGAACTAGCCGAAGCTCCATGAGATACATGTAACTTACCAATTGGAAGCAACATCTATTGTCGTCAGTCTTTGTGAATAGATAAGCTCTATTCCATTCCATCGCGAGAATTAATCAAATGGATGTGAGGGAATAGAGTTGAATGACGGAGAATGGCTTTGCTCCTATGTCACATAATCATAGAATTTTTCTAGATATATATATATATATATATGGTGTTATTGCTCCAGGATGAACATAGTCATTTAGAATCTTCTGGAATTTGTATGGTGTGGATGTGTAAATAATCATAAGGAAATTATGTATAGATGACTAGTAATCAGAATTCATAGCATGTATTTATGTCTATGCTAATCTATATATAATTTTCTACACAATAGGAGATTGTGTAGAGTAACTTTTCTAATTCTGTAATGTGTAAACAAGAAATGAAAACAAGACGTGACCTCACCTTTGTGTAAATATTTGAGTAAGAGTGTAGCATTAAAATGAGTCTATATACAGATCAATGGAACCCTTTCCTACTGGGTGGAATGATATGGAACTTCTCAGAGATTCACAAACCAGCCCTGATTGTTATACCTAGTTGTAGGTAGAAATTTTCTAGTCATGGTTTTAGATTGTTTAAAAGTTGGAAGCATGCACAAATTAGATGAAAATTTATCCGGATCAATATTGGTTTCGCTGATGGTAATGTAAATTAAAAATAAATATATGATAAGAAATCTTGTTAATGCTTCTGGTCCATTGTGGAATTCAGATTGCAACACTAAAATGGCAATCCAACCTTTGTAATAAGTTCATCTGTATCAAAGCAGAAATATAATAAAAATGGAATGACGAAAGTTTGAAATAAATCGGACCATGATATATGAGGGTTTGAAGTAAGAGATCACTAATTATTTACAAATCTCAAATTTTAAAGTACAATGTTGAATCAATTCATTGCATTTTAATATGTAAGGTGCCATCAATGAAAAGATTACATGACACCAGTGTTTTCATTTTTTCACAATTTCCATGGTCCATTTTTTAAAATGGAATCACATTTGTTAAGTTTCAAGAGAAAGGCAAGCTTTTGGTAATATTCCAAATTTCCAATTGTTTTAAATTCATTACCAACATTTTTGCACTTATAATTAAGGGTTAATAAGTTGATAAATGTTGGAATTCTGTGGTTATTTTTGTTTATTCTTGCCATTGATGTTACTTAATGTATATTTGACAATTTTTGTCCAGGGTGTAATAAAAATAATAAGATCATGCCCATTGATATAGTGCCTGTACTATAATTTAAATATACTCTACTGCCCTAATACAAAGTATCATATTTTCCCCCGGCTATAGCTCAGCCCCCATGATAGGGTGCTTAAGCAGTCAAGGAATTACTTCCTACCAGGTGCCAATTTAGTTCACCCGGGTGGAGAGTGGCTAATGTAGATTAATGTTGTACAGTATAAACCATAGCAAATAGTATATATGAACTTGTAAATTGTTTATTAGATTGTATTTATATTGATCATGTTATGTGTTTTGTTAGTTCCAATTGTTTTACACTATTCTGGGATCTGTGATGTACAAATTTTGTAAGAAAAGGAGATGGGAGATAGAAGAGCAACTGCAAATATATAGTGGCAAATTTTAGTAGTATTAGCTATAGCCTATATGAAATAAATGAACCTGCTGCATTGATCAGTTAATGATATTTGAGACTATTCCTGCGTCTGCATTTTATTTTAATCATGTTTCACATTTTGTTCCTCAATGTGTGTGTGTCGATGGAAGTGTTTGCGGTTACATGATTTTTGTTGTTGTTGGTTCCTGTCTCTTTAAGAAGGGGAATGGGGTGGGGCATATTTGTGTGGAGTACATGTCTCTTGATCCACAATAGAATCTAATCGATGGAGATATACATGTACCTACATGAATGTTGGGGACTATTCCCCGGACAAATAACACTGTTGTACTGTTTTAGACATAATGGTCCTCGTATGTGGAATGATTTAACTGATAAGCTAACATTATGCACAACTATATCATCCTTTAAAGGATAGAAAGAACTATGACCACTGTATTAGTTTCAAGATTTATCATAATAAGAGATATTATTTACTCACATTTTTCTTTCTTGAAATGTTCTTGGGCTTTTGATCTGTACTACTTTTAATCTTGCTTGCACAGTCATATCAGTTTTGAAAGGAAAACAAGTCAATAACTATAATTGAGTATACATCCAATTTTGTGGAAATCCACTCAAAGTGAATGTGGATCTCTCTCGAGTATAAACAGAGTGGATAAAGCTTGTGAGAGAGAGAGAGAGAGAGAGAGAGAGAGAGAGAGAGAGAGAGCTATATAGAAGCAGAATGATTTTCGTTTTGTAAACTCACTAACTTGAGGAAGAATGCCAAAAATAGCCCATACATTTTGCGATTATTTTGTTTAGTTTGCGAGATAGATCTAGGTCATACCAGGGAGGTGAGACTTACAAGCCCTGGTCATACATACAATATCATGGATATGAATGATATTGCGAGACCTTTCAATCATCGACGGGTAGATCTATATAAACTAGACGTGTCGTAAAATATCTCGCCTTTGTTAAATTCTTTTGAATTATATGAAATAAATAGATTGATGAAAACTAAAAGTGAAATTTCATACTGTTTGTATCTTGTTTAAAAGGTCATTATAAGATGATTCTCAAAGATCAATTAAGCCAAAACATTGTTTAAAGAGAGTTTTACTGCAACCAAAAGAAGTAAACTCCTTGAGCAAAAACTATTTCTATGCAATACGGATTGCAGACGGAAAAACGGACAGCTCTTCCAAAAATCTACACATATTATCAGATGTCATGAATGCCTCAGAAGATAAAAAGCAAAATGAAACGTTCGAAGATATCCTCAAGGCTCAAGAAAGTAAGTGAAAATGATTGACATGTATTTGATAATTAGTGGATCGTCAATGAGGTGCACTTGTCTGTGCCCTTCCCTAGACTCTAGAGGCAAGAGTGCGAGTACTGTAACGTTTATAGGGCTGTAATAACGCGGTACTGCGCCTGAGCTTCGGCGAGCTGGTCGAGGTGAATTAGCTGTCCTCTTCTTGCGCGGCGCGATACAGCCAACAACATTTGCAAATGTGCATGGACGCTTGTTCACAACTGTGACCAAATTTAACTCACATATCCCTGCTGTGACCATACTTTGGACCCGTAACTCCAGCGTGGAGATACCTTACTAGACTCTACTATAACACACCAAAAATCATATAAACATAGATCTACCACAGTTGTTCAAATAACAGTCATGATTTAAAATTTGTTATCTTTCTTACCACTAATGTTTCATGTGAAAACTGATAAATTTTGTTATCTTTTTTGGAGTATTTTTCCCAAGGCAAAAGTGAACCCTTTTAATTCTCACAGGTTTCGTGGCAAACCGCTGCACAATGCAAATGCATACCGACGGACGACGGTAGAGTAGGTTGGAAGTTTTCTCATTAAATTCAAGTAATTATCTTTCAATGATCATTTATGGTTGCAAACTTCACGCAGGCACCCCCCTTTTCAGCATAAGTCTGGTGCGTAAAGTCAATACGGGCAGATCTCTTTCTCTGTTACGAGCCAGAGATTTTGGGAACACGCATGTAGTCCCTCCGTTCCCGGAGTGGGGGGGGGGGGGCGTAAATCGCAACTTTACTCCTTATCATCAGGAACAAATGGAAGGTACATGTAGGCAAATCGCTACCACTCTGGTAGCAAAATCTTACATTTTGTAGACCTACTTATTCTTTGACTGATTTTAAAATGCTTTCGATGAGAAGAAAGAAGAGTCCACCAGCTAATGTTAAAGCCTCTGCAATATTTGTTGGTGCGGGAAGGGGTGATTTCGGATGCATTTTAGGGTTTGTTTACCTTCCACTCCTCGCAGGTCTATCAATATCATGGGCTTGGACCTGAAAAATCATTATTATTATTATTGTTGTTGTTGTTGGTGTTGATAAAAATGCAAAATAAAGATCTAATTTTTTTCATTTGCCAGATTTGTCTTTCTGGAGCTATCTAACTACTGAGCTAACCAGAGGTTATGTGCTTGAGAATGATGAGGCACGTTACATGCAGAAGAGGGAGAGGGTTTACACCTTCATACGCATCCCTAAAGAACTGGAAAAGGTGAGAAGTTCTTTATATTTTAGACTATCAGTTATACTATGCAGTGACGGTGAGAATTGGAGTGGGAGAGTAGCTTACAAGAACCTATCAATACTCTGAGAAGGTCCTTGACAATGTAGGTGAATATGTTGTTCAGCATAGTACATACAGGTCAAATCTTTATACTGGTCAAATCTATATACTGGTATGATATAAATTATGTTTAACAAGGGTCAATCAAGGGGGTGATGGGCTTGTATGTTTGGCCTGGCAAGGAAAATGTGCCGACTCTAAAGTGAACCATTTTTGTATGAAAATTGAATTTGAAGGCAAATTAAATTGATTTGTATGTAAAATTTGTTGATTTTATCATGGGAAATGTATTTTGTTGTTGTATTGATACAGTAAATGATAATTGATAGAATGAAATCACACAGATTCTTATTGTTGACATGAATATTGCTTCAAACACTATTCAAGTTTCAACCTGTTAATTATCAACTCTTCTCATTATGCATTCAAATAGACATATTTATTACCCTTGTTGGTGCCCATGTCATGGAGAAATTTCCCTTGATATATTTTCCTCAAAACCACCATGCTTGGTATAAACTATAAACATCAGGAACACTGGAAATTCTTATCTTACAATAGAAATGCTGTTACATATTAAGTAACCAAGGCTGGTCCAACTTCCCAATTTCAACCATCTGACTGCATTTTAAACACAACCTTGAACAATACCTGTACAAGAGTCATGGCCTAGTAGATCACTGATCAAACTTTTGCTCAAAATGTAATGGTTTGTAGTTTGAGTCACAGATGCAGATTTAAGATTATTCATTTCTTTATTAAACACCCCAAATGTGGGTTCTTCTGACAGAGGAACCTACCACATGTTCCAAAAGCATTCAATACTGCGTACTGATACCCTTTGACAAAACAATAATCCATATTTGCCACTCTCCAGTCTCCACCCAGGTTTAGTAACCGGATACCTGGTAGAAAGTTTGTTACTGAATGCTCTCTGTTGTATAGGGCAGCTAGATGTATTGTAGCTATTATTATTTGTTATAGCCTTTTTTCTCTCTCTCTCTGTCTCTCTCTCTCTCTCTCTCTCTCTCTTTATAGATGATGACGTATGGATTCTTCCTGTGCATGGATGCTTTCTTGTTCATCTTCACTTTCCTACCACTGAGGGTGATCATCGCATGTCTACGGCTCCTCACCTTCCCCTGTTCACCAAGAGGGTAAGCCATCTCTCAGAGCGCATCCATTATTTTTGACTTGCATTGGGTGCCAACAGATTTTGGCATGTCTTACTAGTAGGGTAGTAGTTTACTTGTTGATGCATTCAAACTCTTCTTGAATTTGATAAGAACAATATAAACCAGATTTTTAATGCTCTGGCCGTTCTATCACACATCTCTGCGGTAAGACATACATGTATGTATATATTTAGCAAAGTTCTAGAGGTAGAGTTTGCAAAGCTCTTTATGTCTTTTTAAGACAAATATTTTGGTATGATCTTTCTGTTTGGTTTTTGTTGTCATCAACCCTGATGGGGTCACAAAACATTGTCTAGTGATAAAGGTTTGTTACTTTTATGATTAGATAAAATAAGTAAATAGTGGAAGTGTGGAACCTTCATGAACACATTTTTAAAGTAACCTGCATTGAATATTCATAGGCTTCTGATATGATTTCATCTTGCTCCACACACACAGTAGACCAAAGTGTAATATTCCATTACTTTCACTGTTTTGACTAGTTTCTTATCAAGAAATGGCTTCATTTGTTCTTAGGAGATCTCGGTTAAAGGCAGCTGAAATTTGTGACCTCTTGAAAGTGGTCATCCTGGTGGTCTGCACCTATCTACTGGACAAACTGGACATCTCCATGCTGTACCACATCGTCAGGGGTCAAGCGGTCATCAAACTCTACATCATCTATAACATGTTGGAGGTTAGTGTGTCCACAACTCTTACCAGGGCATAACACATTTGATTTAAAACCAAGCCTGGTGAATTTCAGACGAAAGAAATATACCAGGGGGTAAATTTTCCATGACGAAGGTAATAAATCTGTCAGTGCTTACTTTGAACCTGCCAAATTACTTTGGTCTGTAAGGCAAGAAATATCAGTATATTGTTTGGAAAGTGACTTCTGCAGGCCTTGATATAAAATCCCCTTTAAGTAGGAAATTCTTCTTAATTAGTTCATAGACTAAGGCATAGCACCTTGTATTCTCTATTACAAATGGGTTCAAGAATGTAGCCAATGAGAAGCGTCTAAATGGATCACGTGTGCGTGCATTAATTTTTACCTATGCAGAAGGAGTACATTTTGGTGATAACAACTCTCAATTTCTCGAGTTTATACTCATATTGTAGACCCATCTTATAAAACAAATACCGTATACACTAATGCACTCGCAAGCATATATTATTTGTATAAAAACGGCGATATATAAATCCAATTGTTATAATCTGTGTGTTCTTTGATCCTTCAACATTTGATTGTACCATATACATGTAGCTTTAATCAAAGGGGAGGGGGTATTTTGGCAATTAAAATCTCTTAAAATCACTTAACTTTCCAATTTCTGACTGTTTTGAAAATTTCAATTCCCTCGTCTTAAAGGTTGCTGACAAGCTCTTCTCATCCGTCGGGCAAGACATACTGGATGCGCTTTTCTGGACGGCCACGGAGAAACGAGACAAGAAACGCGACCACCTTGGTATCGTCCCTCACCTTCTCCTCGCCATCATCTATGTCAGTATCCTTTTCAATGATGGAAACCAGGGCCCCATATCACAAAACTTGTCATCAGTGACAACTGACAGTCTTTGTTATAAGCTACTGAAATCCTTGCTTCTGATTGGTTATCAGCAGATTTGTCACTGTTTGTTTTGGTCATTTGTCACCTCCTCCTCGCCATCATCTATGTCAGTATCCTTTTCAATGATGGAAACCAGGGCCCCGTTTCACAAAACTTGTCATCAGTGACAAATGACAGTCTCTGTTATAATCTACTGAAATCCTTGCTTCTGATTGGTTAATCAGCAGATTGTACACTGTTCTTTTTGTCCTTTGTCATTGAAAAAGGCTTTGTGAAACACCCTCCAGCTTATCACTAATAAAGTCCCATATTCTCAAAAAGCAACCTACATGTATGTTAATCCAGGTTTAACTCAGCTCTCTAATTCATAGAAGGTAAAGTGAATCCCCAAGTTCTATCTAAACTGCTGTAATTATATAACAATATCAATAAACAAAGTTAATTTAGTCATAAAATGAGAAAATAGTCTAATAGTGACAAGTTTGAAATTTTCATATTTTAGTTTAATACAGCATGATGGTGATTTGTGAAAGGCATCTATTAAGTATTATGAAATAATGCACCTTACCTACTTTTATCATTGCTAATATGTGCTAAAATCTGACAGGGATTTTGCAAATACAACTTAGGAGGAGCGAAGATTGTTAATATGGGGCAAGTTTTTCAATCCATTAAAATACCTAACTTGACCCCCCCCCCCCCCCCCATCTAATTACTTTATTTAGTTGTTTGCTTTTTCTTCAGTCTAAAAGAAAAACAAAACAAAAACTTACACTTAATGCTACATGTATCTATCAACTAAAATCAAAGAAATCTGCATATAGCCTTTGTGTATTTGCAGATACCATACATTTGCTTCAAGCTTCATTTCATTTTGATTTAAAAAACTGTAAAGTGGTCAGGCTTTACTTGGTTCTTTATTTGTCGTAAAGCAAGAAAATTTACATCCACCTGAGAGGTAATGTGCTATTAGATTTTCGTCAGTAATGTGCAATTTCTCTTAAATGTTTATCTTGTGCTTTTTAGAACATTGATGCATTTGCCACTCTCCACTGTAGAGCAAGAGATACTTTACATGTATGTGTTTGAGCCAATGGTCTCTACTTGTTGGCCACTTGGCTAGAATCATGCCAATTGTTTTTGGAAAGCCATGGCAGCCCAAAGGACAAGATAAAACAAGACAAGACAAGATGTAAAATACAGGAATCGATTGGTGTTGTTCTTTCTTTCATAAGTACCGTTTTAAGAAGTTTTGTTGAAAGAAAATGTCTTTAGACCTTCGTTTCTAATTTTAAAGCGTAAGCTTCCTTGTAGGCTTTATGACAACAAAAGTGATACCGGTAATCTGTTTTCAACCCAGTTGAATTTTTGCTAGAGAAACACAAGAATTGAAAATAGATATAAGGTTACTGTGAATGAATTATTGAAGATTGTTATGAAGCAACCTTAACACTGATCTGCTTCTGCAATCTTAGTTATTCACACTGTCCTAGTCTTATTTCAAACCACCACCCTCATCGTCGCCTTCAACTCTGAGAAGAATGTCCTTACACTTCTTCTTGTTAACAATAATGTAAGTCTGTGAAGATTTATGAGGTTTGTGTTTCAGTAATGACATCACAAAGGAGCTGATACATGTCCATGCGCTGCATTTGTGCCTACTCTGCCTTTCAGCTTGTGAAAAAACATACAATCAGCATTTTCCATGTGCATTCCATCATGGCTCACTGATACGCTGGACGTATTGAATGTGTCTACAAATCTTGTTGTAGCAAGTAGCGAAACTCTTTGCCACTCTGAAATTCAAAACAAATACTGGGAACTTGCTTTACCGTTGAGAGATCAGGGCCCATATTCATAAAAACTTACTAAACCTAGTTGTCATACCAACTATGTACTCTAGCCCATGTAATTTGTTGACAACTAGCTTAGTTAGGTTTTATGAATTGGGGTCCTGAAAGCATTCAGTCATGAATTTATGATTTCAAAAATTATTTCAAATTCCCATGAAAACCCACAATTGTATGTTTTGTAATGCTTCCAATGCATCCAAGCCTCAAAACAAACAGAATGGGCTACAATTAACCGTACATAAGTGCATACAAATTTTAAGCTTGAAATCAATGAAAAAATCAATTCAAAAGTTGAATTTTATATGAAAAAAAGTTATCTGTACTCTCCTTAAATGTATACTGATAACATGCAGTCCTCCACACCATTCTAGTTTTGTTTCAAGTCACCTGTCTCATTGTAGCCTTCAACTCGCACAACAGAGCATTGCTGACCATACTGCTTTCTAACAATGTAAGTTCTTTGCACATAAAAACAACTGTGTGTGAGGCTAGACCTTGGCATGGCATCATGCTCGGTTTTGCAGTAATTAATGCATGCCGAATTGTTTGATAATGATTGTCACGTAGTCTGCAATGTGAAACATGATAGGTTGATATAGATTTTTGTACTATAAAAACATGCCAGTGGCCTGCTAAATAGCAACAGATATTATGTTAAAGCATGTCTTATATTTTGATGATCATATTATCTTGATATTTGTATTTCTAGAAATGATCTTTTTTGGCATGACAATTTATGGTTATTAATCGTGATAGTGTTAAACAATCGGAGTGCTTGTATATTTGCTGTGCAATGTTCCTATTAGTAGGTATGAAGTAACATGAATATTGAAGTTGTGTGAAATCCAGTGTTTTGGGTTTTCTTGCTGCTGTGACAGTTTATTTTCTGATTTTCCTTGAGTTTGGTTGACACCCTGAGCTTTATATATGCCATCTACATGTATGTTCCTCTGCTGTTTTGTGTTTTATCAAAAGGCTAGAATTAGGTGTGGTTTCCATCAACATGTACATACCTCTGCTTTTTTTGTTTTATCAAAAAGCTTAAATTCTTTGTGGTTTTGCTCTTCATATTTTTTCAGCTTTGAGTCATTCATTTCAATTGATAGGCCTACATATGAAAACATTACAAACAGTGTTCAAATTATTTTAAAACTAGGCAGGACACTTGAATTATACATAAGACCTTCTGGAATGCTATACATTTACAGTATGCTTATGATATGAGATATTGTAATACTTGAGGTTAATACAAGCCTTACAAGGTATAAATATCAGATGAGCTTTTCCATCGTGTTAGAGAAGAGTCTTAGTATTGTTTGCACAAGAAGTGAACTATTTTCTGTATTGGCCAAATCATGACATCCATTTAATAATCTAATTACTATTTTGATGTAAGATTGTAGGACTTTGTAGAGCATATATTTTGGCAACATCAGCAACATTTGGCAACAATTACATTTTGAAACCAAATTTTATTATGAATTACATGTGCGTATACTACCAAAGTCCTTTTGCAAAATGCCTCTTACTTGCTTAACATAATCCACTATTTACGGTAATACCCGAAATAAGTTTAGTAGTCCCCAAAACTTTTGCCAGATTTTTTTTTTTAGTCAATATATTCTATGGTGAGATTAACGATTCTGAACTGTTGTAAATTTTTTTCCTCATGTGGAATATTAAATGGGTTAAAGTTGAAAACTAATATAAGTACCTGGCCAGGCATATAAACTTCCCCATGTGACGACCAATCATATAATTAATTATTTAGATGTTGACTTTGAAATTAATTGGGAAACTTGGGACAGAACATTCAAAATATCTGGCTCATGTATTTTCTTTTGGTACAAGTTAAACAATACAATGAGTCAAGGACAAGTTACTCAACAAGATATAATCCTGTTTCCTTACCACAACTAAGACTTTAAGTTCTGCGCTTCTTTAATATTAATGCAAAAATGTCTATTTAAGTACATTGTCCAATATTAGAAAAAAGAAAGAGTATAGTGGTTGAGTCTTTGAGATTACATTTAAATTGCAAACCTAAAAGGAGATCGAGGTTCTTGAGAGATGACTTTAAAATTAAAGTATATATAAATTGGCTCTGAACTACTCTCTAAGAAATACTAACAATTTGCAGTATCCATTCATGTTAGCATTAAGTTTTTCACTGACTTGCCCTTGACTGTTACGTGACTACCCACTACCCTCTACTGCTACATCAATCAGCGCTTCATGCTATTCTAGCCATATTCCAAGCTACCACCCTCAACGTTGCTTTCAACTCCTTCAGTACGGCTCTCCTCACCATCATGATGTCCAATAATGTGAGTAAATAAAAAGAATTATCGCTTTCGTCATCGTCATTGTCCTCATCAGTATTTGAAGACATTGACACTACATGTAACGGGTGTCTGGGACGCTCAACCCTACTCCTTCCATTGGTGCACAAGGTTAAGCGTTTTGGTGTGCCTAGATCCTCCTGGGAAAGAACTTAGCTACAATCCTTCATCAGTATTTCAATACATTGGGAAGGGCTTGACACTAGCTGTCAGGGTCTTTACACGCACCCCCCCCCCCTCTCCCCCCACCCCCAGTCCTCTTCCCAAAGGAGTTTGGTGCAAACAGACTCTTGTATTAAAAGCATCTGGAATCTCCCAGTATAGAAGCTTTGTGAAGCCATTCATTGGGAGGTCTGTGTTGGCAGCTGACATCATATCATACGTATCATCCACTATAAAAAAAAATATATACATACATCTGCTTTTGACCACTTGTATACAATACATATATACCAGTTGCAATCACAAAACATCATCACACAAACTGTTTTTTTTTAAAGCATTTTTTAGAGATTAATCTCTCTTATTGTTTTCATTGCTTCTAAAGACATAAAATATTGCTGTTCGCTGTGAATTGATATTAGGAAGAATTGTTTACTTTTATTTTAATGACTTGGCATGATGTGAACCTTGTGCATGTTTACGTTCAGATTTGTCGTAAAACATTTTAGATTTGGTGCATTGATGGAATAACTGGAATGGAGATGTTGGTATTGCTTCATATTGTATTATATGTCCTTTGAAATGGTGTGCAAGTCAAGGGGATGTTTGGTGCTGTGCTGTGTTATATTTATGTCACAATGCAATGAAAAGTTTAGTTGCAGTAGCTCTGTTGTACTTTGGTTTACTGGAAATAAACATCCTAATGTTCCTTTTTATGGATATCTTCAGCATTTTGTTGATAATTATTGAAAATTTGACACTTTAATTTCCTCTAATTTCTAGTTTGTGGAGCTGAAAGGAAGTGTCTTCAAAAAGTTTGACAAATTCAACCTGTATCAAATATCTTGTTCTGGTGAGTATGTATAGTAAAGTGGTATGTAGTATGTTATCATTAGTGGAATACAAAAGTACAAAAGTATCATATGTCACAAAATTGAAACTTGATCCCATTTGAGTGATGTCTGGCAGGCCAGCTGCTATCTTTCTCGTAATATTAATGTGATATGCTCCAGCTATGATGATACATGTATTCTTGCTGGTTACTACTCCAGAACCGTAGTATAGAGAGGGCTCTCTGTTGTGAATCATTACGAGCACTTCCATTGACTTGTTGATTAGAAGAACATGTTCAGACATTATGTATTTAGGTCAACATTGAAATACCTATGATTTGTCAAATATATTTGTGGAGAAGGGCAGTGAAACAAATATTTTATTAATTTCCCCTTTCGCTGCTGGCTCTGATTGGACAAATTCTTTAAAGCCCCACTGTCCTACTTGTAGCTACTTGCTCCCTCTATACAGAAAACTTCCCCAATCAGTGCCTGTTCATGGTCCCCCATGATACTCTATTTCTTATGTTATTTGAGAGCTGAGTTGATGAGATAGCCCCCTTTCAGTGACGATGCTGTGTGGTCTAATCCCTCCTAGCCACACTAGTGTTGATAAGCTTTAAATGATATGACATACCCATTTATTATTGAAAGACCTCGTCTCTCCTACCTAAATGCAATCCCATTTTTTTGTTTACAGCCCATGTTATTACTTGGGCGCCTGGTATATTCAATTGTCCAGCCTTATTGGCTTTTTACTATCATCCATGTGTACTATGGTTTACACTTTCATATGTTCTTTATATTTTGAATGTTATATCAGTTTATATGTAATTTTGACTTCAATATCTGTAATGATATTCCATCCTTTATCTTTAGTATGTATTGTGATGATGATGGAAATAAATGTCAATTCATTCAATTCAATGTTGTAACCCATATTTATACATGTGTGGTAATTTCCAAAGCAATGTTGAAAGGTATATAGAATAATATGTCAGTATGGATTTGCTATAAAAAATGAAATATCATTTTAGTACTCATATTTCTCTCCTTCTCTTTTCAATCAATCACTGTAGATGTGAGAGAAAGATACCACTACATGGTTCTTTTGTTTTTTGTGGTGCTGCGCAACATGGCCGAGTTTTCATGGAGTTTTGGTGAGTCTGGTGTCTGATGTGTTTAATAGGGTGGAAAGAAGGGAAGTCACACATTTGTGTGGGTGATTCTAGTTGTCTTTTAATCCATTCGCAAGCTTCAAAAAGACCGAAAAATCTTGAAATCTATGGTTGGCTTTTTCAATGATTTTTTTACTGTTTTTTAGAGAGAAAAAAATGTTTTAAAGATTTCTGATCGACCGACCCATGTTTGGCACCTAAAGGGCAGTACATCATCTTTTTTTAGGCCTACCGGTAATGTAAATTAAAGTAGAACCTGGAACAAATTTCTTGAATTTGTGCACTTTTGGGGATAAAGTTTTAATTTTGAGGAAAAAAATGAGTAAAAATCCAATCCTTCTTGAACTTGTGACTTTTTGCAATTTGTAGTGGTAAAATTCATTGCACGTACAACAGGTTTTAAAAATCAGCCCTACATGATTTTTTACTGATTTCATTTTTGTTTGTTTGTATGGGCTGTATGTGTAATTGTATTCCCTGCTATATAACTGTTTGTGTTCTACAACACATTTTATTTTATGCTACATTTTCCATTCCGGTTGTGGCAATTTTTTTCGATTTCATCCGGCAAGTAAAACTTGTCCATGCTTTCTTTACTTTGACCGAAGTTGATGATTTCTTTAAAAAATGCACTTTTCTTGCTTACTTTTCACTTCAGATCACTTTTGCAAGATGCTCCCTGACGTTTTAATGGTTCTGAGTGCAGAGGTCCTCATTGACTGGGTCAAGCATGCTTTTATCAGTAAATTCAATGCCCTTCCAGCATCTGTGAGTAT
The DNA here is from genome assembly GCF_000002235.5 of Strongylocentrotus purpuratus. NCBI lineage: Eukaryota > Metazoa > Echinodermata > Echinoidea > Camarodonta > Strongylocentrotidae > Strongylocentrotus > Strongylocentrotus purpuratus. The sequence goes on along the minus strand of NW_022145600.1, from coordinate 23,975,480 downwards.
ATGTATATAAAATATGGTCCATTTTGACAAGAGAAAACAAGTGACTCACCTGAAATATGTCATCTGTTTGTGGAAAGTGGAAACATGAAAATCATGTACAATATGATGAACATGTATGGTTAATCAGAAAGAATTGTCAATTTTGTACATTTTACATGTATGTGAAAGAAAGCACCAATTGTTTGGAAGGCTTTGTCTTTTAAAGACTTACAGCTGTCTTGTTTATTATCGTTTAAAGAAAATTTTACTTGCTGACTTTTATCAGGGTTTTTGCCAACAGAATTCATTTCATATGCCAACTCTCATTCAAATTTCAGCAATAAGGACAGTATTCCGTCATTCTTTCTCTGTTTTTTCTCTTTATTGGTATTATTTTTTATTATTTTGCTGTTATTATTATTGTTATTGCCGTCGTCGTTGTTGTTGTGATGATAATGATGACGATGATGATTATTATTATCATTGTCACTATAAAACCTTATTTTATTAGGTGATTTCATCTGCATTGTCAATGGCATGTTTTAAACAGAACACATTTTATCTTTTTCCATTTAGTGTGTAAAGCGTAATTACTGTATAGATTCCTTCCTTTACCCCTTGTGGGTCACCCACTGTTATCATTTTGTTTTTCTCAGACGTACACAGAGTTTCGAGCTAGCCTTGCTTATGATATGGTTATAAGCAGAAAGAAAAATGTGAGTACAGCATAAAAATACTAAAAACTTACAAATGTTATAATGCTATATGTTTGTTATAATGCCATATTTAATGAACAAAACAGTGAAAAATGAAAGTTAATTTCATGAAACAGTGATATGTGTCTTATAGGCTGTATGGAAATTAGTGAGTTGATGATGTCATCCCCTTTACTATTCTTCATGTATTTTGTTTATGATGTTCAAGTACCTAAACAAATGTTGATCCATTATTCACCATTCTCCTGCAGTATGTCTTAATTTTATTTGTATTGGATGCAGTTTTCATATTGTGAAGATCACTTTTGAATTTGGTGAAGGGGGCCTAGAGGCAATAACTCATCTCCTTTTACATAGAGTTCACACTCCCTGGCTCTTAGCAGAAAATATGTTAGTCTGTGATGATAAAAATCTTTTCTTGCCCATTTGTATGCTGACACTGCATGGAGGTACATCGTCTAACCGTGTTGTTGACCTACATGTGTACATGCACTACACTTGAGATGATCATCATCAAAGTCATTTGTGATTAATTATTTCCCCCCCCCCTTTTTTTTTCAGGCTTTCTCGGACCATTCCGATCTGGTTGCCAGGAGAATGGGCTTCATCCCCTTACCACTGGCATGTGTGGTTAGTATTATCATATCCATTTTATGCAATTTTCAATGGAAACCCCCATTTTTACTTAATTGATATTTTACAGTCTATGATCGGTTGTAAATGTAGAAGTACATTAGCCAAAGATGCATTGTTCAAAATTTGTTTAACAAATATGAAAAATGACAATGTTATCCTGTTTCCTAATTCATACTGCATACTTAAGAGATGGAAAATTGTAATATCTAATAATGGTGGTGTTAAAATATATATGTATATATGACTATCTCTCACTGTTTCCATGACAACCACACAAATAAATGCCACTTTACACCTTCGTTTCTTACACAGCTCTTTCATATTGCCCACAATTCTATTGATATATTGTCTTTGTATCAATTCATGTTCACAGGTCATCAGGATTATACGACAGACAGTGAAACTCGAGTGGAACACAGCAGTAGTGCTCATTTCATTCCTGTACTTATGGTGAGTTGAAAGACAGCTTTTGAAGAAGCATAGGAGTGGTCTCTCATGGGGAATTCAACACCATTTGTGTGTTTACCCAATGTTGTCAATCACCAGGATCAGCCTTGGGTTTCAAGACAAACAGGCCTTATTAAAGGGATCGTTCAACATTGTTAAATCTGAGATGCACAACCCTACATTTTATCAGTGTCTGTGATATGGTGTAATATTGAAGCCCTAAAAAAATTGCGCTTCAAAATCAAGAAGTGCCTCAAAAAAGTAAAAACCTTTGAGTGACCGGTTTTACCATACTCCTTTCCCCCAATAGACTGTAGTGTTATGAAAACTGCTTGTAAAAGTCATGGGGTTTCTGACTGACCTAAAGGTTGATAATTATCATTGCAGCATGAGCTAAATCGAGGATTTTTTAAAAGGATCTAAGACAAAGTTACCGGATCCCTTTAATATCTAATGCTTTGTATTTCCTCATCCACTCCCCCAAAAGATAAAGTCATTATCTCACTTTTCCCTCCCCCGAAGACTCCCTGAGAGATGAGGGGGTATTTTTGATAGGCCTACAGGTTTGCTGTGTGCAGACTTGAACACACTTATAATAGTATTTTCACCAAGTCTGGTGTCAGTGAATTATGGCCTTCTGCACATGGAAATGACGACCCACTCCCTTTAAGCTTTCTATTTAAAAGATACCTGACAATAATTTCATGCTTGCTTGGAATTATCACATAGTCATTTATGAAGTTATATTGCATACATGAAGACTACCAGTATTTTTTTGGTTAAATTGATACTTGTAAGAGTTCATTCACACCTGCTGTGGTAAAGCGTCAAGGGTTTTGTTTTTTGTGTACTTAATGAATCGCAAGTTGGAATGAAAAAGTAGCTGTATGAATCGGTGGTCCTATGCAAACTCACTTACCTGGGTGTTATGTAAGATGCAACAATGGGAGGTGCAGGCGGTACACCGCTGCAGCTTACCCCGGCATACGTGTATACGAACAAAGCTGTAGCCACGTTTCTGGCCTACACTGTATGTTATCGTATGTTGTCGGTGATTAAGAAAATAAATACTTCTTTAAGGAGCATTGACTCTTGATCTTGGTATCGATGAATTGAAAATTAAATCAGCTCGGGCACTGGAATACTCTTGGCATATGTCATTTATATTACATGAGAACAAAGAGTCATCATAGACTATGACCTTTGATCAGGAGCTCAAGACTGCCTGGTTTGGGAGTTTATTAAATCTCAGTCCCATGCTTCCAACCAGAAGCATATTTTATTGGTAAGGAAAACATACATAATTTGAGATGGACAGTCAAGGGTAAAAAAGGGGATGGTATGCTTAGTTCCATGTATACATGTGTAGAACCAGTTTTATTTTGTATATCACAGTGTATACTTATTTTTACATTTCAATATCATAAGGTGCATAATCTACTAGTCTGAATGAGGGCAAATGTTGTTCTATTTAGTTACTGTTGTAATACTTACGTTAGGATCTTGTCAGGATTTTTGTTTGAGGGTAGTTCAAAAGTAGATATTTAATTCAGCTTTTACATCAACGTAAAGCGAATAGCGACATATTTTGTATAATGCGCTATAGAAATATAATTTGTTATTATTATAAGAACTATCATTTTTCTCTTATATTCTCATCTTGTCCCCAGCCTTGTAGCCTTCAAAATCCTGCTGAGCATCGTCCTCATGGGCAAGGCTTGTCAGTATGTGAGAGAAGCCGGTCTCCTGGACCGATTACTCAAGAAGAAATCTGACCCACCGAAGTTCACCGAGACCGGCACCTCATCTTCATCAACATCAGCAGCAGCGCCGACAAAAGCCGCATCGGAACCTCACAAGCAAACGCAAACGGCCACACCACCGACGATAGCAGCTCTGAGGATGCCCTCTTGTGATCCTGGCCTGGCGCTCCCGTTGTCACCGACAACACTGCAGTCGTTGAGTTCGTCCAACCTGCTCGCGTCCGATAGCAGCATCAGTGTCCTGTCCAGGCACGTGGAAGCCGGAGAAGCAGTGAGGAGACCCAAAGGAGCCGTCTCACCGAAATCCCAACCGACAGATATCTCAGAGATTGACAGATACACGTTATGTGGCAATAGAATTGTATGAGTAGAGTCTAAGAATCAAATGCTTCTTTATTTTATATTTAATTGCTATTTATTGTGTATTACATCTCTCATCACTTTTGATGTCATGATATTCCACCTTTTTTTTGAAGGCCTTACAAATCAAAACTTATGTGAACACGTTGTATGATAGAGAGAGAGAGAGACAGACAGAGAGAGAGAGAGAGAGATTGCAAAGAGATGTGACGGTGCTAATTTAAATTTATTCTCTATGATGTTATTGCATTGTTTTATCCTTATACCGGAAAAAGGAATTTTTATGAAGACTCCTTTCTTGTTTTCATCATACTAATTGAAAATATGAAAATGATCCATCTCTTTTGTAAAATAGCCTCACAACTTAGTTGTATCTGTGTTGTACAGTGTACATACTCAACATGTTAACTAATCTACAACCAAATGTTGTTGTTGTCAAAGCAAATTTTAGAATAGGAGCAAATACAGATATACTACCGGTAAAGCTTTTTTCAGTGTCTTGCACTCAGATTGAATAGCAAGAATGAATACAAAATCAAAATCAGATGATGTAAACGGAAGCTAAAGGAATAAAGCACATGGAAATAATAGGCTGTGAGAGTTTCATTGAGGTAATCTTTAAAGAAAATGTCATTACAGCCCGTTTTTTTGCTACTCCAGTCAAGTTTTATCAACCCCAAAACTTCAGCACAATTACATATTACGGTAAATACAAATTCTAAGGCTGTTTCATGTCATGCCTCTCTAGGTTTATTCTCTCCCCGCTTTTCCCACCTAAACTATTAATTTAATTTTCAATTAATGAGTGATATAGTTAATGAGTGATAATGATATTATAATCATGCATACAGTATTGTAGATTTAACTTCCTTATTCACTTTTCTTGTGCAATAGTACTATAGATCTACAGTGTATATGTTTTCCTTATTTCTCCGGGCCCCGTCTTATAAGCAGTTGCAATTAATCACAACTTATTTGAGATTGATATTAAAGGAATAGTTGAGTTCTGTTGCAGAGGGCGCTACTCAAAATAATTTTTTGTGAGATAATGAAAAACTGAGTGTCAAATTTGAAAGAACATACAATTTAAACGACAAAATCATCTTTGTTTGATCAAAATCGGTTCAGAGACGGCTGAAATATCCACAAATATAACGATTTCTAATACTTGTGTACCACCACAAATATTAGATAATTTGAAAAGCTGTCGAAAAAACGAAATAGCGCCTTTTATGTCGTATTTCAGCCAATGCCGATGTTGGCTTTTTTGTTGGCATTTTCGTGTTTTGGGGTTATATTACACACAACCAGCCGGCCCATGTATTGTTATTTTTAATCAATTAATTAATTAACGGTCACCATATTTTGTTGAAAGTGGAGCTGAATTGGTATGATTGTATAGGCTAAATTTCACACAATTTTGGGGTCTTAAATTACCTTCATAGCAATTTTAGGTTCTAAAAGGGCACTAGAAATGTCGTAGATAAGAATAAGAGCAATAACCATGCCCTTTGAAGGTATTTGCGGTCTGAAAACATAACTCAACTATCCCTTAAATCGCAACTGTGTACATTAGAGATAGGGACTGCAAACTTTGTAAGACGGGGCCATGTGTATCAACAAGATTCCATAGTGAGCATGGTATGTAGGAACAGGGTTTGTTTTTTCAGATATTTACACATGCATCCTTGTTCACTAATACTCAATCCTGTGCTAATGTCCAGTAATGTGAACAAGAAGTCTTAATTATGTATGCCTTTTTTTAAACTTCCCCCTCTTAATTAAGTGCTGCATTTACCCCACAAAATACATTTTGAAGAGTAATTAATGTATAGTCTTCGGTTTTTTGCTCTTTTGTTTTTTTGTCTACTTTTGTTCTTTTTTGTTACTTTTGTTCCCTTTGTTGTTCTTTTTTCTTTCTTTGTGTGTCTTTTTTGCCACCATTATTGTAACTCCCCTTTTTGGAATCTGGTGCTACACATGAAACTACTGCTGCAGTAATTTGTCCATACACCTAGAAATTTCCTGCTTTTAATGTTGCTGCTCTGAGATTCATTATTTTATTTTAGGGGTTTGAAAGAGAGTTCTGTTGATTATAATAATACTCTGTTTAGGAATATCAAGTATCACATGTTGTTGATTTTGACCAAAATCGCAAAAAATTGTTTCTTCTAAAGTACTACATGTTTAATTTGATAGTTTATGTATGTATTATGTATGAGTATATCCATATTATTAGTATGCGTGTGCTTGATATACTGTCCCCTTTATACAAAACCTGGAAAAGTGTTCCACATAATGCTGTATTCCATTTTTTGAGTATAGATGGGTTCTTGTCCTTATCAATTTTAACCACCCTGTACATTTCATGCTCCAATCATTTGCGTGAAGAAAGGAAAGTTATCTTTAATACAGCAGTAGACACTTTTAAGCCTATCTATTGAACAATTATTTAACTGTTTTTTGTTTTGTTTTGTTTAGTTTATGTATGTGGAGCGACCGAAAGGTGTAAAATATAATGATGCCTGTACTATGTAAAGTCTATAATGTCTAATCAAAAATTAATTCTTGTAAATATTAGAAGAAATTATATGTTCTCTTATGATGGCCAAATAAAATCATCACTTCAAATTTTAACTAAATGCTGGTATTATCATTCAGTTATTTATTCAAGAATCTTGTCTTTTGCAAAAACATATAGCAAGAAAATATTGTGAATTTAAAAAAAAAATAATTCATTTTCACGCTCAATAACAAATACAATAATTTGAAGAGTTTATAGAAGTGACGAAAAGTGAGGAAGAAAAAGAAACGTGAGAGGTTTACAGCGGGTATAGGTCTTCAGGGATACTTTATTACAGACCGTCACAAGAATCAGTGGTGTTAATATCTTATTAATTAAGGGGGGGGGGGGGGTGAAGATCGAAATGGAACTTGACAAAAATGATCATACCCTATCTTTAACAAAAAGACTTGATAATAATGTAGTTACCAAAGTAAATGTCATCTATTAAGTTTAATCCCATAAGTTTAATCCCCCCCCCCCCCCCCCCCCCCCTGCATGAAGCCAAATTTCCTAAATATCTGAACCCACTCTACACCACTGCTAATAATTACCCAGGTCCTTTAAAAAAAAAGACTCGTCAAAAGTCTTTTTCATTTAGATCAATATATATTTGAAAACACAAAGTGCGATGGCTCAGTGGTAGAGCAGTGGTCTCGGGAGATCCCGGTTATGAAACCAGGTCGATGCGCTTGCCCCTTTGGTAAGTCATGAAAAAGTCCCTCGGAGAGGACTAAAAAGGCGTTGGTACCTTTGTTGCTTACTTACAACTGTACACATAAGTTTTAGCAGTGAGGTCTCTCTCTCTCACCCTCGGTCTCACCCTCCCTCATCTCTCTATATCTCTGTTCTTCAGACTCTCCATTTCTCACTCCTTTTCTGTACCACATCTCTTTTTCTCTATCAAGAAGTTTATCTAACTCTCAAAATTAACTTGACTTGATCCATTTCTTCTTCTTCTTCAAATGTTCCATGCATGCTTATATAGTGTAACCCATCTAGATACCTACTTCTCAGGAATGCTTGTTGCATCAAATGTAATAGGTTTTATCACTGATTGAAACATTAGATGGGTGATTTCAATGTTTCAGATGAAAAAAGAAAGAAATTTATTAAAATGATGATTCATGACGGCTTCTTTCGAAGAAGCCTGAGAAAAATGGCAGAATAAGAAAGGCATGTACTACAGTGCATCCCAGACAAACCGAAGCCGAGAATTATTGATGTTTTGTTATTTATAAATGACCAGCCATGCACAAAAAAGACAAAAGACTTAATGCATGGCTGATCGTCAATGAAACAGAGTTAAGTCTTTTATCAACTCTGTTTGTTGCTACAGCAAGCATCCAGTGAAAACGAATTAATTTAATCCAATTATGTAATTGCTAGCATTACTTTAAAACAAACAGAACTTTGTTATTCCTGGCTCGTTTTTCCTGATAGAGGTGTCATATGAAAGCTAGGGCAAGAAATTACTTTTTGGTTTCCTTTCTTCTAATTGCTTTTGATCACTCATGCATACAATATGCATCATATGAGTTACATTCAACAAAAGAGGAGGATCTAAGCTTTACAAATATGTGTCATTTATAATTGTGACTAAGTTGTAATAAAACATAGATAATCATCCTCGGTTTCATTTTTTCTGGGACGCACTGTATAATGAACAACCTGTCATTCTTGTTGTACATAAGTTTGCAATAAATTCATTCTTTGTTTCAAAATGAAACTGTTACCCTTTCCTTCTTTCATAGTTCTAGAGCACTATCATCATACTTAATGTTACGGAAGGAAAGCTGATTTAACAATTAACAATTTGAACGAGGGGAGAAAGAGAGAAATGTTGATTTCTTGTAGACAGATGTGATATATCATGGCAGAATATCATATTATTTTATTCAGAAAATATCAAATGCATGGTGAGATCATCAAACAGTAAATACTTTGATCAACAAATAACATGAATTAATAAATAAAAAGATTACATTCATAGATCACAAAATACTCAGCATTCACTGTAGATAACTGACCATTTCTAGCTACTTCACAAACAATCAATATACAAAAATACATATACAGTATATACTCAAATTCTGTGGCTATTGCCATTAATTGCACTATCCTTTGTAAAGAAACAACATTTAAAAAAGAAAGAAGTCTCAATTCAATTCTGGCTCTCACAGATTAATCTCATTTTGAAATTCATTTGCAATTCATTATGTTCTTTTGCTTTGTTTTTCATTTTGGAAAAAATAATTAAAAAGTCTCTTCACCAAAGGGAAGCCATATACCTTCTGAAAACAATGATTTTTTTTTTTTTTTAATGAATGGAAACGTTCTCTGTTGGTGACATGACAATCTTTTTGTTTTAGGTGATAGACTCAAAAAAATCTTCCAGTTAACATTTTTATAAAATGAATGAGATGCAAATTAAAGATAAAACAAAAACAAAATACTTTGTTTCTGATATGTCATATAGCAGACAACTACTTAATATTCTATATCCCATGATTTCTGCATATACATAACTGGGGCAAACATCAATGCTGCATTATTCTAATTACCGGCAGTTTTATTGAGGCAGTATTCCTGAGAAATTTTTATAATACAACGTATCCATACTGAACTCTCCAATTTTTAATGTGATAGGTAAATTGTTAATATCCTCAAAATAATATACGAGATGCATTATCAGAACAATGAGAAACATTAATTTGGAAGGAAATAAAAGAGTGTGTTGGAAAGGAATGTTTAGTGTAAGATCACATGATTCATCCGTCCGATCCCCCCTCCCCCTTTTTTTAACACCTTTAATAAAACGCAACTCATTAAGATATCTTGAGTATCCTTTTGAACATGTTTAAGCCCCAAGTAACTACTTATAGCTACTTGCGCCCTCTATATAGCAAACAATGCCTACCAGGGTAATCAGTGACCGTTGGTCCCTCATGGTCCCCTTTTTCTTATGTTAATTGAGAGCTGATTTGATGAGATAACCTATCAGTAACCATGCCGGGAGGTCTAATCCATCCTAACCAAACTAGTAGATAGGCTTTAAGTGATTATTCATCCAAAATAACAGTGAAATGCAAACATATCCTCACTTTTAACATTCCTATTTTAATAATCATAATGTTCAAGGCATTTACACATAACAAAAACATGTAGATTAGATGGCCAACAGCCTATTGTTGAAAATCTATTCCTTCATTTCAGTTTCATAGTATATATAAATTTGATGGAATTAAAGTGCATAGTTGAAGTTGTTGCCAAACCTATCCATGTATTTCTTCTGGTCAACCTTGCCCATGGCAGCAGCAACTCTCTTCACAGCTCCCCTAAAATGAGAGAGAAAATAATCAAATATTTACTGATGGTTCACATACATATACATGTATGACTAAAAATACATACTTTTAAGATTTATACTGAAATTTTTCAGAAGGTAATGAGATAAGGATGGGCACACAATTATTTCATGATTTTTCATGAGGTTTTGTTACAAAATCACACGACAGATTTTGACATAGCCTCACAAGTATTAAATTATTTTCAAACTTGGCTTTAGATGTAAAAAAACAATTTCTTCTGTAATACCATTTTATTCATAAGATTCTATATTTTGGCTTGCAACACATATATGTGCAGTTAGACATTTATTTATTTATCTATTTCTGATATTTAGACAGGGTGACTCATTATCATATAATGGTGGTCTTCGCTGAGGCCCTATTAAACATATAAAGAAAAATAGTTATAAAATAATTGAAAAATAAAAAGAAATTTGACAAGGAAGCTTACCTGTTCATGACGATCTTCTCCAGCCTATTCCTAGATGTCTTGTTGATCTTCCTTATGTCAGTCAGTCCAGGATACTTCTTGGCTTTTCCTTTTCCTTTCTTCCCACTGCCCTTCCCCTTCCCTCCTTTGCCTTTCTGGCCTGTTCTTCCAGATGATGTTGAGCCAAGGTCAAGGCCTGTAGCGCCCTCAATGTCTCTGAGAAGCTCAGGGTCTTGCCAAGCCGCAGTGTCTTTGACAAGAAAAAAAAAGTCATACAGATTCATTTACAAAAAAGAAAAAAAAATTCAGAAATCAACTCAAGAGTATTTTCAATACTCTATTTATTGCCCATAGAAATAATGTTTGGATTATATAATTTGTCAATGTAATGTTGGCCATTATGATAATTGATGGGCATGGCTCTTGAAATTTCCTAGGGATGAATTTATGGAAACTGCTTAACAATTATCCATTTTCTTTTGTTTCCTCATAAAATTGGTAAGCTTCGTAATTGAATTTTGTTCAAGTTACTTTCTGTAAGTGTAATCTTCATTAGGACATTTACCAATTTCTCTGACAATTATCAAATCTCCACACCATGTGCAATTACTTTACACTTATTACCTGTTTTGGCTTGTTCCTCGGTTTCTTTCTTTACACTCAAGCTGCCTTCTTGTGGATTACCAAGCTCGTCACGTGCAATGATTTTACCATGGAAAGGGCACTAAACAGAAAGGAGTGAAATAGGATGAATAACTGCCAACTGTAAATTATTAACTTTTTAAAAGACCATGATACTACGATCATTAACGCTATCACCACCATCATCATTATCACTATCATCATCATCATTATCATCATCACCATCATCATCATCACCACCACCACCATCATCATCTCCACCACCACCATCATCATCTTCACCATTACCATCAGTACCATCACTACAATTGTCACAAACACCATCAGCAACAGAAGTGGCATCCTCCTCCCTCCTCCTCAGTATTTTCACCATCATCATGATTTTACCATGGAAGGGGCACTAAACAGAAAGTAGAATGACATAGGCTCAATAACTGCCATCTGTAAATTATTCACTTTTTACAAGATCATTGACAATATCATCATCGTCGACATCCTCATCATCATCATCATCTCCATCATCATTATCATCAGCATCATCATCATCATCACCACCTTCATCATCAGCATCCTCATCATCATCATCATCTCCATCATCATTATCATCAGCATCATCATCATCATCACCACCTTCATCATCATCATCATCAGCATCATCATCATCATCGTCACCACCTTCATCATCATCATCATCGTCACCACCTTCATCATCATCATCATCATCATCATCATCATCAGCAGCAGCAGCAGCAGCATCATCATCAGCATCATCAGCATCATCAGCATCATCATCGTTACCACCACCACCATCATCATCATTACCGTCTCCACCTTCATCATCATCATCATCAGCATCATCATCATCATCGTCACCACCTTCATCATCATCATCATCGTCACCACCTTCATCATCATCATCATCATCATCATCATCAGCAGCAGAAGCAGCAGCATCATCATCAGCATCATCAGCATCATCATCGTTACCACCAGCACCATCAGCAAGAGCAGCAGAAGTGGCATCAACCTCCCCTCCTCCTCAATACTTTCACCATCATCATCATCATCATCATCATCATCATCATCATCAGCAGCAGCAGCAGCAGCATCATCATCAGCATCATCAGCATCATCAGCATCATCATCGTTACCACCACCACCATCATCATCATTACCGTCTCCACCTTCATCATCATCATCATCAGCATCATCATCATCATCGTCACCACCTTCATCATCATCATCATCGTCACCACCTTCATCATCATCATCATCATCATCATCATCAGCAGCAGCAGCAGCATCATCATCAGCATCATCAGCATCATCATCGTTACCACCAGCACCATCAGCAAGAGCAGCAGAAGTGGCATCAACCTCCCCTCCTCCTCAATACTTTCACCATCATCATCATCATCATCATCATCATCATCATCATCATCATCATCATCAGCAGCAGCAGCAGCAGCATCATCATCAGCATCATCATCGTTACCACCACCACCATCATCATCATTACCGTCTCTACCACTATCACAAACACCATCAGCAAGAGCAGCAGAAGTGGCATCAACCTCCCCTCCTCCTCAATACTTTCACCATCATCATCATCATCATCATCATCATCATCATCATCATCATCATCATCATCATCATCATCAGCAGCAGCAGCAGCAGCATCATCATCAGCATCATCATCGTTACCACCACCACCATCATCATCATTACCGTCTCTACCACTATCACAAACACCATCAGCAAGAGCAGCAGAAGTGGCATCAACCTCCCCTCCTCCTCAATACTTTCACCATCATCATCATCATCATCATCATCATCATCATCATCATCATCATCATCATCATCATCATCATCATCACTCACCTTTTGTCTATCCATTCTCTCACACAGTTTTCCATTACGAAGGGGTGCTCTGCATTTCCATTTGACCGCCTGGAATGACCCTGTGAAGCTCATCACTCGGGTCTTCAGGCTATCCTTGACCGACTGGACATTGATAGAATAGAAAAATATGACATTTGTTTTGATAGAATAACTTGCCCCTTTGTTATCCAGGGTAGTATCTTAAATTCCTTATCAGTATTGGTAGTGCTTTTCCTTATGGCCTTCATAATAATAATAATAATAAACTGTTCTTGTATTGCACGTATCACATTATGATTTAACATCCTTGAATGTGGATTAATATCTTGCAAAAAGAAGAGAGTGCCAAGCTGGGATTCAAACCCTCGAACCTCGGATTGAGAAGCAAGTGAATGAACCGCTATACCGCGACACCTACATACTTGATATGACCCCAGCATTGCAAGTTACCTTATATTTAAAGCCCCACTGTACTACTTGTAGCTACTTGCTCCATCTATATAGTCTATGGGAAAGGCATGTTAAACTAAAATCATGTCAAATTCAATAGGTGAAGACATATAGCGATAATGGTGAGAGTTTCAACAAAAGCTGAAAAATAAGATGTCACTTGCTTTTACTACATTAAAATCAAGGCCGTATCAGCATCTTATACCACAATGGGGTACACATATAGGATATCCAGCCCCAGCAGGAAAACAAAATGTTTGTCAGTTCAGGTGGGTGTTTCTCACACAAAGATCCTAAGTTGAACTTATCTCTAAGTTGGACAAAACAATTATGGAAAGTTGTTAGCATCCTTGAAAATATTTTGTAAAAGTTATTTTAAAAGGAATAAAATGTTGATTCAAATCATTCATATTTTCTATTATCATGGGAGATTTCATGTTTGATTTGATTTGATTTATTGGTTTCTGCATTTTTTAATTTTTTTCATCATACATTGATATGGTTTGATACAATATTTTAAGTGCATATAATTTTATATGGATAATAAACAAAATTAAACAAATATATTGAATGCATAATTAACATACATTAGATGCAGGAGGGCTACAGAAATAAGCAAAGTAGCTTGACGTGCCCGCAGCTCTCAACTTAGATACAACATAAAAATAAAAATAAAAAAGAGTGACTTGCAGAGAAGAAATACTTGAATATTTGCTCTTGAACATATTTCATTATAAGGCTACAAATGGCTCTCCATAATATTTAAGTCCAACTTAAAGTTAAATTCGACTTAGAACCTTTGTAAAGCACCCCCCAGGTAGAGTTTGACATCAAATTGAGGTTGACATCAATCAATAGAAGCTGATGTTAACAAACCTCAAGGACTATTTCTTCATCTTGTACAGCTCCAATCCAGGTCCTAGCATCTGTGTCAGGCCTTAAAACAAAACAAAGAATGTAATCTTAAGTCAGAGGAAACATTCCATCATGATAACAAATTACATTGATTAAAAGTAGAATATTATAGACAAGGATCAGAGAAAGGGCGAGTTAAAAAAGGTAATAAAGGAAGAGAGAGCTATGGATTCCCCCACCCCTTTTTATACACACTTACACTTTTAACATCAATTTGCGCTAGCAATTTAATGAACAAGATTAATAATAATATTTTGGACCTACATATACTACCCTGTAAAGTGGCAAGTCTACATGAAAGCACTTTACAAATTTACTATTACTCTGGTTGTCGAATCAGGCTAGTATGCACACATTGTGTGCACAATCTCCACTCCCTCGTGAGCATTCCAGCTACTACATTGCAGGCACTATTTTGGTGATGCACACACTGCTAATCAAACCAAAATGATATTACACACTGTAGCATCAAACTGGATACCCAGTAAACCCCTGGGTGGAGAAAGGCAATGTTGATAAAAATGCCTGGCTGCATGAGGACGTAGGGGTTGTACTGGAGAAAGAACCAATGACCTACACATCTCAAGTCATGTATTCAAACCACTCGGCTATACGACAACTTCTCATTCAATTAATTCCCCTCCCTAATTATACAATAGCGAGTTCTCGCACGGCGATGCAAGTGCTGACTACGGGGTATTTAAATGGGCTCGCCATCCTGTACTAGCTCGACTCCCGAAGCTAATACGACTGAATACCTTTCGTAGGTTTGGACGCTACGCAGAAATTTTTGCTCTGAGTGCGACCCCCGATAAGATTAGCGCTGTAGAAGGCCGCGTCGCCGGTTGCGAAAACTTGTTACTTTACCTCAGGATGACAGGAGCTTTTATGTCTTCAGGGTTCTTCCAGAAAGCCAGATCGGTTCCAAAGGACACCACCGGAGCCCTCTTCAGCATCTCCTGTCTCTTGCGCTCCTCCTCTGTGAGGATCTTGGTTTTCTTGGCTGGTATCACATGGTATCTGGCAGTGCATAGATTGTTTTAGAAATATTAGCCTTACAGCTGACATGAAATGAACAACAAATAATAATAATAATAATAATAATGATGGCTTCTTATATAGCGCACAAGTCCGTCACATTGTGACGCTCCTGGCGCTGCCCCGATTATTACCCTGGCTTTAGCAAGGCAGCCACTGCGGCGCTCTAGCATTTCAAGGAATTAATTCCTGCCAGTTACCCATTTACATCACCTGTGTAAATTGAGATTGGGTAAATAAATGAAACACAAGTCACTATAAAAACAACTGAACCTCTTTGCTTCCTTTTCCTTCTCCTCTATCTCCTCCTTCCTCCCCCTTCTTCTCGTCTACATCCTCCTTCTCTTCCTCTTCTTCTTTCTCCTCTTCCTCCTCTATCTCCTCCTCCTCCCCTTCCTCCTCCCTTTCCTCCCCTTCTCCTCTTCTACATCCTCCTTCTCTTCCTCTTCTTCTCCCTCCTCCTACTCTTCCTCCTTCTTCATATACTTAATATACTCATACCCTCTTTATCAATAAAAAACAATTGTAAATTAACAAATTAACAAGTGAGTTCATTTGTGACAATTTTTCACAAACTTGGTAGGACAGAAGGGACTGTTTTATTGATAAAGACCGGTAGTGGTAAAATTGTGGTTCAAGGGTTTTGGATGCAAAAGATTTATTTGATATATTGTTTAAATATTGCCTTCAGAGGTTTAGATGGCAATACTTCAACCTAAATTCGCAAAAAAGCAGAAACATATGCCCAAATGTTCAATGTTGAAGTGCCTTCGCGATATCTATCCAGGCAGGATCGACATGATAATTTACCAAATATATAAATTAGTAGGCGGTTTCCTGGCAAAATTGGTAATAAGAGCTTCCATTTCATTTTTTGAGAGGGGGGCGTTTCCAAAACCGGTCTATACCTTTTACTTACCCTGGTGGTAGCCGAGTTTCCTCCCGTATCTTCTTAAGCTTCTCCTTCATGGCTACAATGCTACCAGCTTGAGATGCTGGGTCTAGGATGTCATTGTCTGCATCCCTGAAAGGATGCCAATCAACGCTCGGCGTTTCTTGGCTTGGCGCCGAGGGCTTTGGACGACGATCTAAGCCTGGAAATCAAATGTATAATAATAATAATAATAATAATAATAGCTAGTTCTTATATAGCGCTTTACAGATATATATATATTATTACCCCGGTCATCGGATTCAGGCTTACCCGCGTCATTTTTACGAGCACACACTTGCTAATCTGAGCACATTAGCATTCGCATTCTACCAGGCTTTGTTAACAGCACATGTACGCTTTCGCACAGAGTCATGAAAATGTCACGCATAGCTGATCTTTGACCTTGACATCTTTGCAGAGGTCACTCACCATACTCTTCTCTGAGCTCCTCCGGGATGTCCGACTCGTACCCTTCCTTGTCTGGAACCGCATCGAAGCCATCATCATCATCCTCTTCATCGCTGTGGATGTCCTTCCCCTTGCCACCACCTCCACCCCTGGAGTCATTCACACCTGAGCAGCCGGGACTGTCTTTTCCTCTGCTGCTTCCCGAAGATTTCTTCTTGTGGGGATGAGTCCAGTTGACCTGGAGATCCTTGTACTTGTCCTGCTTGGCCTGGATCTCTCTCTTGAGGTCAATCAAGTGTTTGACCTTGTCGGATTTCCCCAACTTTGTCAGGATCTGTATAATATGTAAATAAATCAGTTTGTCACTATCTTTATGGCTTAATATTGTATGTGTCCCTCATATACACCCAAGCGCCACATTGTGTATTTTTTCCAAGATCATTCTACTAATTTCCAAATATCAGCTACTACATATCGACAAAGGGTTCCCATTCACCACTTGACTGCTATTGGCTTAAAACGCGTTCATACCCCCAGTGCTACAGCATTTTTGTATTGTACAAAAAATGGTACATACACTGTGCGCTATACACAACTAGATGGAATTCGACTGCGCGCAGTCGAAAATGATGCCTCCGTCATAGAGCAATTTTACAAACCAAAACAGAAGAAATTTTTCAAATTCAAGTTCAATTGTAATCCATTAACAGGTTCTCAGAATATCGTGATTACAAACAATTTCTCATATACATATATGACCCTTTGAACTTTGACCTCATGATCCTAATATCTACTCAGCTCATTGGCTCTGCAAGATATCCAGAGTTAAATAGTAATCCATCTGTCAGTTCTAATGAGAATGCGTTCACAAGCTATTTTTGCATACATAATGAGCCCATGACCTTGGACCTTATGAACCAAGAATCTACACAGTTCATTGGCTCTGCAAGA